>NW_027556098.1:75985438-76560438 GCF_003287225.1 Phascolarctos cinereus
TTCCAATTTTCCACAGGAGTTTTTGTCAAACAATGAGTTCTTATCCCAGAAGCTAGAATATTTGGGCTTATCAAGCAGTTGATTACTATAATCACTTATTACTGTATCTTGTATGCCTAGCCTATTCTAATTTGTTGGTAATGCTAAAGTTGTTAATATTTTTAAAAAAAGTTTCACAGTTGATACCTGAGGATTCCCAAAGTATACCATCATATCATTTTCAAAGAGCAATAATTTTGATTCCTCATAATGTATTCTAATTTATTAATTTTTTTTCTCTTATTGATAAATCTAACATTTGTAGCGGTGATCATGGACATTCGTATTTCGCCCATGATCATATTGGGAAAGCTTCTAGCTTATCTCCATCACATATAATGCTTGCTGATGGTTTTAAATAGATGCTACTTATCATTTTCAGGAAGACTCCATTTGTTCCTATGCTCTCTAGTGTTTTTAATCAGAAGGGTGCAATATGTTGTCAAAAGCTTTTTCTGCATCTGTTGAAATAATCACATAATTTCTGTTAGTATTGTTATTGATATGGTCCATTATGCTGATCATTTTCCAAATATTGTGCCAGCCCTGCATTCCTGTTAAAAATCCCACCTGGTCATGATGTATTATCCTCTCTTCTGTTTCTTGCTCATTTTAAGCCTATTTCAGGGCTTTTAAATTGAACTTTGCTCTGGGGGCACAGGGGGCACTGTCCTAAGCTTATTTTGCTAGGGCCAGGGACCTGGTGACTGGTTTTATGCTCTGGGGCCTCAGGTGCCAGCAGCATGCCCACTGAACTGTTATGGCCTGGCCTAATTGTACCTGTTGTTCTGGGATTCTGGCAATGGAAATTTGCCTTCTTCACTGGGGCTGGATGCTTCACCTCTGGCCTTCTGTGCCAGTGGACTGCTGAGCCAGAACAGTAGGACCTCAGCTGCTGATCTGTGTTGTGCCTAAGAGCCTCCCACCGTCTTACCGAAACACTGCCTATGATGGGCTGCACTTTCCTTTTACCTAAGTGAGACAGATCTTTCCTGAAGTCCCTCTCAGTTATCTTACACTGGAAAATTGTTTCACTCCATCTTTTTGTAGGTTCTGTTGCTCCAGAATTCATTTGGAGGCTTGTTTTAATGTTGTTTCTAAGGGAAACTGGGGAGAACTCAGACAACTTCTTGGCTTTTCTCCACCTTCTTGGCTTCTGATAAAGACACTTTTAGTTTGCTTCAGGAAAAAAAAAATGTTTGCAGCTGTATGGAGGAAGTGTTGCGGTGAGGATATACTTGAGGCAGGGAGAGTAATTAGGAGGTTAGTCTAATAATGCAGGTGAGAGAGATGGTGAAGGCCTGAACTGGTCCTGAAATAGCACTTAGAACAATGCCTGGCACATACTAGATGCTTAATAAGCATTTATTGACTGAATGATTCATGGTTGTGTTTGTATAGAGAAGTGGAAGAACAGGCATATCTTGGAGATATTGTGGGTTTGGTTCCAGACCACCACAATAAAGCAAATATCTCAATAAAGTTAGTCATAAGAATTGTTTTGGTTTCCCAGTATATATAAACATTGTGTTTACTTTATACTGTGGTTTATTAATAGTGCAATAGTATTATATCTAAAAGAACAATATATATACCTTACTTCATAAAATATTTTATTGCTAAAAAATGAAAACAATCATTTGAGCCTTCAGTTAGTCTTATACTTTTTGTTGCTACAGGTCTTGCCTCCATGTTGATGGCTGCTGACTGATCAGGGTGGTGGTTACTGAAGGATGGTGTGGATGTGGCAATTTCTTAATTTCATCAACTGATCCTTTCTTTCACTTGAATATTTGGAGCCCATTATAGGGCTGTTAATTGGCCTAATTTCAATATTATTGTCTTACATAATAGGGAGGCCCAAGAAGAGTAAAAGAGGAAGAATGGCAATGTCCCCAGGTGGTCAGAGCATACAATATTTATTAACTTTGCAGTCTTATATAGGCAAAGTTGGCAGCACCCAAAATAGATACAATAGTAACATCAAAGATCACTGATCACAGACCACCATGAAAGTTACAATAATGATGAAAAAGTTTAAAATATTGCAATAATTACCAAAATGTGACATAGAGACGCTATGTGAGCACATGCTGTTGGAAAAATGGTGCAGATAGACTTGCTTAATGCAGTGTGGACAAAAAAAAAGAGCATCTGCAAAGGGTAACAAAGCAAAGTGCAATAAAATGAGGTATGCCTATATAAGAGAGATGTTGTGGAGAAAGAAATGGTAAGATTTGGCAACTAATTAGATATGAGGAATGAGTGAACATAAAGAGTTAAGGATAATTCAGAGTTGGTTAGCCTGTGTGACTGAATGGATAATGGTATCTAGAAATTTTGAAATCTGGAGTACAGTCAGGTTAAGGGGAAAAAATAATGATAGATGGGGTGTTTTTAATACACTCTTATGGTATTTTAAAAAACCACTAGCTTCAGAAGTTAGTATAAAACACCTTAAAATTTAAAAAGTTGATTTTTCCCTAATATTGTTGTGTATTGTTAATATGCTCAGTCCTTGAAAATCAAGTAGTAGGTTCATAATTGCATTTTTGACAAGTGGTTTCTACTACCCTTGGGGTATTTGAATTATGAAAATCAATTAATTGGAAGTGCTGTCATTGATATATGTCATCTACTGAAATCATTGGAATTGCTCATGAAATAATATGTAAGGTACTTAGTACTGAATAACTCATTTAAATGCATAATGTATAAACTAGGAGTGAGCATTATAAAAGAAATTAAAAGAATCATAACTCTTGGAGAATACTGTGATTCCTTTCTGTTCACCTCTTTGTTTAGCTTTTCCTTTCTTCCTCAGACTTGGGACTGATTGGTGCCTGAATTCCTACAGATAATTCAATGCCAAAATTAATATCTTATTTCTTCCATGAAGTCTCCCCTAAATACTCCAGCCCTTTATTTCTCTGGAATACTAAAACAACAACAATAATGATTTGCATTTATATATGTACTTTACACTTAAAAAAAAGTTTATATACATTAGCTAATTTGATTCTCGTGACAGGTTTATGAGATAGGTAGCTGAAATATTACTAACTTTTGCAGATGAAGAAAGTGAAGCTTATGAGGTTAGTTCAGTTTAGCATCTGTTTATTCCTCTCTCTCTTTCCTCATTTGTACCCCAAGAATTTAGAATAGTACATTACACATAATAGACATTAAATACATGCTTATTGATTGATGACTGGTAAATGTTTCATGTTTAATAATCTTGTTTCCCCAGGTTCATTTCAAGTTCTTTGAAGGAATTAATCTTATATTAATTGAACAAACCTATAATAGTTTCTGGTATACAATTAGCACTCGACAAGTATTTAATTATATAATGTATATGTAGGGGCAGGAAAATGCCCAGATTTTTTATTTTTGCTCTTTGTTCATCCTGATTTCAATACTATTGTTGTTGCTGCTGCTGTTCTCATTAGGTTTGATATTTATTCCTGGGGAAATAGAAAGCAGTTTATTAAGTAGATTGTTTGTGACTACATAGAAAAGAAAGTAATCATGACATGAAGCTACACTGGTCCCCAAAGAACAAAGTCATGGCTGAAGGAAGAGAGAGATTTCATATGGAAAAAGTGAGTGAATTAGTTTAGGCACTATGATTATACTAAGAAAAACAAAAGAACTCCTATCCAGAATGAATTTGAATAATCCAGATTCACTGCTATGTGAAGGGAAATGATATATTAATTCGCTTGTTTGTGTACTATTTCATTGTAGTCCACCTGTATGTCATAATTTTGGCATTCTGCACATAGCATTTAATAAATGTTTGTTAAGTAAAAGAATAAAGACAGGTAAAGGCCACCATGAAGGCAATGTGGTTAATGGAAAGAACCATGGACCTAAATTCAAATCCTCCCTCTGATACTTATTAACTTTGTAATAATGTGTAACTCAGGGTTAAAGTTTGGTCCATTAGCATAGGATTCTTCACTCTGTATGCCTAAGTTAGAAGCCAGTTGGTGAGATTTTGGGATAGGAGAGAGTTTCTTATGGCATCCAGTTACAAGGAAGAACATGTGTGGGCCCAGGCTCTCTTCAGGGAGACAATTTTGGAGAGAGAGAAAAGACTTGGTGAAATAGATGACAGCACCTTCAAAATGTAGAAATGAAGTGGGGAAGCAACAGGGTGGTCAATGAATGGAGTGCTGGACTTGGATTCAGAAGACCTGAGTTAAAATTCATGCTCAGATGCTTATCAACTGTGTGGCCTTGGTAAAGTCACTTAACCTCTGTTTCTGTTAATTGACTAGAGAAGAAAATGACAAACCACTCCAGTATCTCTCTCAAGAAAACTCCACAGACAGTATTAATGTGCTACAGGTCCCTACAAGTATCTCTGAAAACAACTGTACAAACCCCTGAAGCTTGGGACAGTACATTTTCCACATTGGAAGCAGAATCTTACCTTAACAAAAGAGTTTAAAACTCAAGTAATTGGCTGGGATCATGAACAAGCAGCTCAAAAAGAATCAGACTATATTATCTTACTATGGTGAAAAAGAAGAACAAAACATACAACCAGGAGAAGACAATAAAGTCAAAGCTCCTACATCCAAAGCCTCCAAGAAAAGTATGAATCAGTCCTAGGCCTTGGAAGAGCTCAGAAGGGATTTTGAGAAGCAAGGAAGGGAAGTAGAGGAAAAACTGGGAAGAGAAATGAGAGTGATGCAAGAAAATAATGAAAAACAAGTCAATAGCTTGCTAAAGGAGACCCCCCAAAATACTGAAGAAAATAACACCTTAAAAAAATAGCCTAATCCGAATGGAAAAAGAGGCCCAAAGAGCCAATAAGGAGAAAAATGCCCTAAAAGGAAAAATTGGCCAAATGGAAAAGGAAGTCCAAAAGATTACTGAAGAAAATACTTGCTTAAAAATTAGAATAGAGCAATTGGAAGACAGTGACTTTATGAGAAATCAAGACACTGTAAAACAAATCCAAAAGAATGAAAAATTAGAAAACAATGTGAAATATCTCATTGGAAAAACAACTGACCTGGAAAATAGATCCAGGAGAGAGAATTTAAAAATTATTGGACTATCTGAAAGCCATGATCAAAAAAAGAGCCTAGACACCATCTTTCAAAAAATTACCAAGAAAAATTCCCTTAATATATTAGAACCAGAGGCAAAATAGAAATTGAAAGAATCCACCAGTCTTCTCCTGAAAGAGATCCCCAAAGGAAAACTCCTAGGAATATTATAGCCAAATTCCAGAGTTCCCAGGTCAAGGAGAAAATATTACAAGCTGCCAGAAAGAAACAATTCAAGTACTGTGGAAACACAATCAGGATAACACAAGATTTAGCAGCTTCTACATTAAAGGACGAGGGCATGGAATATAATATTCTGGAGGGCAAAGGAGATAGGATTACAACCAAGAATCACCTACCCAGCAAAACTGAGTATAATCCTTCAGGGGAAAAATGGTCATTCAGTGAAATAGAGGACTTTCAAGCATTCTTGATGAAAAGACCAGAGCTGAATAGAAAATTTGACTTTCAAATACAGACTCAAGTGGAACATGAAGAGGTAAACAGGAAAGAGAAATCATAAGAGACTTATTAAGTTGAACTGTTTACATTCTCCATGGAAAGATGATATTTATAACTCATGAGACCTTTGTCAGTATTAGGGTAGTTGGAGGAAAAAAATTATATGTTGATAGATAGATAGATAGATAGATAGATAGATAGATAGATAGAGGGCACAGGGTGAGTTGAAGATTAAGGGTCATATCTGGAGAATAAAATTAAGGGATGAGAAGGATTATACTGGAGAAGAAGAAAGAGGGTAGAATGGGGTAAATTATCTCACAAAAAAAACAGAAAAGAAAAGTCTCTTACAGTGGAGGGGAAAGGGGAAGGTGAGAGGAATGAGTAATCTTATTCTCATAGGATTTGGCTTAAGGAGGGAATAACATACACATTCAATTGGGTATGGAAATTGTCTTACCCTACAGAAAATAGGGGAGAAGGGACAAGAGAGCAGGGGGATGATAGAGAGGAGGGCAGATTGGGAAAGGGGTAATCAGAAGTAAATACTTCTGAGGAGGGACAGGGTCAAAAGAAAGAATAGAATAAATGGGAGGGCAGAATAGGATTAAGGGAAATAGAGTTAGTTTTTCACAACATGTCTACTATGGAAGTGTTTTGCATAACTGCACATGTGTAACCTAAATTGAATTGCTTGCCTTTTCAATGAGGGTGGGTGGGGAGGGAGGAAGGAGAAAATTTGAAACCAAAGTTTTAAAAACATATGTTTAAAAAATATCATTTTCACATGCTACTGGGAAATAAGAAATACAGGAAATGGGGTGCAGAAGTCTATCCTGCCCTACAGGAAAATAGAAGGGGAAGGGAATAAGATAAGGGGGGAGAGAGAGAAGAGAGGACAGACTAGGGGAAGGGATATTCAGAATGCATGCCATCTTGGGGTGGGGGGAGGGGTGAGATGGGGTGGAAATTCGGAACTCAAAATCTTGTGGAAGTAAATATTGAAAACAAAAAATGAATAAATTTATATTAAAAAAAAAGAATAAATCTCTGTCTGGATAGAGGTCTGAACTTGTGAACAACCTCTTATTTCCCCAGTATTACCTAATCAGAAATGCCCTCATTTGCTTGCCTTTCCAGTACATTCACACCCCCTCCCCCCAATCTAGTGCAATCTTGGCTGAAAGGAAAAATTAGGAAAACATAGACAGAATTTTTTCAGCCAAACCTTCCCCTTGTGTAGAAGGTTCCTATGTCAGTATATTTTAGACTTTCTAAGCAAAGAATTCAGTTGCTTTCTTCTGTGCTGGATTTGTTATGCCATGTTTCAGTTTAGAATTTTCAATTCCCACTTCTCATTGGCAATGGTAGCTAATTCTTACTACTATTTTTTTCACATACCATATTTTTCAATTCTCATCCTTTTTTAATTAAAATAGATTGAAAATAAATTTGGGGATTATATGTTCATTGTATGTGTAAATATGTACTTTCAAAATTTAATTATTGAGATTCACTGGGTCTAAAAACATTTTTAGATGGAGGGACCCTTGGAGATATTACATAATGCAATTACATGAATATGTCTACATTTACGAGTGGTCAAAGAACAATTATGTGCATTTACATTCTTTCTCCATGCAGAATTTACATGTAGACATTCTACTGTACAGTGCAGTATCCTCAAATATATAGCTATCTACATGTGAAATTTTCTGATACATCTCAGCTCATCATGTATTAAAAATTATTATGGGAAAGTTGATTATAGATAGAGAATCAAAAATACAAATTTATTTGAGTTCAGGGACTGGTAATCAGTATTTAGAAAAGATCCCTGGACAAAGTTTTCATTAAACAGGATGAATTGAATCGGAATGTACAAAATTATCACCATTATACAACCTTGAACATTTAATCTAAATTCTAATTTATTCCAAAGATTTTGCATCCAGAAAGAAAGAGAAAGGCTTGCAACAATTTTGAATATTCTTTGGAAAGTTTGAAAATTCAATTGTTTGAAATTTAACTTCAAATTGTCAGTATTTTTGAAGGAGTCTATGGATCTCAGCATAGTCCCAAACATCTATTTTTGTAATGAAATGTCTAAAAATAGAAAAAATTTAAAGTTACCCATGTGATGAGTAGAAACACATCTTGCACCGTTCATTTCATTCATTTTAAGCAGTATTATTTAAATTACTGTTCTTGTGATCCTTTGGTATCCGCATTTTCATGCCTCTTTCCACTCCATGTTGTTTGATGTGTAAAGTTCTTATTGGGCCTGATTTCTACACATGCTGGGCCCAATATAGAGAAGACTTTAGTCTGATGAAAGCTGGATGTTTGTAACAATGGCTTAGGTTAAAGAGCTAGATTATATTACACAGGCCTAAAATGGAGTTGTGAAGCTTAATTACTTCTTATATGAAAAAGCATTACTTAGATGAAAGACTCTCCAAACATAGTTAGTATTATAATTTAAAGGGAAAATTTCATTTCAAGGTTAAATTTCACTTAAAAAGTTCAAATTTATATTGTTCCCTGTGCAAAAAAGCACTTAAATTTCTAGGCAAAGTGATGTAATATTTACATTAACTTAGCAGGTTTTTCACTGAAATTATTCAAAAAAAATGAATTAAATAGGATTAATTCAAAATGCAACTAAAATGTGTATCTGACATAACAATATATAATTCCCAGTCAATTCATCCAACAAAACCTTTGGCCAAGGCAAATGAGTAGGAAAAGTAGATAGCCATTTCAGAAGTAATGGGAAAGCCGTCTGAATTTGGCCAAGCCTCCTATTCCCCAATCCTACACAAGCCTATCACTGACATCCAAATTTGTATCATTAAAGATTCTATACTTTAGGGTGAGACAAAAGTTATGGATAAAACTATATAGTTTATTAGATGTATCAAAATATTATGGCAATACAAATTGTGAATGGTTTAGTGTGACTGACCTCTTCTGGACTTCTTGTCTTTACCCAGTTTGCTCCCAGGAATCCTCATGTCATCTTGGTATTTAGGCCACCAGCTTTTGGCCTCTTCATTCACTTCACTCTTCATTACACTTCCCAAGGAGCCCTGTATCTATCCCAAATCCTCTCTTTATAACATGAACTTTTATAGTGCCTCAGAGGCTTTGCCAAACTTCCTTTGAACAATGTTTGTGCCTTTTTTTCCTGGATATATATGTGTGTGTATGTGTGTGTGTGTGTGTGTGTGTATAACCACCACTTCCCTATTTCCTTAGATAGGTCTTCATGCAGGTTATACCTTCTAATTGTAGAGGTCCTCCATGGCTCTATCCTAGGCTCTCTTCTCTTCTATCTCTATGTTATATGACTTGGTGATGTTTTAACTTCCACCATCTTAATTATTGTATCTATGCAGATGTCTCTCAGATCTACTTGTCTAGCCCTAATGTCTCTCATAATCTCCACTAGCTACCAGTCTGTTCCACTTTTATACAACTCAATTATTTGGATGTGCTTTTTTCTTCTTATAATTATCTGCCTCTCTGAAACTTTACCACATTACTCTTATTTCATCCAAAAAACCTTACTAAAGCACCTCCTATGTGTAGAACACCTAGCTAGATTCTGTATAAGGTATGTAAAGAGTTTAGATAAGAAAATATCCTGACATTGAGGAGCTTCTAGTCTTACTGAGCAAAGGTAAAAGATATCTGCATACATATAGTACTCAATGTTATATTACATGTATCAGAAAGGTACAAAATAGAGTGTATGTGAAGTCTGAAGAGGAAGGTTACCACAATCAGGAGGATGAGAGAATACTTTGTGGAAAGTTCTAAAGGATGAAGAGAAACTAAGAGGCAAAACAGTCAGCAAGTACATTTCAAGATTATGGAACAATATGAACAAAGGCAGAAAGCAAGAAAGCATAATGGAATGATGGGAGTAGAACAGCATAGTTATACTAGTATGTAGAGTGTATGGAGCGATGACATATAAGAAAGAGAGAGAGTGGTAGGGGGTGTCCTTTTGTGGAGGGCCTTGAATACTAAAAAGAAAATAAAAAAGTTTGATTTAGTCAGTCAGTAAACATTTATTTTTTAAGCTCTTCTATGTGCCACATATTATGCTAAGCAGTGGGGCTGCAAAGAAAAGCAAAAGACAGTCCTCACCTTCAAGAAACACACGATCTAATTAGGTAGATAAA
The DNA here is from genome assembly GCF_003287225.1 of Phascolarctos cinereus. Taxonomy (NCBI): domain Eukaryota; kingdom Metazoa; phylum Chordata; class Mammalia; order Diprotodontia; family Phascolarctidae; genus Phascolarctos; species Phascolarctos cinereus. The sequence goes on from NW_027556098.1 coordinate 75,995,199, forward strand.
ATTTAAACAACTATGTATAAGCAATCTGTATACAACATTAGTAGGAAACAGTCAACATACAGAATACACTAGAATTAGAAAGGATTGGGAAACACTCCTTGTTTAAGGTGGATTTTTAGCTGGGACTTGAAGAAAATTAGGTAAGCCAGGAGGCACAAATGAAAAGAGAGAATATTCCAACCAGAGGGACCAGCCAGTTAAAATCCACAGAGCCAAGAGCTGGAGCATCTTGTCTGAGAAATAGGTGGGAAGCCAGTAACACTGAATGAAAGAGTATGTGAAGTAAGGTGTAAGGTTTGAGAAGACTAGAAAGTTTGGGGAAGAGGAGCTGGGTTGTGAAGGGCTTTGGATACTAAATAGAAGACTTAATATTTTGTTCTGGAGGGCACTTTCATTAGGTTTAGGAGGGAAGGACATGGAGAAAAAAAATTGAGTTCAGTTTTAGCCATGTTAAGTTTAAGATATTTGCAGGACATTCAGTTTAAAATGTGTAGTAGAAGTTGGATATGAAAGACTGATGTAAACAAAAATCATTAAGGATACATGAGTGAATTTGAGAATTATCAGCAGAGAGATAATTACTGAATCCTTGGGAGCTGATGACATTACCCAATAAAATAATATAGAAGGAGAAGACAAGACCAAGGTCAGAGCCGTTGAGAGACACCTGCGGTTAATGAGTATGAACTGGATGATGATCTAGCAAAAGATACAAGAGGAATAGTCACACAGGAGGAAAACTGAGGAGAAGCAGAAGAGTAATATTCCAAAAGCCTAGAGAGAAGAGAGTGTAAAGAACAAGAAAGTGTTTGACTTGTCAAACATTGTAAAGCACTGAAGGTACTTGAGGATTAAAAAAAAGGCTATTGAATTTGATAACTAAGAGATCATTGGTAACTATGGAGAGAATAGTTTCAGTTGATGACAGAATGCCAGATTATACAGAGTTGAGAAGTGATTGAAAGGAGAGGAAGTGGAGGCACCTACTATGGATGTTATTCTCAAGGAATTTGGCAGGAGAGAAAAGGGGTTGTAGTTAGCAGGGATGGACAGATCAAGTGAGGTTTTGAGGTTTATGCAATCCATATCTACAACCCAATCATATTCCTGATGGATGTCTATAGACCTCCAGGACATTATACTTCCTTCCAGAAGAGTTCAGCACCTGACTCATAATCTTTCACTTCTCCCCAACTCTTACCATCATACTAAAGGACTTCAACATTCATATTTGTAGTTTCTCAAACATCCTAAACTTTTAGTTCCTCAACCTTTCTGTTCTCTGTCATGCCATCAACCCTGTAGTAGCCACACACTACTCCTTTCCCTATCTTGAGGCCTTGGTGAACCATTTCAACTCCACATTATCCACACTCGTCTCTGGAGTCTCTTACTTTTTTTTTTTTCATTTTGCCACCCGTGCCTTGCCAATATTAACCTTAGCTCCCACTATCTACTACCTTTTTTTTTTTATACATGTTCTGATGAATTCAGGTGGAGAAAAATCATACATCAGTTATAACCTACTTCAAATTCATCACCTGGATTGGACCTTCACTGGTGCTAGACTATCCTTTTGCACATGTTTAGTTAGTTCACTATCCTACTCATTGTAGAAGCTCTTCCAAACCTTTCTCATCACTCTGCAAACCAGCCATGGCACCTCTTCACCTCACCCTCTCAACTGAGAAACTTGAAACATATTTTAATGGGTAAAAAACCCTGGCCATTCAATGAATTCTTCCTCTTCTCCCCCACATCCTCATCTCAAATCATTCAGATGCCTTCTATCAATATCAGTTGTCTATACCTTATGCCCTTTCTATAGCCTATACCCTTATCTCACATGAAGAGGTGACTCTACTCTTTGCAGAGGCAAATTCCTTTATCTGCACAAATAATCTTATTCCATCCCATCTCCTCAAGCAGATTTTTCCCTTTATCACCCCCACTCTCTTATCTATATTCTCTTCCTGCCTACTGCCTCTTTTCTGACTATTGGCTACAAACGTGCCCATGCCTGCTCCATCTTCAAAAATCTTTGAGGCAGCAGAGAAATACTAATATTCTTCAGCATAGCAAAATGTCATGGACAGATATATGTATGAGAAAAATTGCTCTGGCAGCCTGTGAAGGATAGGTAGGAAGGGACAGAAAGTGAAGGCAGAAAGATCTCTTAGAAAGCTATTGAAACAGATCAAGTCTGTTGTTAATGAGGATTTATATTGGAGAGCTGGCAGTAACCGAGAAAAGAAGAAAAAATGGGACAGGTATTGTCAAAAAGAATAGACAGGACTTTATAACATGTTAAATGTAAGAAATGATGATGAGGGAAGATTTGATTGAAGATAACCTCAAGATTCCGAATGTAGGAAGCAGGATAAATGGTGGTACAACAAATGATTTTGCCTTCTGCAGCTAAGTAGAACAAGTCTCTTCAAATGTCAGTCCTCCTAGTGCTTAAAGACAGATTCTGTGGTAAGTCACCTCTTCTCCAAGCTAAATCTTTAAGTGTCCATTAGGTGCTTATGACTATTGAAGGCTATCAGGAGTAATAAGGAGGTAAAAGGGAAGGTTGTTGCTTTCAAGGACATGCCATGTAATTGGGGGAAAAAGGCCAACACAAGTAAAAGTAATACGACATAAAGTAAAGTGATATTTGTTCAGTGTAGACAGTAGGTATAGTATGAATGAAGAGAGGGAGAAATATTTTTCCCCCCAAGAGTTTATATTTTACAGAGAAGGAAGAAATATAGACATGTATATGTAAATATAAATCATATATGTTAATGGAAAACAATTTTACTGGTGGCAAAGAAAGAGCAGATGAAGTGCTTTATATTTGAAGGCTTCAGTAGTATTCTGCTTATCAATAATGAGGTCATCTCAAGTTGAATATCTTGAAGAACTGATTTTATATTCTTTTTTTGGTTTTAACAGTGAATTCAAAAGCAATTAAATGATTTCAACTTAAAAGTTTCTTGAATTATAACCTGTTCTCCCATAAGTGTCAAAATTGGCCAATCCTTATCAATGAAAGACATTCACATTCTATGACTTACTTGGAAAAATCCTAAAACATCACCAATTTTTGTTTTGTATGTCACAAAACCTTAAAAAATAAACTTAATGAATTTAAAAAGAAGAAATGTTTTTAGAAATGCTAGTAATTAGAGTCCCCTGGCATTCATCTCTTTTGGGCTAGTTATAAAAGTTGTCTCATTTTGGGATGGAAGGCTTTCTGAGCTCTTTATTTTAACTTTAATCTTTTCCTTTAAAATTATTTATTTTGCTTTAATACAAATTAATAGTTCTAGCATTAGCTATAAACAACAAAGTACTCAATATTGGCTACTCCTGCTTTTGAGAAAAGCAAGATGTCTAATGAAGATTACTAAAGTCACCAAGTCTATCAAGGACACACAGAGAGTATTTCATTTTTTTAAATCTTTGTATACCAAGAACTTATCATATGATTTGGCTTATAGTAAACATTAATAAATACTTGCTAATTGATTGATTGATACCAATGGAGGAAAAGCCATAACAATCACATGCTTTGTTAGATCAAATCTTCCCTAGGACTTTCAGCCTCTGAAATCTTTTAACCAGCAAGAATAATGATGCCCTAATGTCTAAGAATTTGTAAGGAGAAAAAAAAATGATGGGGTATGGGAGCCATGTGGAATTCAGGAAAATTTTGATCCTTCTAAATCTTTGAACTGTTATAGAGACTAAGGAGAGTCAGAGATGGATCCAAAGCAATGTTATTAGCAGTTATAAAATAGCATCATCTTAAATTCAAGGCCTAGTTTACCTCACAATAAAGAAAAAAAAAACAGACAGAATAAAAGGGAGAAAAATCATTGAAACCATCCCTTCACATGAATAGGCCTTTTCTGTTTCATATTCTCTTTTGACTGGATTAATCAAGCCTAGTGTTTTGCATAGGAAGCACTTAATAAATGCTTTTACATTCATGATTAATAATGGCTACTCTTTAATTCTACTTAGTAACATTGAGCATACTGTATCTAAGAAAACTCAATTTGACAACCACCATCTTCTACAAAGAAAAATTCATGAAGGGGGAAAAATTACTTTCTGCTAGTAGGAAAATTGCATAATTTATCTCCTTTCTCACTCTTCATACAACTGAATATACATTAGTCTCTTTTTTGGCTTTCCCTGGCTTTACTTGTGCCAGTTTCATTAGGTTTACTCCTGGATCTTAGCCAGTTTGGGGATTCATAGATTTTGTCTTTCCAATTAAGAGATTAACTTCTCTCTTACTACTCATCACAAAATTTGCCTCATGACCTTTGACTACATTCCACCCAGAAGATCCTGACTAGGGCTATGCTTGATCATAATTGTGAAGTCAACAAAATTTGCCTTTTCCATTTCTACCCTCACCCTATTGGCAGTTCTTCCTGAAATAACAACAATAATGATATTAATAACAGCAATAGCTAACATTCACATGGCTCTAAGTGTCAGGTGCTATACTAAGCACTTTACAGTTATTATCTCATTTGATACTCATGACAACTCCGGGAGGGGGGTAGGTTCTATCATTATCCCCATTTTACAGATGAGGAAACTGGGGCAAACAGATGAAGAGATTTGTCCAGGGTCATACAGAGAGTAAATGTGTGAAACTGGACTTGAACACAGGTCTTTCTGACTAAAAGTCACCAAACTCTATTCACTGTGCTACCTTTTCCTTACTCCAAAGGGGTCTATTATCCCTCACTCCTATTCATTTGGTCTCTCAAGCATTGTATTGCTAAGGTATCACTGGTCACTTAAAACATTAAGTGTCTCACATATATTAGCCCATAAACTGTAACTAACAGGGCAGCTAGATGACACAGTAGATAGAATGTTGGGCCTGGATGCAGGAAGGACCATCTTTTTGAGTTCAAACTTGGCTTCAGACAATTAATTGCTGTGTGACCTTGGGCAAATCTTCAACTCTCTTTACCTTAGTTTTCTCATCTGTAAAATGAGTTGGAGAAGGAAATAGAAAATCACTGAAGTATCTTTGCCAAGAAAAGCTCAAATTTGGCCACAAAGAGCAGGACGCAGCTGAAACAACTGAACAATAACAACAAAGCAAGACCCAAACCTTAAGCCAAAGAAATAAGGCCTAGATAGTGACTTTGGAGCATGACTTAGTGGATGGGAAGGAATTTTAGTGGTAGATAGGAGGCAATGAGAAATTCCTACATAACCCTGAAATCTCATTGATTAAATATTCACCACCTAATCCATCTCTATATAAATCTAAGCTTGCTTTGGGCATAAAAAAATGAAATCTTTTTCTAAGGAATAACGATCATCAGGGTCTCCCATTCTTCATCTGATGTTGTAGCAGGGTCTCATAAAACTGCCCTTCCTGTCCTTGTTTAATGCATAAAGCTTTCCTGTCTTCATCTTTATATTTGTAACATTTAGCTAAAAATAATCATATTGGTTCCTTTATCATATGTCCTTATTGGGATCACTGAACTATTTTTCTTTGAAAGGAGACCCATTCTTTGTGCCATGGAATTTCAGTCTTTCTCCTTTTAACTCTTTGTCAACTCTGCAGGGCCTCCTGTCTAATCTGTCCCAGCAGCCTCTGGTCCTTTGCCCCCAGTTCATGTAATTCTATGAACTTAGTTTATTCTTTCTTCTTCTCCTTCTTCCCTGTACTAGCCACATATATTAAAAGCATCATTAAAAACTGGGAAACAAGCTCATACTTCACTTTTATGCAAAAGTATAGAAGGAAAAAAAATTTGTATTTTAGAGGCAGAGACAAGATGGCGGAGTAAAGGCAGGGGATTGCCTGAGCTCTCTCCCAAATCCCTCCAAATCCCTTTAAATAATGATGCTAAACCAATTGTACAGCAGCAGAGCACACAAAAAGACAGACAACTTAGAAGGTTGGCAGGAAAGGTCTGTTGCACGAGGGTGAGGGAGGAACACAGTCCACTGAAGGCAGCACCAGAGCAGGCCAGGCCCCAGAAAACCAGAAGCAAGTTTCAGGACAACTGCGTCAGTGGTAGCAGTAGTGGTTTCTACACCTCTCAGCACACAGATGGTAAGGGGATAGGGCAATAGATCAGAAGGAGATTTACCGAAGTCTAATTGCTGGCACCAGGGCCAGAACTCTGTTGCATTGCCCATACCTGGAGCTGGGTTGCAGTCCTGGATCTCAGTTCCAGTGTGAGGAGTTTGCAGCTGCAGGAAAGCAGGAACTGTAGTAAAAGTTCCAGGGTTAAAAAGAGTGATTGCGGTCACTCACAAGCCAGTGCATAGTAAAGGACAGTAGTAAATACACCTCCCTTCTAGAAGAAGCCAAAAATTTACAGGTACCCAGAATTAACTCTGAAAATAGCTACACAAAGCCTAACGCTTGGGAGAGTCTCCCTTCCACTTGGGAAGCACAGCCCTCCTTTAACACAGAGGTAAAAGTCAAGGAATAGACTGGAAAATGAGCAAAGAACAGAAAAAAAATCTGACCATAGAAAATAACTATGGTGACAATAAAGATCAAAACACACACTCAGAAGAAGACACCAAAGTCAAAATCCCTGTACCCAAAGCTTCAAAGAAAAACATGTCTCAGGCCATAGAAGAGCTCAAAAAAGATTTTAAAAACCAAGTAAGAGAGGTAGAGGAAAAAGTGGGAAGAGAAATGAGAATGATGCAAGGAAATCACGAAAAAAGTCAACAGCTTGGTAAACTAGACACCAAAAAAGTACTGAAGTTAATAACATCTTAAAAAACAGAGTGGGACAAATGGTAAAACAAGCACAAAAATTCAGCAAACAGAATGCCTTGAAAAGCAGTATTGGCCAAATGGAAAAGGTGGTACAAAAGTTTGCTGAATAATTACTTGAAAGTTATAATTGGTTAAGTGGAGGCTAATGACTTCACAAGACATCAAGAAGCAATAAAAATCAAAAGGATGATGTGAAACATCTCGTTGGAAAAACAACTGATCTGGAAAAGAGATCCAGGAGAGATAATTTAAGAATTATTAAGCTACAAGAAAGTCAGGATGAAAAAAAAATAACCAAGCTCTCTTGTTCCAAACTTCTCATGCTACCTGGTCTTTGAATCCACTGGACTCAGTACTCCCTTGAACTAGCCTTCTTATCCACAACTACTCCAGATGCTTGACTGCAGCATGGAGAGGAGGAGGAGGAGACCTTTACCTTCCAGGCAGACATTGCCCAGCTTATCTCCTTGATTATTAACACTTCTTATTGTAATAAAGAAATCTTCCTTTCAGAGATCATTTCCAATGCTTCTGGTGCCCTAGATCAGTTTTGCTATTACAGCCTGACAGATAATTCCAAATTGGACAATGGTAAAGGGCTGAAGATTGACATCATTCCCAACCCTCAGGAGTGTACTCTGATTTTGGTGGACACTGGCATTGGCATGAGAAAAGCTGATTTGATCAACAACTTGGGTACTATAATCAAGTCTTTCATGGAGGCTTTGCAGGCTAAAACAGGCATCTCCTTGATGGGTCAGTTTTGTGTGTGTTTCTATTCTGTTTCCTTGGTCGCAAAGAAGGTAGTTGTCATCATCAAGCACAATGATGATTAACAGTATGCATAGGAGTCTCCTGCTGGTGGCTCTTTCATAGTCCGTGCTGACCATCACAAGCATATTGGCAGGAGCACCAAAGTGATCTTACATCTGAAAGAAAACTAGACTGAGTATCTGGAAGAGAGATGGGTCAAGGAGGTTGTAAATGAGTGCTTTCAGTTCATTGGCTATTCCATCACACTTTATTTGGACAAATAACAACAGAAGGAAATAAGTGATGATGAGACAGAGGAAGACAAAAAGAAAGAAGAGGAAGAAGTAGCCAAAGATGAAGAGGAACCCAAAATTGAAGATGTAGGATATGATGAAGAAGATGAAGGCAAGGACAAGGAGAAAAGCAAGAAGATCAAGGAGAAATACATTGATCAGGAAGAGCAGAACAAGACTAAGCCCATCTGGACATGTAACCCTGATAACATTAACCAAGAAGAATATGAGGAGTTTTATAAGAGTCTCACTAATGATTAGGAACATCACTTGGCAGAAAGCACTTCTCAGTGGAAGGTCAGCTGGAATTCAGAACTCTGCTCTTCATCCCCCACAGGACTCCTTTTGATCTCTTTGAAAACAAAAAAGAACAATATTAAGCTATATGTATGGCATTTCTTCATCATGGATAGTTGTGGTGAGCTTATTCCAGAGTATCTTAATTTTATGCAAAGTGTGGTGAACTCTGAGGATCTGCCCCTCAACATCTCCAGATAAATGCTGCAGCAGAGTAAAATCTTGAAGGTCATACAGAAGAATGGTGTCATGAAGTGTCTAGAGCTTTTCTCTGAATAGGCAGAAGACAAAGAGAATTACAAAAAGTTCTATGAGGACTTTTTGAAAAACCTGAAATCCTCCTCATAGTTCAAAGACAGAAAAGAGTGCTTGTGGTCACTCATAGAGCAGAGCACAGGACGGGAAAGATTAAACACCTCACCCTTGATCACAGCACCTTGGAAGAATTGAAAATTTGCAGGTCCCTAGAAGTATCTCTGAAAACACCTGCACAAACCCCTGTAGCTTGGGGGTTCTCCACACTGGAAACAGAAGAGTTTATAACTCAAGTAATTGTCTGGGATCATGAGCAAGCAGTACAAAAAGAGTCAGACTATATTGTCTTACTTTGGTGACAAAGAAGATCAAAACATACAGCCAGAAGAAGACAATGAAGCAAAAGCTTTTGCATCCAAAGCCTCCAAGAAAAATATGAATTCATCCCAGGCCATTGAAAGCTTAAAAAAGGATTTTGAGAAGCAAGTAAGTGAAGTGGAGGAAAAACTGACAATGATGCGAAAGGAGACCCAAAAAGATACTGAAGAAAATAAAACCTTAAAAAGCAGCCTAACCCAAATGACAAAAGAGGTCCAAAAAGCCAAGGAGAAGCAAAATTGTCTAAATGGAAAAGGAAGTCTAAAAGCTCACTGAAGAAAACAGTTCCTTAAAAATTTAGAATGGAGCAGTTGGAAGCTAGTGACTATTTGAGAAATCAAGGCACTGTGAAACTAATCAAAAAGAAAAAGAAAAGAAAAGAATGTGAAAAATCTCATTGGAAAAACAACTGACCTGGAAAATAGATCCAGGTGAGAGAACTTAAAAATTATTGGACTATCTGAAAGCCATGATTGAAAAAAGAGCCTAGACATCATCAAGGATTATACTCAGTTTTGCTGGGTAGGTGATTCCTGGCTGCCCTGATATTTTAGAACCAGAGGGCAAAATAGAAATGGAAATAATCCACTGATCACCTCCTGAAGGAGACCCCAAAAGGAAAACTCCTAGGAGTGTTGTAGCCAAATTTCAGAGTTCCCAGGTCAAGGAGAGAATACTGCAGGCAGTCAGAAACAAACAATTCAAGTTTTGTGGAAACACAATTAGGATAACACAAGATTTAGCAGCTTCTACATTAAGGGACCAGAAGGCATGGAGCGCAATATTCCAGAGGGCAAAGGAGGTAGAATCACAATCAAGAATCACCTGCCCAGCAAAACTGAGTATATACCTTCAAGGTAAAAACCATCATTCAATGAAATAGGGGACTTTCAAGCATTCCTGAGGAAAAGACCAGAGCTGAATAGAAAAGTTGACTTTCAAATACAAGACTGAAGTAAAACATGGAAGAGGTAAACAGGAAAGAGAAATAATAAGAGACTTATTAAGGTTGAACTATTTATATTCTTGCATGGAAAGATGATATTTGTAAGTCATGAGTTCTTTGTTAGTATTAGGGTAGTAGGAGGGAAAAAATTTTGTATATGTATGTATAGATAGATAGATAGATAGATAGATAGATAGATAGACAGATAGATAGATGGCTGCATAGATGGCACAGGGTGAGTTGAGGATGAAGAGGTGATATCTGGAAAATAAAATTAAGTGATGAGAGAGTATTATACTGGGAGAAGGAAAAAGGGAGAAGTAGAATGAGGTAAATTATCTCACATGAAACAGACAAGAAAAGACTTTTACAGTGGAGGGGAAATGGCAGAAGGTGAGAGGGAATGAGTGAATCTTATTCTCATAGGATTTGCCTTAAGAAGGGAATAACATACACAATGGGGTATGGAAATCTATCTTACCCTACAAGAAAATAAGAGGGGAAGGGGACAAGAGAGCAGGGGGTTGATAGAGGGGAGGGCAGATTGGGGAAGGGGATAATCAGAAGCAAACACTGATGAGGAAGGACAGGGTCAAAAGAGAGAATAGAATAAATGGGAGGTAGGATAGGATGAAGGGAAATATATTTAGTTTTTCACAACATGACTACTATGTAAGTGTTTTACATGACTACATATCTATAACCTGTATCAAGATATTTGCCTTTACAATGAGGGTGAGTAGGGAGGGAGAAAATTTGTAACCCAAAATTTTAAAAACACATGTTAAAAAAAAAACCACCTGAAACTTGGAATTCATGAAGACTCAAGCAACAGGCTCCATCTACCTGAAATGTTCTATTATCACACATCTTAGTCAGAAGATGAGGTGACTTCCTTGTCTGAGTACGTGTCTAGAATGAAGGAAACACAAAAATGCATTTGTTATATCACTGGTGAGAGCAAAGAACAAATGCCAACTCTGCTTTTGTGGAACAGGTACAGAACATTTTGGGGGGGGCTAGGAAATGGGGTTAAGTGACTTGCCCAGGGTCACACAGCTAGTAAATGTGAAGTGTCTGAGGATGAATTTGAACTCAGGTCCTCCTGACTCCAGGGCTGGTGCTCTATCCACTGCACCACCACTGCACCACCTAGCTGTCCCAGAAATATGGTTTTGAAGTAGTATACATGATAGAGCCCATTGATCACTATGGCATGCAGCAGCTTAAGGAATTTGATGGCAAGACCCTTGTTTCTGTTACTAAGGAAGGATTAGAACTTCCAGAGGATGAAGAAGAAAAGAAAAAAATGGAGAACAGCAAGGCAAAAATTGAAAACTTGTGCAAGCTAATGAAGGAAATTCTGGATAAGAAGGTTCAGAAAGTGACACTCTCCAATCAGCTGATGTCTTCACTCTGCTACATTATGACTAGCACAAATGGCTGGATAGCCAAAATGGAACACATCATGAAAGCACAGCAATTGAGAGACAACTCCATAATGGGTCACATGATGGCCAAGAAGCACCCGTAAATAAATCCATATCACTCCATTGTGGAGACTCTCGGGCAGAAGGCTGAGGCTGACAAGAACTAAAAGGCTGTGAAAGACTTGGTAATGTTGCTTTTTGAGACAGCTGCAGTCTCTTCAGTTTTCTCCCTTGAAGATACTCAGACTCACTCAAATAGGATTTACTACATGATTAAGCTAGGTCTTGGCATTGATAAGGGTGAGGTGACAGCAGAAGAACCCAATACTGCTGTTCCTAATGAGATCCCTCCACTTGAAGGAGATGAAGATGCATCCATATGGAGGAGATGCATTAGATGATCCTCTGGATCAGACTTCACCCTCTGTATAGTTCCCTATGTTTTCCCACAACAGCAGTAGAGGCCCTATCCTTGCCTGGATTCATCTGCCAATGTCTAGTCTTTTTTATTCCTTCTGTCTCCCAGTGTATTAGGGCAAGGCTTTACAGGGTCCCTTTTCCCCCTCTCCTGATCTGGTGAATAGGTTGTTGTATATTGTGGTATGTTAATGTTTATTTTGCTCTGAAATTAAAGTATGCAGAGTAAAAAGAATATAGTTTTTACAGGGAAAATAAAGAGTCTAGACATCATCTTTCAAGAATTTATCAAGAAAAACTGAATTGATATTCTAGAACCAGAGGGCAAAATAAAATTGAAAGAATCCATCAATCACCTCCTGAAAGAAATCCTCAAAGGAAAACTCCTAGGAATATTATAGCCAAATTCCAGAGCTCCCAGGTAAAGGAGAAAACATTGCAAACAGCCAGAAAGAAACAATTCAAGTATTGTGGAAACACAATCAGAATAACACAGGATTTAGGTACTTCTACATTATGGGACTGCAGGGCTTGGAATATAATATTCCACAGGGCAAAGGAGATAGGATTACAGCCAGGAATCACCTATCCTGCAAAACTCATTATAATCCTTCAGGAGAGAAAATGGACATTCAGTGAAATAGAAGACTCTCAAGCATTCTTTTTTTTTTTCATTTTAAATCAAAAGTTATGATTTTATTTTGAATATTAATACACCATAAAAATAGTTCTTTTATGTCATGAAATATGCACTTCAAAATGTTAACAATCCTAACATCACTCTGGTTTGTTCTATTAGGCTTACATGGATGGCTGAGCATCGATTACAGACTTCTTAAAAGTCTGTGTCTTCCAGTGGTTTTCAAGAAAGCAGCTGGAAGCATCCCATGACAGCCTGACCCATATGAAGCAGACAGAATCTAAGAAAGAGTAGGACCTCTTGCTAAGGCCCCTCAGCTTTTCATTAGGATTACCCCACTTTTATGTACTAGGGAAAGACCAAAGTGATACAAAGAAGTGGGAAAACAATTTATTGTAGGTATCAGCCTGCTAGTGAGGACCCACTCCCTAGCCCTAGCCAGCTTAGCCTGCTATCACATTTAAATAAACAATTTCTTTGAATGATACTTCAGGAGAAGCCCACTACAATGTGGTCCCTGATACCATGGATTTGGATTTACATTTAAAACTATAGCATGGGGAGACCCATCTTCTTATACCTGAGCCTTGCTCCAGTAGGACGATTTTACAAACTACCAACTTTGGTATTGATGCCTCCCCACACACACACTACAAATGTGTTTCCATTGTATATACTTGGCTTTCTTTGATTGGAGAATACATGGTCTAATTATGCCATCCCAATTAATGAACATGACAGGGAGAAATGAGAAACAAGAAATCCAGAATTTTTTTTATTCTTTTCCACAAACCTTGACCATTGAAAGGCATATAGATAAGAGGAAAGCAGCATGGTGAAATCACACGGGGCTTGAGGTTCCTCACCAGCCTTTGTATGGATGCACATCATCTTGCCATCTGACCTATGAGTTCTACTTTATGCCCCAAGTGCTCTCATCATTTGGAGTCTGTTACAAGTGGTATCGCAAGTAATGACCTGAAAGAAAACATTTTGTCTGCTTCGATGCTGTCATTTCCTTACAGTCACTGGCCTCCACTTAGAAAGACTGCTGACTCAGCTACCCATTGGCCTTATGTTACCCAGTGCCAATTGTTTGCCATATATATATATAAAGAACTTTGTTCACATTCTCAGCCCTTATCCTCACTTAGGTTCCTATACATGGGGAGGTCCAGAACCACCAGTTCTTAATTGGTCTTGCTTTTAAATGGATATTTTGGCCTGAAGTACAAGTTGAACAGCAACATACATTCTAAAGAGCAGATGGATGGCCTCTAGGTTAAGGCTGTAGACAGTAACTGGCTCACAGCATTAATGCAGGCAGTACCTTTTGGTCCAGAATGACAATCATGTTCAGCATCACAAACAGAAAGAAAGCTGAGAAGTCATTTCTCCCCCCTTCACTGAAAAGCTACACATTGTCATCAAGGTATTCTGACGTAAGAATTCTCATCAAGGTCGAGATCTTTTCAGTGGGATGGTGTCCCAACATCTCCATTCCACAGGAAGAAGGCTCTCAAGATAGAAAGGCAGACCTGGGTCATGTCTCTACAGCTCTGGCATTATTTACTCTTTTCAGCCAGCTGAATGAATGTCTGATAAAGATCACCTCACAAGTGAGCCAACCAATTCTCTAGAAGTAAACTGGTTAATTGGATGGGAAAAGAATGCTTACATTTACTTTGTGGCTGACTTGTGATACACCTCTGGTCTCTGGCCAGAAGGAGATAAGTAGGTAGCCCTCTGTCCACTGGGTTTTATCTTGTTAATTTTATCTTGTTAATTTAGTAGCCTGGGACAAAGGATCAGCCTGTGAGATTGTTTCTTCTACAGTGTGAATGACTCCTCCAGTACCTGTGCTCCCCTCGTGTAATAAAGAGGGTTTTATTTTGTCACAGAGATCCATCTAGTTTCTTAGTGAAACTCTATTGGTTCACTCCCTGAAAGTGCTCTCCTAGGAAAATAGTCAATTTTACATTCAATCCCAGGAGACTCTCCTCTAATGAAGTGTCTGACTCTTGGTCAAAGTCTATCCTAAGTGAAGTGGAGAATTGAGATATCTAGATAATTCTGATCTTTCATTCCTTTCTCTCCCCATTCCTCCTCCCTCTAGAGGGAGGGAAAAAGGAATTCTCCCCCCAAATATCTAGATAAAGCCAGAAAAATGTGTTTCAGGCAACAGAATTATCAGAATAACTAGCTCAATTCTGTGTGATCTTGTTGCTACTGACTTGACATTGGAAGCAAACATCTGTAGGAGGTGCCACCTTTCTCTACTCTGTTAGAGAACAAATAATTCAGTGGAAACTTTTTCCGTGGCCTTGTTTACTTCAGGCGATGTTCAACAATTGGAACATTGGGTTTTCATGGGATAGTACTCTGTGTCTCTTTCTTTGGGAATGCTTTCTTCATACTGGGTTATCAGACTAGAATGCAATGAAAAAACTTCAACAGAAAGAGAATCTATTGCAGCATAGTGGGGCATCTACAAAAACATGCCTGCCCAAGGCTTTCTGGAATGTCAACTGAGAGCAGAATTATTAAGATGGCAGTCAATTCTCTGGTAGGTTTGGGGGATTTTCCTATGGATTGTATAATCCAGTTAACAACATTGTAAAATATTGCACTACCACATGAAATGATGGAACCTGCAGTACTGGAATCTGAGTAAAAAGGAAGTGGGTTGTTTTTGATGCTAAATATCAGTGATCCACTTCAAGATATGTAGCCCATTTAAAAATTATTTGTTGAACATGGAACAATAAAAAAAAACTTCAAAATAATTTCAAATGAATATGAATGCTACTCCACACTCTAATAAAATTCTAGGAAATGCCAGCCTTGAAACCTCCTAATCTTTCACTGATTTTGACCTAGGATCAAATCATTAGTGATATAAGACATGGAATTAAGCATATGTTTTGACAGAAAACTGCTCATCAGTCCTTCAATGAAAGCAAAATCAGCTTTCATTTTGTACCCTTTAGCTTACACACCCTTCTTTTCATTAATTTCCCTATACTAAGTAGTTGTTGACTTTTTTTTGGGGGGGAGGTGAAGACTTATTGCACAATGTTTAATAACTCCCAAAGCTGAAGATGACACTGCTTACACATTTTATAAAAATCTATTTTTTTCCCATTACAATTCTATCATTTCAGCTCA
The DNA here is from genome assembly GCF_003287225.1 of Phascolarctos cinereus. Taxonomy (NCBI): domain Eukaryota; kingdom Metazoa; phylum Chordata; class Mammalia; order Diprotodontia; family Phascolarctidae; genus Phascolarctos; species Phascolarctos cinereus. Next base: position 76,010,551 of record NW_027556098.1, read on the forward strand.
TGGTAGTTTCATTATAAACAAACATCACATTCATCTAGCTATTGTTTTTTTACATGTGCCAATGATGCTGAAACATCATAGAATACTCAGAATAATTTTACACAAGGTAATACTCCCTAGCCCCATATTCTTATGACTTTGTTCACAAGGACTCCTTCCTGATTGGTAAAAACCATTCACACCGAATGGAATGTGACTTTATTATTTTTGTTAATTCCACACACACAAAAAGCCCTTGTCATTTTTGACAGAAAACCAGAGCAGCTCCATTCCATGAATGACAGCACAATTAAAGCTAAAATAATACAAAAATAATTTGAAAAAATCCTTTGTACTGTTAACTGTCAAATAAAGCAAGAAGGATAAATGACAACCTTTTCTAACAGCCAGAAAAATGTGTGTCTACTCAGTTGGGCTTTGCAGTTCAGTTCTGTGAAACCAACACAGTGTGCATATGTGTGTGGTTAGATGTATATAGTCTATGGAGATTAGAAGCCCCTAACCTGTTTATCTAGTTCTTCTAATTTTTAAGCTACTTGACGGATACGATTTGAGCACTATGGCATCACATGAAACAATGACTTTACATGATTGCTTCTCTGAAATACTAAGAACTTGTACACATTTATTTGGCTTGTAAAGGACTGAAACATTACAGAGAATGTAATCTAACTGTGCCTTTAAAGAATATGGCTCTTAAGAACTGATTCTCTGATCAGCTCTGATCCAGAGTGGATGACCTTGTTTGACTTCTGAAGCTAAATTGTACGGGGTCGATGAGCCATTTTTTTTTTGATGGGTTTCAAAACTTCAGGGGCCTTGGATTTTCAACTGTCATGGCCAAATGGGTTCCCTTGTATTTGCTCCACTTGACCGGAAGAGGGCACTTTAAATACCTCTACACTGTTGGAAAAGCAGGTGTGGCAGGTGCAGAAACACAGTGTTAACTCAATACTGCCTGGAGTTCTGCAGTTATTTATTTTTCTTGAAAGTCACAAAAAATATAAAATGTGTACCATATCACAGGTTTTTACATTGAAAGCTCTGTGTGTGCATGTATGTGTGTGCATGAGTATGTGTGAATATATAGAGAGGAATATACATATTGCCTGTATTTATGGAATCTTGTTTTAGCTTGTCTTCCTCTTTCCTAGGATCCCTCTCTCCTGCCCCTCCCTGGTGGAAGTGAATATTTTCTAGCCAGTAGGATTAATTTTCATATTATTTGGTTGTGGTTTTGCCTTTTTCTTCTTCTTCTTTTTTTTTAAAGTCCCTCTGCCCCTCCCCTCCCAAGGTTCTTTTTAAAAAAAGTCTCAGGTAAGAGAACAAAGATGAATCTCTTTTATCCTATGCAATAATAGAAATCACTGGACTTCCATCGGAAATGCACTTGGACAAATTCTCTCTCATTTGGAACTAGGCAGTCATGTTTTGTTCCTCGTTTTAAAAACCTGGTCAAAGTATCACACCCCAGTTGGTTTTGCATACTCACTAGCCAAAGGACTGCACACAATTTCAAGACTGCAGTGGGAAACATCAAACTTTTCTCTTACTCATCGAGTCATGGCTCATGACCACTTAAAGAAACCTTCTAGATACCTTTTGCATTTAGCCTAACATTGCCAGCCTTTCCCAGGGAAAGTTTTATTTCTGCCAAAGTGCTGGTTCTATAGGCACACCCCCTGCACCTCTACCATTTTTGTATTTTTCTTGTTGGCTCCAGTTCAGTGTCGAAAAACATTAGAAAGGATATAGAAATACTTTTGTTTTGTTTTGTTTTGTTTTTAGTAAAAGTCTTCTGTCCTTAGGGAAATATGACACTAAATATTTTTTTTCATAAAATTTGTTAATAACCTTCATTTGCCTTTTCTTTCTGTCTTTCTTTCTTTCATTTTTTCTCCTAGAGTTGACGGGTACAAGAGGGATGGTGTCTCGGCAGCAGTCCTTTGAGATGGAGTTGAACTCAGCGAGTCCTCACCATAAAAGGATCATAAATTTACTGGGTTAGATCAACCTAGTTACCCCTAAGCTATCAACTTTTGTTTTTAATTATTAATATTACTTTTAGCTGTACCATATATATGATTCCTTGTGTCATTTTCTTTTGTCTAGTTTTTTTTTTCTTGGTGACCCTGAGCTATGGCTTCCTTCTCAGTTCCAACACTATTCAGCCTTCCTGATTTTCCACATTTTGCCGATGTAGGCTTCGAAGAAAAAAATGACAGAAGCACACAAAGTAGCTGAGGTACATAAGTGAGGACCAGATGATGTTCTGAATGTGAGAGTGGCACTGGTCCTGCTGCATCCAGGAAAATACTAGATAGTTAATTATACATCCCATCACCATTTGTGTGTTCTGGGACAAGGTAATGAACATGGTGAACTTTGCAAGACCCGAAAGCCCCCCATCCTCAAGGCATAGTAGGAGTACATTACTGCATGCACTCCATAGTTCATGGTCATGAACCAACCACCTCCAGCAACCATGTCCTTGTAAGAGTACCAAGAATAGAGCAGCACAGTGATACGGTTTTACCAATGCAGGAAGATGAGTTTCTGTTTTCAAAGAATAATGAATATTGTATCTCCAAGCTCAGGTGCCTTGCTTAATACAAATGCATACCCCCAAAATTTGCTTCCAGGTCCACTGTAAAAACTCTGGTCACAAACTGACTGCTTCAGGCCTTTGGTCATCAAAATGTACACCAGATAAGCACCAGTTCGAAAAGTACCAAATATACTGAAGACTGAAAGGCTCAGAGACCATGGCACAGGTGGCTTCCTCAGCTCAAACTTGCCCGTTTGTTCATTAGGTGTGGACCACCAAATATAAAGGCAGCATACAGAGCTGAAAACAAGAATGATTTCTACCAGTTCTCTTGCCTCCACTGGATGGCTTCATTCTCGTTGAATTGCTTTTCAAATTCATATTCTTGCAAAGTCAACACCGATATGTTCATTGGAACTGCTTCTGAGTCCCTGTGAATTCTATACAAAAATATGTAAATTATCTGCAAAAAGCATTTTTCCCCCCTTTCTAGTACTCTCTGCGGTCCTTCCCCCACCCACCGCCCTATTTCTCTCCCTCCCTGTGCAGCCTCTGTGTCTCTCTCAGCTGTATCCGGGATTTAGCATTGCTTTTTCCTGTTCTTCCTATTCTCCTTCTCCTGTGTCTGGGGTTCTCCTCCTCTCTCTGCTTCTGCATCAACCGTAGGAGGAAATGAATGTCTTGCAGTCTTAGTGCCTCAAGCATTCTTGATGAAATGACCAGAGATGCATAGAAAATTTGACTTTCAAATACAAGACTGAAGAGAAACATGAAGAGGTAAACAGAAAGAGAAATAATAAAGGGACTTATTAAGGTTGAACAGTTTATATTCCTGGAATGGAAAAATATATTCATACCTCCTAAGAGCTTTCTCATTATTAGGGTAGTTAGAAGGAGTAGAGATAGAAAGCAAAGTTGTGAATTGAATGTGATAGCATGATTATCAAAAAAAAAAAAAAATAAAATAAGGCATGAGAAAGAAGAATGCACTGGGAGAAGGGGAAAGGCAGAGTTAGAATGGGATAAATTGTCTGACATAAAAAAGGCCCAAAAGAGATTTTGCAGTGGAGGGAAACACAGGAACCTTACTCTCATTGAACTGGCTCAAAGAGGAATAATATACACACAGAAAAGTAGGAAGTGAAGGGGATAGGAGAACGGCGGGTGACTTATAGAATGGTAGGTAGTTTGAGGGAGGTAAAAGCCAAGCAAAACACTTTTAAAAATGGACAGAGTAAAAGGAGAGAGAGTAGGATAAACAGAGAGAAAACAGGAAGGTGGGAAATACAAAGTTGCTAAGCGATACTTTGAAATAAATTCACAGTGAATTTCTCTGATAAAGACTTCATTTCTCAAACATATAGAAAATGGAGTCAAATTTGTAGAAATAAGAGGCATTGCTCAATTTATAAATGGTCAAAGGACATCGACGGGCAGTTTTCAGACAAAGTAATCAAAGCTATCTATAGTCAAAAGAAAAAATGCTTTAAATCGCTATTGATGAGAGAAATGCAAATTAAAACAATTCTGAGCTACTACCTCATACCTGTCAGACTAATATAACAGAAAAGTAAAATGAGAAATGTTGGAGGGGATGTGGGAAAATTAAAAAAAAAAACTAATGTATTGTCGGTGAAGTTGTACACTTATTTAACCATTCTGGGGAGCAATTCGGAACTATGCCCAAAGTGCTATAAAATGATGCATACCCTTTGACTAAATACAATTAACAGGTCTGTATTCCAAAGAGATAAAAAAAAATAAGTAAAAGGATCTATATGTAAAAAAATACTTATAGCAGCTTTTCTAGTGGTGGGAAAGAATTAGAAATTGAGGGGATATCCATCAAGTGGGGAATGGCTGACCAAGCTGTTGTATAGGATTGTCAAGGAATGACAGGTAGGATGCTTTCAGGAAAAAAAAAAAAAGCAAAAACATGAAAAGATGTTTACATGAATTAATACAAAGTGAAATGAGCAGAACCAGGGCAATATTGTACACAATAACAGCAATATTGCATGATGATTTATTATGAATAACTTAGCTATTCTCAGCAATACAATTATCCAAGACATTTCTGTAGGACTTATGATGAAAAGTGCTATACATCTCCAGAAAAAGACTTGGTAGAGCCTGAATGTGGATCAAAGATACTTTTTCTTTACTTTCTTTTTGCTGTCTTTTTTTTGGTCTGTGTTTTCTTTCACAGAATGATTTACATCAAAATGTGTTTTTTATGATGACACATGCAACCTATATCAAACTGCTTGCCTTCTCAATGGAGAGGGGAAAGGGATAGGGAGAGAATGTGAAGCTCAAAATTAGGAAAATAAAAGCATGTTAAAATTATTTTTACATGAAACTGGGAGATATAGAAGATTAAATAAGTTTAAAAATTTATTTCTGTAAATAACATCATTTTAAACACGTACCAAAGAAAGTAACCATTTAAAGAAATCCTGCAGTGAATCTCTGTTTAATGTGAATGATCATTCGTTTTAGCAGTGGTACTGGAGAGGAAACACAGTTTAGTAGTTTTAATTGTAATGGAGAGTGTGAAGTCAAAAGGCCTGGGTTTTTAGCTGTGTAGTTTAGATAAGTTCCTTCAGTTCTCTGGATCTCAGTTTTCTCACCTATAAAAAGAGATTTTTGAATTAGATCTTTAAAGTGATCAATATAAAAAGTATTTGAGTCATGTATTTTTTAGTGAGAATTAAGATCCTTGAGGGCAGGGAACATTTCTGTTTTATCTTTAAGTCCTCAGTGTCTAGCACAGTGTTTGGTCCTTAGTTATGATTAATAAATGCTGAATTTTCTTAAATCAGGGAATTGTGATTTTTCAAATATGGAAAGCTTTCACAAAGCCGAGTTGCCTACAGCTTACCCTCAGGTTTCTAAGGTACCCTGAGAAATGTTTGTTGGGTATTTCTTCTCTACTGCCATTTGCTCAAACCCCAAGTGGTCCTGCTTCTCTGTCTGGGTGCCCACACAATGTAAGCCATCAACCCAGTTCCATTTTATAATATCAATTTTTTTTATAAGAAGATATTTCAAAGAAATAACAATTATATACTGATGTATGTTTTTTGTGTATATAGATGTATATATATATATATATATATATATATATATATATACACACACACAGATATACATATATGCATGTATATATGTGTATATTTGTGTTTATACGTGCACACACACATATATACTTTCTCCCTTAACACTCAGGGACAGTCAGTATGTACACAGAATTGATCAGCCGTGGGATATCTGCAAAACCCTGACTGAACTGCAATTCCCGTATTCTGTTGGCTTCTCCTACTTACCATTTAATTTTCACAGAAACAGAGGTTCATATACCATCAAGGAAAAAAAAAAAACACCCAGAAGCCAAGGACTGAAGTCAATTTTTATGGGCCACATGACCTTAACAGGGAGAACTCCCACTACCCAAATCCTCTCACCTTATATCACTATTATCAGATACCAAGAGCAAAGGAGTTTATCTATGAAGAGATCAGCAGAAAGAACTGAGATGAGAGATGACAGAAATTGTCTCTGTCTTTTCAAATGCCTCTTTGGTCAAAAAGCCTCTTAATCTACACCTGGTATCATGGAACTAGTTACAAAATGTCTATTCATGTACCACAGTCGTTCCAAATCACTTCAAGTATACATCAACACAACTCTCAGAAGCAGGCTCTTTATCATCTCCAAGTAAAGAGACTGAGGTTTACTTCACATGTGCCAAATATAAAGGATCAGTTGCTATCCCGAGCTTCAGTGCTGCATCAATAATTGCCTTTTGCACAATTCAATCTTAATGTGCTGGAGACATCACAAACTCAATATGTACACAGCAGAACTCACTATCCTTTGCCCTAAACCGAACTGTACCGTATTACCACAGTTCTGTCAAAGATACCCCCACTCTTCTAGGATCCCAGGTTTGAAACTTCAACATCATCCTCAACTTCTCAATCTCCATAACCTGATATACATAATTAGTTGCTAAACAATGTCGTTTCTACTTCCACTATACATTTTCATCATTTTAGCTCAGGCTCTAATTACCTTTTACCAGAATTATTTCAATGGCTTCCTAATTGTTCTCCTTGCCACAATTTTCTCTACTCAAGTTCACCTTGAACTATCTGCTACAATATGTTTTGATAAGCACAGACTATTTCATCCATCTGTTTAGTAAACTCCAGTGGTTCCCCCTATTATTTAGGATAAAATATAAAGTGTTTAGCTTTTAAAAAGACTTTCACAATTTGACCCCAAGCTATTTTTCTAGCCTCATTGGACATTATTCCCATTCTGTATTCTGTGATGTAGCCAAACTGCCCTTTTATCTATTACTTTCAAAAAATACTCCATTTTCTTTCTCTCTTTATGCTGGATGAACCTCATAATAGTAGTACGTTCTTTTGTTCACTTCTGCTTTATATAATCCCTCTCTTCCTTCAACACTCAACTCCAGAACTCAAGCACAGAAAAAATACTTTTCTTATTATCCTAATATGAGTGCCCTGCCTCACGATTATCTTTAAAAAAAAACACACAGTCTTCCAGGAGTGGAGCCAAGATGATGAAGCACAGAAAGCACTCAGATGAGCATTCATAAGATTACCCTCAAAACAACTTCAAAATAACATCTCAAATTGAATTCTAAGATGGCAGATCCAACAAAAGTTCACACTAAGGCAGTCTTACAGTTCCAAGTAACATAGGAGGAAAGTCTGGCCGTGACCATCTGTAATGTAGCACCAGTGGTGAGACTAGGTAGAAATGACAAAAGCAGCCACAGCGTTGGTAGCTCTCAAGCCAGAGACAATAAGGAGGCCTGGTTATAGATTAGATTAAAAAGTGCCTCTGTGTTAGTGCTGGACATAAAACCAGATTGTCTTTGGCAATTTGATTACCTATACCAACTTATGGATCATAGTTCAAGGGCAAAGAAGAACATTTTTAGTCAAGAGGGAATGGAATCCCTGAGGGGCACTATCACTTCTAGCCCCACAAGATCAGTGACACTGAGGAACAATACTGTTTACAGTACCAGTGGAAGAGGGCCCTAAGGAGAAGTACAGATTGCAACCCCAAGGATCAGGATATCTTCCTGGGTAAGAACCAGAGTTCAGACAAAAAGAGAAGTGACTACATCTTTCCCTAGATCACACAACCCTAGAAATATCCAAAACATGTAGAACTGGCTCTGAAAATAGCTTTGTGAAGAAACCTGAAGCTTGAGACAGTGTACATCCCTAGTGCTTGGAACACAGCCCTGTATTAAGAAAGTTGAAAATCAAGAAATAGGGGTAGGAAAAAAATGAGCAAGAAACCAAAACAGAACCTGACCATAAAAAGCTACTATGGTGACAGAAAAAATCAAAACACAAACTTAGAAGAAGACAATGAAGTCAAAATGACTACAAGTAAAGTCTCAAAGCAAAATGTGAATTGGACACAACTCTAACAAGAATTTCTGGGAGAGTAAAACAAAAAAAAGATTTTCAAAATCAGATGAGTGGTACATAATACATTAGGAAAATAAATGAAAGCAAATGAAGAAAATTATGAAAACAATAACCTGGTAAAAGAGCCAAGCAAAAGAAGAAAATAACACCTTAAAAAATACAATCGGCCAAATTGAGGGGAAAAAAGGTCCAAATATTAAGTGATGAAAATAACTCCCTAAAAAGCAGAATTGGACAAATAGAAAAAGAGGTACAAAGGCTCACTGAAGAAAAAAAAATCTTAAAAATTAGAATTGAATGGAAGATAATGGCTACAGACATCAAGAAAAAATAAAAGAAAGTCAAATAAATGGGAAAAAAAGAAAATGTGAAAGATCTCATTGGAAAAACAATTGACCTGAAAAATAGATTAAGGAGAGATAATTTAAAATTTTTTGATGGCCTGAAAAATTCACATTCAATGGAGGAACCTAGACATCACATTTCAAGGAATTATTAGGAAAACTGCCCAGATATCCAAAAATGGGAAGGCAAAAAAGATATAGAAAAAAAAATTACTGATCATTTCCTGAAAGAAATCATAAAATGGAAACTCCTAGGAATATTATAGCCAAATTCCAGAACTTCCAGGCCAAAGAGAAAATATTTCAACCATCCAGAGAGAAAGGACATTGACCCACATTCAGGATCACACAGAACACAGCAGCTAGCACATGAAAAAGGTGAAGGTCTTGGAATATGATATGCCAGGAGACAAAAGAGCTAGGATTAAAACCAATAATAAAACCGAGTGTAATTCATAAAGGGGAAAAGTGAATGAACATTTAATGAAAAAGAGGACTTTCAAGGACTCCTGACAGAAAGACCAGAGCTGAATAGAAAATTTGGCTCTCTTTTTTATCCCCTGATATTTTTTTTTGGCAATTGGGGTTAAGTGACTTGCCCAGGGTCACACAGGTAGTAAGTGTCAAGTGCTTGGTTTGAGGCCGGATTTGAACTCAGGTCCTCCAGACTTCAGGGCCAGTGCTCTATCCACTGTGCCACCTAGCTGCCCCAACTCCTTTTTTTTATACAAATTTTTTCTTTATTTTTTACAGGCTTTTAAAAATTTTATTTATTAATTTATTTATTTTTAGTTTTCAACATTCACTTCCAGAAGATTTTGAGTTCCAAATTTTCTCCCAAACTCATCTCTCCCCCACCCCAAAAATAGCATGCCTTCTGAATAATCTTTCCGCTAACCTGTCTTCCCTTCTATCCTCCTTATTCCCTTAGCCCCTTCCCCCTCTATTTCTCCTGTAGGGAAGGACAGATTTTTATACCCCATTGCCTGTATATCTTATTTGCCAGGTGCATGGGAAAACAGTTTTTTTTTTAACATTTCTTTTTAAAACTTTGGGTTCCACATTTTCTCCCTTCCTCCCCCCTCACCCACCCTCATTGAGAAGGCAAGCAAATTAATACAGGTTATACTTGCATAGTTATGTAAAATACTTCCATAGTAGTCCTGCTGTGGAAAACTAACTATATTTCCTTTTATCCTATCCTACTCCTCAAATTATTCTGTTCTCTCTTTTGGGCCTCTCCCTCCTTATAAGGGTTTCCTTCTGATTACCCCCTCTTCCAATCTGCCCTCCCCTCTATCATCCCCTTGCTCTCTTGCATCCCCTTCCCTCCTATTTTTCTGTAGGGTAAGACAGCTATCCATACCCAATTGAGTATGTATGTTATTCTGTCCTTAACTCAAATACTATGAGAATAAGATTCACTCATTCCCTCTCATGTTCCTCCTCTTACTATCCACTGTAAAAGCCTTTTTTTGGTCTGTTTTATATGAGATAATGCACATCATTCTACCTCTCCCTTTCTCCTTCTTTCAGGATAATCCTCTCTCACCACTTAATTTTATTCTCCAGATATCACCACTTCATCTTCAAGTCCTTTATCTATCAATCTACCTGTATATGTGATTTTTTTTTTCCCCTCCAAGTACCCTAATACTGACAAAGGTCTCATAAGTTAGAAATATCATCTTTCCTAACATGAATGTAAACAGTTCAACCTTAATAAGTCTCTTACGATTTCTCTTTCCTGTTTCCTTCTTCATGCTTCTCTTTAGTCTTGTATTTTAAAGTCAAATTGTCTATTCAGCTCTGGTCTTTTCATTAAGAGTGCTTGAAAGTCCTCTATTTCACTGAATTTCTATTTTTTTCCTCTGAAGGATTATACTCAATTTTGTTGAGTAGGTGATTCTTGGCTGCAATCCTATCTTCTTTGACCTCCAGAATATCATATTTCAACCCTGTAGTTCCTTAATGTAGGAGCTGCTAAATCCTGTGTTATCCTGATCGTGTTTCCACAATACTTGAATAATTTTTTACTTGCTGCTTGCAATATTTTCTCCTTGACCTGGGGACTCTGGAATTTGGCTTTAACATTCCTAGGAGTTTTCCTTTGGGGATCTCTTTCAGGAAGTGACTGGTGATTTCTTTCCATTTTTACTTTGCCCTCTAGTTGTAGAATACCAGGACAGTTTTCCTTGATAATTTCTTGAAAGATGATGTCTAGGCTTTTTTTTTTTTTTGATCATATCTTTGAAATAGCCCAATAATTTTTAAGTTATCTCTCCTGGATCTATCTTCCAGGCAGTTGTTTTTCCATTGAAATATTTCACAATGACTTCTATTTTGTCATTCTTTTGGTTTTGTTTTACAATGTCTTGATTTCTCACAAAGTCATTAGCTGACAATTGCTCCAGTGAGCTTTTGGACTTCCTTTCCCACTTGGCCAATTCTGCTCTTGAAGGCATTCTTCTCCTTATTGGCTTTTTGGACCTCTTTTGCCATTTGAGTTAGGCTTTTTTTTTAAGGTGTTATTTTCTTCAATATTTTTTAAGTCTCCTTCAGCAAGCTGTTGACTAGTTTTGCATGATTTTCTTTCATCACTCTCATTTCTCTTCCCATTTTTTCCTCTACTTGTCTCACCTGCTTCTCAAAATGCTTTTTGAGCCCTTCCAGGGTCTGGGACCAATTCATATTTTTCTCGGAGGCTTTGGATGTAGGAGCTTTGACTTTGTTGTCTTTTTCTGGTTGTATGTTTTGATCTTCTTTTTCACCAAAGAAAGATTCCATGGTCTGACTTCTTTTTTTTCTGTTTTTTTTTTGTTTGCACAATTTGCTCATGATCCCAGCCAATTACTTGAGTTTTAAACTGTTTGTTAAGGTAGAGGTCTGCTTTTGGTGTGGACAATGTACTGTTCCTAGCTTCAGGGGCTTTCTGTAGCTATTTTCAGAGACACTTCTAGGGACCTCTAAGTTTTCAGTTCTTCCAAGGTGGTATGATCAAGGGTGAGGTGTTTACTCCTTTTCTGGCCTGTGCTCTGGTCTATGAGTGATCATAAGCACCCTTTTCTGCCTTTTAACAGTGAGGAGGATTCTCTCATAACCACCTCTACAAGCTCCACCAAGCCAGCACTCCTCCTTTCCCCAGGATCGCCACTCAGAACAGTGAACCATGTCCAAGCACAGGCAAAGCAAGATAATCCTGCCTCAGCACCAGCAAATAGATTACTGCATTTCACCTCTGATCAGTCACTCTATTCCCCTTCAATCTGTGGGGAAGAAGCTCTGGAAGCAGCCAACACCCCCAGACTGTGCTGGGACTGTGTCTCCAACTGAGACTGTGGTCTAACTGTCTAACTGTGGTCACAGACTTTTGCTACTGACCTTTGAATTTGTCTTTGGCATTTTTATGTTAAGAAGTATGGAAGCTGCCACAGCTGCCTGTGATTCAGTCCTCTGAGTCTTGCTCCAGGTTTGCTGAGGCCTGTTTTTCCCACAGGCCCACAGTGAACTATGTTCCTCTCCCTGCCCAGCATGATATACATTTCCGATCCACCATTTAGGTTGTTTTGGGCTGGACATTTTTTTCACTCTGTCTTTTTGTGGGTTCTGCTGCTTCAGAATTTGTTTAGAGCCATTTTTACAGGTATTTGGATGGGTTTGGGGGAGAGCTCAAGCAAGTCACCTCTTTGACTCCACCATCTTGGCTCCTTCCTCTCCAAGAGTCTTGATAAAATTTAGAAAAATCACTGTGGTGAGTGGGATAAAGATTCAATTAAGAGAGCAATTGTCTTGCTAAAATGAAGCCCCACTTGAAATTTTACACCATAAATTTGTACTTGAACAGGTTAACACAGTTTGGTGGATTCCTCTGGCTCTGTTGGTTGGTTACTCTACTGCAATTCTTTCCACTCTTCAGTCCATCCTACACTCAGACTTTAGTGATTTTTCTAAATAAAATGCAAATCTGACCATCATACCTTTCCTCCCCACACTCAATAAACACCAGTGTCTCCAGTAACAAATTTAAAAAACTCTGCTTGACATTCAAACCTTTCATAATTTATGACCTCCTGGGAACTAGGTGGCACAGTGGATAGAGAATCGACCCTGGAGTCAAGAGGACTTTTATTCAAATCCAGCCTCAAATACTTCTTAGCTGTGTAATCCTGGGCAAGTGATTTAACCCCTATTGTTTCTTTACAAAATACAAAAAAAAGTTCCCTCCATTTTAACAATTTTCTTACATCTTATCACTCACTCCCCAGCTATTCCATGATCTATTTACACTAAACTCCTTGCTATTCCTTGAAGAAGCAACTCCACCTCCCAAAACTGGACATTTTAACTGGGTGTTCCTCATGTCTGGAATGCTCTCCTCCTTGATCCTCTGTACTTCCTGGCTTCCCTCAAATCCCAACTAAAGTCTCACCTTCCACACTAAGCCTTTCCTGTTCTCCATTCATTTTAAGGCTATCTGTTTTTTTTTTCATTATCTCCAATTTATCCTTTATGTAGATGATACACACTTATTTACATGTTATGCTCTTCCTTTAGACAATACTTTCCTTTAGAGCACAGCATATCTCTTGACTTTTTTTTTCTATAGAACTCAGCATGATAACTTGTATGATAATAGCTAGCAATTATATAGCACTTACTATATGTCAGGCAATATGCTAATTGTTTTGCAAATATCTCATTTTATATGCTCAGCATTATTATTTTACAGATAAGTACATTGAGGCAAATAAGGGTTGAGTGACTTGATCAGGGTCACACAACTATCAAGGCCAGATTTAAATTCAGGACTTCAGGACTCAAGGCCCAGAATTCTATTCACTGTGCCATCTAGATGCTCTTCAACATAGAGCATAAACTGGTATTTAATGAATCTTTATAGACTGACCACTTGAGTAAATGTGAAGGAAGTTGATGTTGAAAATAATTCATAGCTACAGTTCATTGAGGCTTTATAGAATAAGGACACAAAAGGTTCAAATCTAGAATCTAATGTAGCGTTATACTGGTTCACCACATACTTCAGATTTAGAATTGAAGGCAGTATTGCTAGAGTCTAGGCAATGGCCTCAGAACACAGTAAGAGTTGGTAAAATTAAAAGTTATGTTGAGAAAGTAGAATAGGAATAGAGGGGTGAGGCATAGGGTACACGGGAAACTAAAATATTGAGATAAAAAGAATTGAAAACTTCTCGTATGTGGAATTAGTGGAAAACTGATGTTTTGCTTAGGTGAAGTCAAGGTCATTGGAGTTGAAAAGATGCAGGTCTAGAAAGTTAAACTATTTGAGGGGATATAAGCATGTGTCTTGAAGCTACCTAGTATAAAGGAAGGGATTAGGGTGGAGAGAGAGACTTTAATAAGGCTCTAAACTCAGTGAAAAATGGGAGTAATATCCTGAGAACTAGAAGATATCAGCCACTGGAATATAGATTGGGTGATACTTCTAGATTACGTAAGCCTCAAAGGAGGATAGATTGTTAAATACTGAAGCAGAACAGAGATTTCTCATTCCTGAGATGGGAATATAAGGAAATGACTTTATAAAGTAAGTCTGAAATTTTGAGATCAGCTCCTGATTCTGTTTTTCTTTAGTCATTCAGTGGCATCCTTCTCTTCATGACCCCATGGACCATAGCACACCAGACTCTTCTATACCCTGATACCTATTGAAGTCAATTTATGAACAAAAGAGATGTTCAGCGGCTCCCTCATGCAGTTAGATAATCTCCATGTTGGAAGGAGTCTGAGAAAGCATCTAAATGTAGCATTTCATTGCCAATCCAATTCTCAACTGTAATTATTGAAGAAATGAAGAAAAAATCTTTAAGGTTTGTTAGCCAAATATTGGGATAAACCCTGGAGAGAAAAACAAAGACAGGCCTGATCCTTGCATTCTAATAAGAGGAGGCAACATATATAGGGGGATATGTCCAGAAAGGCATGTTCTTATTTGGAAAGTCACAATGATGTTAGGTAGAGCTACAAGGGAGTATATTGGCACAGCCTGGAATTGATTTGTTCACGGTCCTAGAAATGAATATCAAGGCTGAGCTGCGGGGAAAGAGAAGGTATAGTACAGGAGCTCCAGAGCCATAAAGTTTGCCATTTAGGGCATGATCTCCTGTCTGTTTAGCAAGGTGGATGGTGAGAAGATGATCATGGAGTAAAGTGAAACATGGCTGGGTTATGTCTGAAATAATGGGCTAGTTCAGACACTAACCAATCAAGAACTTACAGTAAAACATCATTTTAGCTTAATCAATGTCTAAAAAGAATATATCTAGTAGAATGTGTATCCAAATTTATTCACATAAGGTGGTCAGTGTAAGTCCAACTGACAGAGAGTCATTGGTGCTCCAAATAATCAGGATTTTATTGTCCAAGAATTCCATAGGCAGGCTTGGGGAAACCAGGTAGTGAGATTCAGTTGAAGAGAAAACAGTCCTTAGGGCCAAACACAGTTCCTGGAGCATAGTAAATGTTCAATGAATATTTCTTGAATGGAACTGAATCCATGAAATTTGGATAAATGAACCAAAACTTTTAGTATTGCTCTCATCTAGGAAGGAACAAAATTGTTTCCTGAGGTGATCAAGGCTTTGCCTACATGTGAGGATTAAATAAAGTCTAAATGCCAGCATTAGAGACAAAGGACAGAACCTATATCTCCATTAGAGGATGATAGGGCACAATATTCATATCTAAAAGGGACTAGATTATCTTGTATGGAGGTTCTTTACTTGAATTTCATAAAGTGGTTTTGTTTTCTTAAATGTTTATAACAATATTTAAATATAATTTATTTTCTAGCAATATTATTTATTTAATTTTATACATTTTAAAATATGCTAAGAAAGTCTTCCTAGACTTCACTAGATGGTTGAAAGGGTCTGTGGCAAACAACAAGTTAAGAACCCCCAATTTGTTCCAACTTATCATTTTGTAAAATAACTCAGTACCAAATATAATTTTGTGTTAAACTTCATGTTGGATTTGAGGATGTAGGGAGATTCTGGAGCCAGGCGAGTTTATTAATTCAGAACAAGCATATCTTATTTTGATGAATTAGTGGTAAAATACACCATCTAATTTATTTTTTACCATTGAATACTAGTATACCTTAGGTGTACTGTGAATGCTGTCTATTCCAAAAGATATCCCTAAATAAGAAATTGATGAAAAGGCCTGTGCTTGTGAGATAATTAATACAAAACTATTCTGGTGAAAACCTCCTCCTAGCAATCACAGTAGCATAAAAATGGGGGATGTAAAAGGTATATATAAAATATTAACATGAACTTTATGGAAATAAAATCATTAGTTTAGCACCAAAGCACTTTTTTTTAAGGCAATTGGTGTTAAGTGACTTGCCCAGGATCACACAGCTAGTAAGTGTTGAGTGTTTGATTTGAGGCCCAATTTGAACTCAGGTCCTCCTGACTTCAAGGCCGGTGCTCTGTCTACTGTGCCACCCAGCTGCCCCACCATAGCACATTTTGACATGCATACATAAATACCCACATACATGTGGATATTCTTAGACATGTATACACTGCTCTCCTACTAACTGGCCTCATCTTTTAACCAGCAAGCAAGGTTCAAAGATTATACCAATTTTATTTCCCTTTTTCTTTTCACCAACCCATATTTTGTTATACTGATGAGTATATAAATATCAGGTCTTTCTAGTTCAGCATTTTCAGTGGCCAGAACAGAATTATTGTGTCCTTTTTCTTGTGGTTCGGGAGATACAGCCAAAATATCACTGCCAGATGGCTCTTGAGGAGATACTACAAATGGTTTTGTTGTTTTCAGGTGAGCCTGTGAGGAATATTTTCATAGTTGATCCACAGGTCAAAGCCACACCAGTCCATCTGTGCTCTGGACCAGGTATAGCACTTATCCTATAACCTCAGTTACAGTGGCAAGAGTATACTTTGGTCTAACTCTGTAGTTCCTAGCAACGGCAATCATAATAAAAATGAGAAAAGAGCAGGTGCAAACAACACAACAACTAGAAAATATTTCTCTTTCTAATAATTCTCAAGATAATTCTTTTTGGAAGTAGTAAAGAATCAGGAATTTTTCAGGGCTAATCATTTTATTTAACATAATGTAAGAGCTTGGGTGAGTTTCAATAGCCAATACTCTGCCATATTCTATTCTAGGGGATTCTGAGCAATCTGTTACCTCCTTTCAACCTAATTATTTGCTTGAGGTTGAACAAACACAATGAGAACATTTTAGACATGGTTCCTGTCCACAGCTCAATGCAATTCATGTGCACAAATTGCATCCAACCCATATTATTGAAAAAATGAATGAATGAATGAATGAATGAACTTATTTACTAGTTATTAAAAACACAGTAAAATACACTGTATTAAGTGTTGGGTCTACAAACAGAACATCAAGATAGCCCTTGTTTTCAAGAAGTTCAAATTCTAATAGCAAAAGGCTATGGAAAGATGTTTTGAGGATCTAAATGCCCAGTGGTCCTTAGAGCACTAAAGATTATCTGGTGGGACCAGATGAGAAGTAATCCAATTTGGATGGAATATAGAGGAAAGATAAGACTGAAGTACCAGATTATGTCCTTTATCGATATTTTTATTTATAAAACCATATCCATTTCTGACATGGAAATGATGTTCTTTTTTTGGTCTTCAATACTTGTGGCCACTGAGGGGGTTGGACCCAATGTGTAGACATCTGTCAAGTCCTATTTCCACTTGTCATGGTCCCCTGGATGATACTTGGCAGAGGTCCAGGAGGGAGCCAGTGGTCTACGAAAAGTGAACTATTGTTACTCACAGAATTCTCAGCCATGGGTTCCTGGATCCTTCTAGTAGAGTCTGAAGGGAAATCGTCATTTGTGATTGTTTGAAGCAAAGAAATTAAAGGGTTTTGTGGCTAAGATCTTTAGTCTTTTAAGAGTATGGTATACTTTTGTTCAAAATCTTTTGTTTTACTTTTTTGAGGGTAGGAGAAAGCAGCTAATTGACCTCAAACTATTTATCTGCCTCCTAGCAACAAACTTAAATACTTAAATGCTTGGCTGGACCAAGTCAAAATGGATAGAGTTACAATCATTGCAACAGGAAGATTGGTATTCAGTATGACTTGGACATATGGTGGTTGTGTGATCCTGGGCTAGTTGTTTAAATTCTTGGTGCTCTGGGCAACTTACTAAGACCATTAGTTGCATAGATGGAAGAATCCTCATGTAGTAGTTCTCTATATTTAAATTAGAAGTTCTCTATATTTAGATCAGAAGTCCTTGCTTAGGTTTCTGGAAGGAGATGATGTTTAGTTGGCTCCTGGAAATACTTAATTGCAATTACATTATTTGCAGTTACCTTGCTTTGGCAACCTCCTCTAGTGATAGTAAATAGATCCAACAAAAGCAAACATTCACATGGCATCCTATTGCTACAAAACTATACTGGTAAAACCCCATTCTTTCCCAAATAACTTCCCATCTCCTTCCCAAATAACTATTGCAGAAGAATTCCACCGCAATGAAACATTCTCTTGAAGTTAAAGGCAATGAAAAAAGGCCTTTTGTCACAATTTTCTACGATATACACATAACACATCTCTGGTTTGTGTTAAAATGTGAGAAGAAAGAAAAGGGAAATCATAGACTGAAGAATCGAAGAGGGAGAAGAGACATTGGAAATCAAATTGCCTAGACATCACATTTTTTATTAAGTACCTACAATGTACCTGGCACCATGTTAAGCTCTGGTGATACAAAGAGGAAAAAGACAGTCTCTGATCACAAAGAGCTCACAATCTAATGGGGGAGATAATATGCAAACCAACATAGGCAAAACAAGCTACACACAGGATAAATAAGAAATATGTAATAGAGAGAAAGCTCTGGAATCAAATGGTTTTAGAGAAGACTTCATGTAGGAGATGAGTTTGTAGTTGTGACTTAAAAGAAGCCAGAGAGATCAGCAGTCAGAGCAGAGCTAGGGAGAGCATTCCAAGCATGAAGGATAGCCAGAAAAAAATGTCCAGACCTGAGAAATGCAATGTCATGCTTGTGTGACAGACAGGAGGCCAGTGTCACTGGACTAAAGAGAACATATTAGGGAGTAAGGTGGAAGAAGACTGGAAATATAGGAGGGGACTAGGATATGAAGGGCTTTGAGAACAAAGCAGCACTTTGCATTTACTCCTGAAGTCAATAGGAAGCCAAGAGAGTTTACTGAGAAATTGTTAGAGGGGTGGAGCCAAGATGGCGTGTGAAAGCAGTGATTTGCTTGTGTTCTCCCCAAACCCCTCGAAATACCTATAACAAATGGCTTTGAACAAATTTTAAAGCAGCAGAACCCACAAATAACACAGTGAAACAAATATCCAGCTCAAGACAACCTGGATGTTTGATCAGAAAGGTATATCATGCTGAGCTGGTAGAGGAGCACAGTTTGCTGTGTGTGCTCAGGCCACAGCAAATCTGGAGCAGGCCTCAGAGGACTGAATTTCAGGCAGCTGTGGCAGTTTCCAGATCTCTCAACCCACAAATGCCAAAGACAACTTGAAAGGTTAGTGGGAAATATCTTTTTCTGTGGTGCTGAGAGAGAAGCACTGTAGTCTCAGCTCCATTCCCCAAGTGTGGACCGGAGAGGGGGCCACCTCATGAGCTTCCAAACCACAGGCTGAGGGTAAATCAAGTGGCTTCTCAGAGGGGGATTGCAGGGATCTCTCTGGTGGTGTAGGATTCTCTTGCTTTGCCTGTGCTTAGATCTGGGTCATAGTTCTGGGTGGTGGTCCTGGGGTGAGAAGGAGTGCTGGGGTGGTGGAGCTTGTAGTAGCTGTGGAGAAGAAATCTTCCTCATAGTTCCAAGGCAGAAAAGAATGCTTGTGGTCACTTATAGACCAGAGCACAGGCCAGGAAAGGAGTAAACACCTCGCCCTTAATCATAGCACCTTGGAAGAACTGAAAATTTACAGGTCCCTAGAAGTATCTCTGAAAACAGCTGCAGAAAACCCCTGAAGCTTGGGACAGTATATTCTACACACTGGAAACACACTCCTATCTTAACAAAGAGTTTATAACTCAAGTAATTGTCTGGGATCATGAGCAACCTAGGATCATGATCAAGATCAAAAGAGTCAGACTATATTATCTTACTTTGGTGACAAAGAAGATCAAAACACAAAACCAGAAGAAGACAATGAAGCCAGAGCTCCTACATCCAAATCCTCCAAGAAAAATATGAATTGGTCCCAGGTCATGGAAGAGCTCAAAAAGGGTTTTGAGAAGCAAGTAAGAGAAGTAGAGGAAAAACTGAGAGTGATGCTAAAGGAAACCCAAAAAAATACTGAAGAAAATAACACTTTAAAAACAGCCTAACCCAAATGGCAAAAGAGGTCCAAAAAGCCAATGAGGAGAAGAATGCCCTAAAAAGCAAAATTGGCCAAATGGAAAAGGAAGTCCAAAAGCTTACTGGAGAAAATACTTCCTTAAAAATTAGAATAGAGCAATTGGAAGCTAGTGACTTTATAAGAAATCAAGATACTGTAAAACAAATCCAAAAGAATGAAAAATTAGAAAACAATGAGAAGTTGTTAGGGAAAGCAAAACTTATCTCTGTAGAATAGTAGACAATTTTGTAAGTATGTATAGGGCATGTTGGTAGGAAATACTTAAAAATTAGGGGGCAATTAATTACTTCAGTACTTAAGAAGATCTTTTATTTCATTTGTTTGTACATTGCCTCCTCCAATCATGATGACAAGCATTAATAAATAGATATTTTCACGAGTTGATCTTCATGAGTTATTGCCACCAGTTTTTTTTTTTTTTTCACCTGGCACTCAAACTTCTGGTGATTAACATTTCCACGTTTATTTATGCTGCCCCTTAGACAATAAAGACATAGTCCATTGTTAGGGCTTTACTCAAAATGTCTCTAGTGTAATAGAAGTTGAAAGATCATATCTATCCTTAATTTCACCACAGTGGAGTCACTGAAACTGGTAGTAAACTTCTATCTCTGTCTCTAAACATTGCATAGCACAACTGAAATACATTGTATGGTCAATGGTTATCTTGTTGCTTTTTTTTTTCTCTGACTACACAATGACTATATTTTCTTTTCCTATTACAGATATCTCTGAAAACATGATTTAGGCTGCTTCTATTGCACAGTACATTGCTGAATTCTCCTAACCTCATTTTCTGAACTTTACCATCATGCCCCCATGCAGATACCTCCTATTTCTTCCTTTTTCTGCTCTTCTTTTATGTATTGTCTTTACCCATTTGAATATAACCATCTTGAACCATTTTTTGTTGTTATTGTTGTTGCTGGTATTTGTATCCCCAGCTCCTAGAATTTAGTATTTCAGGGTCATTTTCAAGTCATGTTTGACTCTTCATGACTCCATTTGGGGTTTTCTTGGCAGAGAAACTGGAGAGGTGTTCCATTTTCTTTTCTAGCTTCTTTTACAAATGAGGAACTAAGGCAAACAGGGTTAAATGACTTGCCCTGGGCCACATAGCTAATAAGTTTCTGAGGCCAGATTTAAATTCAGAAAGATGAGTCTTTCTGACTCCAGGCCTGGTCTGGTATCCACTGCTCCATCTAGCTGCTCTAGAGCAAGTGTTTATTAATATTTATTGACTGTTCCCTGATGGTTGGAAAGATGTGTCTATTGACCTTTGGATTACCTAAACTTTCTTCAGAAGGTATAGTACCCCATGCTTTATATCATTGTAGTAAAATTGTGGGAAAAAAGAGTATTTAAAAAAGGAGTCTTTGGTTTAGGGGAAAATGTTGAAGTAATGGAAAGCTGAATTTTCCAACTACAATTCAGGTCACATTTTGCTAATTCAAATAAGAGAGGGGACTCAAAGTGGCAGAGTTATAAAAAGCAGTACTCCCCTCTACAAAACTCCTCCAAATATATATAGAATGCACTAGTTCTAATTCTGAGTAATTTGACAGTGAGTAATTTGTACAACCTAGGTTGGCAAGGGGAGAGACAGAGGTGTGAAGATACTGGGACTTCTCTGGCTAGGAGAACCTTGACCGGGAGTAGTCCAGTGACCAGGGAGATGTTGTGTACTAGGCAAGAAGAGGTCCTAGACCCATACCAGCATATCGTGATGGGGAAAGGTGCCGAGTGGCAACTTTGTTATATATAGTTCTGGCTCATAGATCCATGGAGGACTGAGAAAGGTGTTCTGTATGCACAAAGGTCACATCATTTGCAGATATAAAATCCTTTACTTTGTACTGAGCAAGTAGGAAGTTCAGAAGCAAGCATCAGGTTTGTAGCTTAAACCTTAGAAGCTCAGCAAACTAAGAGTTCCAGCATCTGTCCCAGCCTACAGTTGAAAAAGAAAGAAAGGAATCCCAGATGAAAAGGGAGTCTACAATGTTTTCACTTGGAAACAACAGAGCTTTCTAGGTATCTGATAGGGGGAGAGTCTAGGAGCATTGTGCTGTCTGTTAGACTAAAATATAAGTCAGAAATTAACAGAGGAAAGACAATGGAGCAGGACAAGAATCAGAGTCTGTCTTAGATCAGACTATTTTTTGAACACTGAAAGCTTGCAGGTCCCCAGGTTGAGCCTTTCCCTGAGATCCTTGAACAACAAAACATTCATTAATCCAAAGAAAGTGGCAACAAGTCCAGATCAGACTTTGCCTTTCGAAGTGCACACAGCCTGGCCTAGTCAAAACTCAAGAAGTAGGCTGGAAAAAATGGAAAAAGAAATACAAAAGCTATTATGGTGACAGGGATTTTCAAGACATAATACAAAAGGAAATGACTCCAAAATATTTACAAGTAGAGGCTCATAGAAAAACAAACCTCAAACAGAAATTCAACAAAAATTCCTGAAAGAAATGAATCAAAAGTTTATTTTTTTCCTTAATAAATAAAATGAGAGCATT
Organism: Phascolarctos cinereus; assembly: GCF_003287225.1. Taxonomy (NCBI): domain Eukaryota; kingdom Metazoa; phylum Chordata; class Mammalia; order Diprotodontia; family Phascolarctidae; genus Phascolarctos; species Phascolarctos cinereus. Next base: position 76,032,869 of record NW_027556098.1, read on the forward strand.
GGTGGAAAACAAATGAAAAGAAATGGAAACTAGTGAGGAAAGAATTGGAAAACAAATTAACAGCTTGACCAAGGAAGTACAAATATTGCCCAAAGAATAAGCTCCCTGAAAATTAAAATGGACTAAATAGAAGCAAATGACTGCTTTAAGTAACAAGAAATATGAGTACAGAACCTAACAACTGAAAACATTTAAAAAAATTCAAAGTTTCTGATAGCAAAAACAGATAACCTCAAAAATATGTCAAGGAGAAAAAAAAAACAAAACTAAAAATATTTGGACTACATGAATGCTATCTCCCTGTCTCCCTACCCACCAAGAAAAGAAACTAGATAATAGATTTAAAAAGAAAACTGCCCATATCCTTTAGAAAAAGGCCAAGTAGACATAGAAAGAATCCATTGGTCACATCCTAAAAGAAGTCCCCCAATGAAAATTCCCAGGAAAATTCCCAGGAACGTTACAGTCAAAGTCCTGTGTTTTCAGAAAATACTTCAAACAACCAGAAAAAAAAACTAATTCAAGTTGAGAGAAGCCACAATTATAACCCACAACCACAGATCTAACATCCACCACTACAAAGGAGTGGAAAACTTAAGATACAGTCCTTCAGAAGGCAAAAGATATCACAGAAAAGAAGTTAACCAGCAAAAGTGTATATGACGCTATAAAGGGAAATGGAATTTTGATGAAATAGAGGACTTCCAAACATACTTTTTTTGGGGGCAATTAGTGTTAAGTGATTTGCCCAGGGTCACAGAGCTAGTAAGTGTTGAGGGTTTGGTCTGAGGATGGATTTGAACTCAGGTCCTCCTGACTTCAGGGCCAGTACTCTATCCACTGCACCATGTAGCTGCCCCTTCAAACATTCTTAATTAAAACACCGGAGCTGTATAGAAACTTGGAAGTACAGAGACAGGAAAGAAGAGCAACCTGGAAAAGGAAACATGAATTAACTCTGTTAAAGTACTAAACAAGGATCAACTGTTAAAATTTAAGTATGGAAAGATGCTCAATGTCTCCACTATGAACTCTAGTCATTAGGGGTCATAGAGGGAGTTTTTTTAGGCAGGACATAGGAATGGTTCTGTTCAATCTTGATGAACTTATGAAAGGAATGGAAAAAAAGAAGGGAAAGGGAATGTAGTAGTATTTGTGTGTGTGTGTGTGTGTGTGTGTATGTGTGTGTAATGTAAGCAAAAATTGTATCCCATAGTCAAGGTTCATAAGTAGATACAAGAAGAACTGACACTTCAACCTCATTCCCTTCTGAGCCAGTCAAAGATAGAAAGAATGCACTCACACACACACGTACACACACACACATTCAGAGTTAGGTTCAAAAATATATTTTACTCATATGAGAGAAATGAATGGAAACAGAGAAGGGGAAAGGAGGAATTAGAGAGAATAGATTAAGGGAGGATTAATTCTAGGTAAAACAATTTTAAAGAATGTATAAAATAGCTATAGCTCTTTATGGGAAGCCAAAGAATATTAATCTGAAGGGTTGTACATATATTAGAGAATGGATGATATACCACTTGTGGTATATAAATGCAATAGAATTATATTGTTCTATTGGAAAATAATAGAAGAGTTTCAGGAAAACAAATGAGAAGACTTGCTACAGAAATGAATAAAACTAGAAAAACAATTTATACCATGACACAAATATAGTTAAGGCAAATGACTTTAAAAATATTAGCAACTCTTATCAGTGTAATAACTAGCCATGATTCCAGAACACTAATGATGAAACATTAATACACCTCCTGAGAAATTGATGAACTCAGAATGTCGAATGAGTCAAAAAACAGTACCACCACCACTAATAATCATTTTTGTGGGGGGGGGAGATGTTTGAAATGCAGAAATTTGTTTGATTGACTATACATGTTTGTAAAGTTCTCTAATGGGGAGTTAAGCAGGTGCATTTTTGTATATTTAAAGAAATAAAATATAATTTACAAATGAACATAGGTACAATTTACAGTTCATTTTGGACAATATCTGCCCAAGTATTTGGAATGTAGGATCAACTGTATGGGTGTTCCAGTCAACTAAATATCACTCTGAAAAATGGTGACTTTTCAATCAGTTAATGCAGAGAAAGATTCAAAACATTTTAGTCAATATGGATCTCATTTCAGAGAACTAGAAATATTCTAGAGTTTAATAAAAACCTCAAAATATAATACATGAATGGGAACATATGGTAGTTTTCATCTCTATAAGAATGAGTCTTTGTTTTCTACTCCCTGGAGAACATTGTCCTTAACAGTAAAAAGAAACCTTAATATTTCTCTATTTTGTGTTTTGGTATTCCTATTCAGTGGGCTCTGGACAAAGTTATCTCTACTGTTGCACCTTTCAAAAAATTTTGTCTGATGTTAATATACGCAGAGTACACACTTAAATATACATTTTATTATATTCTATTGAATTCAATGTTTTTGTGGCTAAGAAATAATTACTGTTGCCTTGTATCTGTTGATTTTGTGATATTTATTAAATTAATTAAATAAATAGATAATAAATATTAATAAATAACATTTATTAAAATCTGTTCTTTTCTCATATTTTCATCAATGATTTCCTCAGTACCTGTTTAGGTTAAACTCAAACAGATTTCTTGGAGATGTATTTCATAAAATGCTTTTTGAAGACAAAATAATCACATGGACCCCTAATTGATATTTTTGTATCACTTTTTTTTTTAGTAATCAAGTCGTCTGTCTACTTCTGGACCTTCTGAAGAGGGTTGTGAAAGATGGAGTATGAGAGAAGAGAAGGACACAAATTGAGTAGTTGAACAATGATATGTTGTGGGCAATAAACTGAAGGGCATAATGATGAATTTGTTTTCTTTGTATTCATTCACTGAAGGTAAAGGATGAAGAAGTTGAAAAAAATGCTTGGAAGGTGAACAACTATCTAAGAATTTAGTGCTTGAGAATAGCAAAGGTATTTTTTGATCACAGTATAAGATAAAGGAATGACAGACTCTATTCTGGATAGATTACACTTAACAAAAGCCAATAGGATCTTGAAAATCTAATCTAATTCATACATGGAGGTTAAAAGTGGGGGAACAGAAGATGTATTCATCTTATAAAGCCTGAATAAAAGGAATGATGGGAAATGAATATAATAACAAAATAGTATAAATGGCAGACTGTTTTAGGACAGAATGGAAAGATGAGGACTTAAGTAAAAATAAAAGCAAAACCCTTTTTGATTACGGTGAACTGATTCAGAACAGAAAAAGATGGGGAGAGAGAGGAGAGGGACATGTGGAGAGAGAGAGAGAGACAGAGAGAGAGAGACGGAGAGAGAGTGCAAGCAGAAGCAAATAGACATACAGGAATAGAGACAGAAGCACAGAGGGACAGAAAATTGGTGGAGATAGACCAAATTAATATTTTTTTTAAATGAGAAAGGTATAATCATAGTAAATAAGAAGTAACACAGTTGTCAGAAAATAATGGTTCCGCTTATATGCCATAAAACTGAAAATATGAATAAAATACATTAACAAAAATTTGAAATACTTAATACAGCTACTGAGCAATTGCTGACAAGAGGCAGATAGGCACATTCTTCCTAGAAAAAGCAGCACCTACATGACCACTGGTCCTACTTATGGGCTAGCCCTCATCGCCATCTTTCTAGGAAGCAACAATTCTAGAGATAGAACTGTTCCTGTAGATGCTAACATCATAGTCACTGAAGACCCAAAAAGAAAGTTCTCACTGCAATTAATCTCCTTGGCTCTGTCAAATAGTTCAACATCAAAAACTGATATAATTATGTAAGTGGGAATGAAATTAAAGAAGCAGTAATATTTTTTTTTCATATCATAAGGACCATAGGCTTTCTCCATCTGACTTGTAGCAAGAATCCTCCCCATATGTTGTTTCTTAATCAATAGAATATGAGCTCCTTGAGAACAGACTGTGTTACTTGTATTTCCAGAGCTTAGGACAGAGTTTTGCATGAAGTAAATACTTAATAAAGGTTTCGTTCATTCATTTCAAATATCCATTTAAATAAAGCTAACATTTTCTCTTTCTTCTTATTAGACTCACAGCAATTAAGAAATATCAGCATTTCCTTATATAAAGAAAAGGAGAACTGTATATGACACTGAAAATCTATAAGAAAACATTTACTTTTCCTTGGCTTTAACATAGAAATTATCTGTATATCTGTGCAAGGATTGCAAAGTGACTATCTATATACATTCAAAAACATATATGTATAACACTTATATATACACATGTATGCATACATCTATCAAGACATGTGCATATGTGCACACACAAAAATACATAGTAGATATGCTTATGTCTCTATTGTGCATAAACTTTATATATGTGCATATATAGACACACTACATATATATACATGTGTGTGTATATTTTATCTATGTATCTATCTATACCTATAGATAGATAGATAGATAGATAGATAGATAGATAGATAGATAGATAGAAAGAATATATACACATATTTTTATGCTCAAAACAGTCCTGTAAGGTAAATGCTATATTACAGATCTGGAAATTGAGATTGAGAGATGATCTTAATGACTTTCTCAAGATCACACAGTTAATAAATGTGTGAGGAAGTATTCAATCTCAAGTCTTTCTGACTCCACTATGACATTTTGTTGTCTTGTTTATATCCTATTCCAGACTTCCTTCTATTGATTTTTGTGTGTTGTTTTAATATTTGCTAACATTTTATTCTCTTTCTATTGCCTTTTCTGAGAATGATTATCATTACTAAAACACAATTCACTTGAAACATAATAAATTCTGCTCCCAAATCTCAATTTTAATGTTGCAAATCTTTGGTTCATCTATTTTTTTTGTTTCTTTCTCTGTTTGTTTTGCAAAAATGTACTGTTGAATTCTACTTTCAGATACATTCTACTACAAGCCTCCTTTTTATGACTGAGCTCATCCCATTCATGCATACTTTTAAATTGTTAATTGTGTGTTCCTTATCCTGTACTCTAAGCTAAAAAACATATTGAATTATTAAAACCTTTTGACACTCTATTCTCACTATTTGATTTTTGTCTTTTGGAGATCAAAGAAAAAAGCAAAGTTTCTGCATATATCAAACTTTGGTACTACTAAGAAAGTAGAAACATAATGGGAGTCAACCTGAGAAATGGTTGAATAAATTGTGACATGTTAATGCAGTGAATTATTGCACAAAATTAAATAATGAAGAAATATTAACAAATATGAACTGATGCAAAGTTAATCAATTAGAATCAAAATAATAATATACACAGTGACCAAAATAATGTAAAGGAAAATAACATGGAGAGATCTTGGCTCCAGAGAATGTATGACGAGCATACCATTTTTCTTTAGCAGAAAAGTGGTAGACTCCAAGTATAGAATGAAGCATTTGTAATCAAACATAATCTGTATTTCAGTTTGTAATTCTTAACTTGTACTTTCTTGTTATATGATAACTTTCTATTGATTAGGAGTATGGGATATTGGTAAATGATGCAATTATAACAAAAATGTTATAATCTGTGACTACTTAACAAGGTTTGGTTTCTTCCTTGTAAATTAATTTCTACATTTCTATACTCATATCAAATTAAGAATCCAAAAAATGTCAATTTTATTCAGAGTAAATAGGCATACTTATTAGTCTCTGGACCTCCCTGATATCATGAAAATTTACTAATGATTACACTGACCACATATCATCTAAACTCTCAAGGGATATTATCAAGGCATAACTTTTAAATCAGCAAGCCAAGATTAGACTCAGTTCATAGGAGCTTAGAACTTAGGAAGTCCTGAACCATGGGTAATATATTTGGTACTCTTTTGGGATATTTTGCTTTTCACCAGAGTTATGGATTGATTACTTATTAACTCTAAATACTAATTTCTTTTGAGAGAGCCCCACATATCTTTGTGGGCTTATACAGGCCAGTTTGTTTTTTTTTTTTTTAACCAGGCTATTTGCCTTAGTTTCCATAGATCTTCTCTGTTGGATTTTAGAACTAATGTGTACTGCTTCCTCTAGTATGAGGTGAAGGCACTAGGGCAGCCAAGAGAGATGCCTCAAGCCTGAACTACCCAAGTACATATTTTGGGCTTGTCTGAGTGCTTTTTCCATCATGTGGGAAAGCCATATTTGTTTCTCTTCCTCTTCTCAAAAATGGTTATTATTTATTTGTTGACATTTTACCTTTTTTCAATTATTTTGTAGTGTTGGAATAGGTCTATGATATAGTGGAAAGAAGATTCATTGATGGGATCAGAGGAACTAGGTTCAAATCCAACCTCTGCACTTAGAACAAGTATAATCTTAGTTAAGTCATTTAACTTCCCTGGGTTTCAATCCCACATCTGTAAAATGATAGTGTTAGACTTTATGACATCTGAGGACACTTTCAGCCCAATATTTATGTACCTATACCTCTTTCAAAAATTATTACATGGAGACATAGGCCCATGTAGACTTTTAGTTCTTTCCTAACCCCATCCTCCAAAATTGATTTCTATATTAATGTATTGTTGCATTCATTTAACCTTGCAAATATTATCTATCTCCTTTCCTGCACTTCCCACCCAGTAGGATGTTATAATAATCCTCAAGGGCAGGGGTTGTTTCACTTTTGTCTTTATATTTCCAGAGCCTAGCACATTGCTTGGCCATCAGAGAACACAATAAATTTGTGTTGAATTGAATTAAGCTGAATACTGGGTCACAGCTGAAATATGGACTATTAACTCACTAGATGCTGCTAGGCAACCTTCTGTAGCAGGGATTCTTACCCTTTTTTCATGTCATGGACCTTTTTGGCACTTTAATTAATTCCAAATGATCCCTTCTCAGAATAATTTAAATAATTGAAAGAAGTTATACATTTCAAGTTAATGAAAATGAGGGTATGGTATTTTCCCCATGCAGCCTTTAGTTCCATTGTGTCAAGATTAAAAATCCCTATTCTGGAGGATCATAATGACAGTTCTAAGGTCAAATAAAGATCATTTCATGAACATAACTGCAAACTTAGGAATTCTATTCTTCACATTTTTAAACTTGATCCTCAACCAAAGGAAAAAAGAAATCAGAAAATATTTAAATTCCCTTCTTTTGTCTCACCACCCCCATTTCCAAAGAACAAGGAGAGAAATATGACATTTAATGAAATTCAAAAAATGTAGTTTATATCATAATTTGCCTTACTGACAGGAATATATACCATATATATCTGCATATATGTATGTATGTTTTTCATATGTTCTTTATGTATGTGTTCTTCATACGTTCATATGAGTATATGTTCATAATATATGTATATTGTGGAGAAAGAAGGCAGAGAGATGAGGTAAAGTAGGCAGACAGGAATAGAAATAGTGTGGATCAGTGGGAAAAGAGCAGGCCTCAAGTCAGAAAACCCTTTATTCTTCTACTGGCTCTGGGATTCTGGATAAGTTACTTAAATTCTTAGTCCTCTGTAAGCAGTTCTGTAAGACTATATATTTAAAAGAAGGGGCTGCCTGGCATAGGCATAGGGAGTTTCCTCCCTAGGTGAATGAAATCAGATGCCAAATCTTTATCTCATTGCATAAAAACAGATATAACAGATATACATACTAGAGATAATATGTACATTGGTAGGAGAGGTTTTTATGTGAGTTATGATTTATTTACTATGCTCTCCTGTGCCATTATACATATATATGTATGTACCCTTGGTTTTATTATTATTTCTTTGGCCTTATATATAATGTGTCAATAATATCTGATCAATTCCATGTAAATGGAAGTATATGGTTTGGGGTTTAAGAGCTATATAGTATGACAAGTGAGGCTGGTATATTTCCACACAACTGAATGTGTCATAGTGATCCTTCTGGGAACCTAGGCCTACCTGTGTGAGAACAGTTTATGGTATGTGAACCCATCTAGAGAGTGTAAGTAACTTCAAGGATTCCTTATTTACTAATACTAACTGAAATTTATTTGCAACTGCAGAGCCTATATTCAAAGTTCTTTTAGTCATTCATAGACATATGCAGAGTTGTAGAAGAAAACAAAACAAAACAAAAACCTTTACTTGCCCCACATGCATATCCGCTGCTGAGACTGAATTAGGCTTTCCTCTGCCTTTTGTTTTAGCTCTCATACTATAAAAAACATCCCTCTGCAGTCTATTTAGTAACACATTTTTTACATTTTTTGTACTTTTTGTTGGTGATTTTGCTGTTTAAAATGTCTGGAAAACATAATGCCAAAGTACTATCTAGTGTTCCTAAATGCAAAAAGGCTGTGTTATGCCTAACTGAACAAATAAGTGTGTTAGATAAGCTTTATTTAGGCATAAGTTATAGGGTGCTGGCCATGAGTTCAATGCTAACAAATCAACAACATGTTACATACACAAGAAGGAAAAGGAAATTTTGCCATTCTGTACATGAGGATGCTCTGGAAAGTTCTGAAGCAAATGTTGTGAACAGAGAAAAGTGTCCCTATATTTCACCTAGGAACAATAGTTCAGTATTTGCTAATTCAGTGTTTGCAGTAACTTTATAGAATATGACCACAGCAAATTATGAAAATTGACTTTATACAGTTTTCTATTATTTCTAGCAGTGTTTTGGTTTATTGTATACAATTTGCCTTGAATACTGTCACATCCATGCCATAGAAATAAAATTGGGGCATAATTCTCTTTGCAAAGGGTTTTCTGGATTTTCTTTTGCACACTGCAGTGTTGAGAAAGATAGTTGCCTTCTTTACTTATGCGTTAGAAGGATGACATTGATTTTAATTATATCATTTGAACTTCATAGGATATCAAAGTTCTCCCTTTGTTCCTTGAAAATGGAAGACAAGCACAAAAATCATTTAAGATTTGTTGTTTTTCTTGTGTTAATATTAACAACATGAAAAATGATATGCCATTCCACTGATGGGATGAGATTTATATGGCCTCAGAACCGCATTATAATCTCTATATGAGAAACTAAAAGAAATACAACAAAAGAATTTTCCTTTCCTGAAAGAGAACACATTCAGGATAACCCCAAATATGTACTAGTCTAGTACACATTTGCCCCATAAACTCAAAGTAGCTTAGATGAGCTGTCTTGAGCCAGGGCACAATAGAATAAGCTTTCCAGGTCAGCTATAAAACTTAAAAAGATATATATGATAAATGATGATGATGATGATAAATGAAAAGTATATATACATATATATACACACACACACACACATACACACATATACATATATAGTGATGGTAAATGAAAAGATATACTATATGTATATTTATCATCACTAAAAAACTTCAGAATATAATAAAATAATTGATTTAGAGTTCAGAGTTCTAGATTTTACACCCACTTTGGCTTATATCTCACTTTTTTTTAACTTTGGACAAGTCGTTAATCTTTCTGGGTGTTGGTTTTCTCATCTTTTTTATGAGGGATTATCCTAGATGGTATTAATATGACTTCAAGATCCAACTATCATGATTCATAGGACCTCTTTGAGGACTACTTCTCAGGGAAAATGGAAAACACAGCATCAGAATCTTACCAATAAGAGAATTCATAATGCTGGTTTTAACTCACCTAAAATCATATTTTTTTCCACATTTACATTTGCTTAGATTCTCTCCAGGTTGGAGGAAAATCATTGGATAATAGTGATTTGGGAATGTAATTTGCCATACTATTGGAAAAATAAACCTCTCTGAAATTAAATAATGTCATATTTCTAAGTAACTTACATAACTGAAATGATTTATACAAGTGAAAGAGCATGAGTTTTCCAAAACATTTAGAAATCTATTGTGCATATTATTGACATTACTAAGCCACTGTCAGTTGAAAAAGTATGATTCTTAGTAGGTTTTGGTGGTGGTCATGTACAAAAGTGACAATTCTTTCCTACGCATGATGTGAATTAAATTTTTAAAAATGAGAAAGCTTATTTTGATAAGCCATTGACTAAGTGATGCATAACCAGGCAAGGATAAGGGTAAAAGGTGGGTAGGGCACAGTAATAAAGAAAACCTCTGGGAACAGAACATCTTAAGAGAGAAAATAGAAGGTAGTGAAAACCTACTTAGAGAATGAGGTTATAGGGCAGGTGATTTCCACCACAAAACACAGAAGCTGTAGAGAGAGAGAAAAACTAATAAAAGCAGAAAGGAAGTTCATTGATTGAGTAAAGAAAGTAGTAGAACTGAAAAGAAAAGTGTGTAGTGATTCAGAAAAGAAAAGATTTGTTATTATAAATCAAAAGGACATTGACTCATTCTCTTCAGATGCTCTTGTAAAAGAAGGCATAGTAGCCGTCTGCAGAGAAAAAAAAAGAAATATGAAGGGACTGACTCTTACATGTGGTGGGATGGCTATGAATTCTCTGTGCAACCTGAATTCTGATAGTTTTGGACATGCAGGGCTTGTCTATGAATACATGCTGGGAAAAGAGAAATTCACCTTTATTGATAAATGTGGCAACCCTCGATCTGCCATGTTGTTGATCAAAGGACCAAATGATCACATGCTTACACAGATCAAGGACACAGTAAGGGATGATCTGGGAGCTATAAAGAATACTGTTGAAGATTGCTGCATGGTTCCCAGTGCAGGCACAATGGAAATGTCCTTTGCTGCAGCTCTCATTAAACATAAGCCCAATGTTAAGAGAAAGGGCCATCTTGGAGTCCAGTCTTTTGCTGATACATTGCTCATTATTCCCAAGGTTCTTGCTGAGAACTCTGGTTTTGACCTCCAAGAAACACTAGCTAAGGCCCAGGGTGAACATTCAGTCAGGACAACTTGTTGGTGTTGAATTAAACACAGGTGAACCAATTACTGTGGCTGAAGCTGTAATCTGGGATAACTATTATGTCAAGAAGCAGCTGATTCACTCAGCACTGTGATTGCCACCAATATTCTCCTGGTTGATGAGATCATGGACACTGTAATGTCTGCTCTGGAAGTTGAATTGAATCACAGGTTTCCATTATAATCAGCTGAATCATGAAGGCTCTACTGAAAGAACTGCAAAGTGTGTATCTGTTTGTGGAATTTTTCTTGCCAGTCACCAAAGGATAATTGTTTTTCTTACTGTTACAGTCTTTAAAATTCAAATTGTTGCCTCCTACTCAAATATAAGGTCCTAAAATTAATTAGGGTTTTTTTTTTTTAATTGCACTAAGGTCTGCAGTTAAATCTGTAGTTCTTTTTACCCAATCGAGAGAGAGAGAGAGAGAGAGAGAGAGAGAAGGAAAAATGTTACAAAGGTGTAATTGGCAGGCCTTGGCAATAGATTGGTACTGAGGATGAGAGGTAATAAGGAGTGAAGGATGCCATTTACACTTTGAAGGGATTGGGAGGACTGCCCCGTGCAGTGATAGGAAAGATAGGAAAGAGGAAGAGTTTAAAGGAAAATATAATGATTTCAATTTTGGATATATCAAGTTTAACATGTTAGTTAAGATGTTAAGATGGCTATCTGGTTCAAAATGTCCAAAAGGAAATTGAAGATGCTAGATTGGTAGTAGGAAAGAGTTTGAGACTCATCACTATAGCAATGGGAGGTAATAAGATCACCAAGTCAAGCAGTATAGTAGGAAAAGAGAAGAAGCTGCAGGATAGATCCTTTTGTAATACCTATAAATATAATGTGCAATCTAGGACAAAATTCTCAGCATTTCAAATTTTATAAAACTCCTTATAGACATCTCATTTTATCTTTACAACCACCCTGGGAGGTAGGTGCTATGATTATCTCCATATTTAGAGATGAGGAAACTGAGGAAAACAAATGTTAAATCAGACTTGCCCAGGTCATACAGCTATTGAATGTCTGAAGCTAGATTTGAACTCAGGTTTTCCTGAATTCAGCTACACCACTTTAACCACTGTCAAAAATGGTGACTGGTGGATAGAACACTGGCCCTAGAGTAAGAAAGACCTGAGTTTAAATCCAGCCTGAGACACATAACACTTACTAGCTGTGTGACCCTGGGCGAGTCATGTAACCCCAACTGCCAAAGCAAAAAAAAAAAAATAGTGTCTAAATTTGTGAGTTTACCACACATACACAGAACATGAATGCTATGCATGCATAAATGTTTAACTGGCAGAAATTTGAGAGATCATCAGTTGTTTAATTTTAGAGATAAAGAAAAGGGGGAGTTGAATAAATTTAAATAAATTCATAGTCATAAAAGTATTTCCTATTTTGTAAAATACTTTCAAATTTCTATTATCTATTTGACCCTCAAGATAACTCTATGAAGAAAATAGGGGAAGAATAATTCTGTCCATCTAACAAATGAAGAAACTGAGGTTGAAGGGAATTAATAAAGGTCATATTGCAGAACTGAGATTAGAATCTAGTTTCCTTGAATCCCATAGCATTTTACCTCAGAGCACTTTAACACTCAGACTGGTACAACAATTAATTTAAGTCATATCTCTCACAAGTCAAGTCAACAAAATAAAAAGAGAGAGGATGGGGATAGAGAATGAAATTGTGAATGAATTGATGAAAGAAACTCCCAACTCAACAAGCATGTATTAAGTGCTTTCTATGTTCTAGTCACTATGTTAACTTCAGGATACAACAAAGAATGTAAAAAAAATGTCCAAAGTGTTTGACCCAGTCTGGGGCAAACAAGTGTCCATTTGGAGTCACAGTTTATAGGTTTTAAATATCGTCTTTGCTTCTTAATAGCTGTGTGATCTTAGTCGAGACATTTAACCTCAATTTCCTCATCTGTAATAGAGTGGGCTTAATTGATCTATAAAGTGCCCTCCAGTTCTAAATCTATTTTCTCATAAAACTAAGACAATATTACTTGAAAACTAACAAAAAATTTCAAAATAAAAATCATCAAGTGCCCTTTAGTGGCATATCAATAATTTAAGAGATTTGTTATTTTCCTAGCGATAGAGGCTACTTGGTGTAGTGTATAAGAGTCACAAATTCTTCCTGGAGTTAGGAAGAACTGAGTTGAAATATGACCACAAATACTTACTAGCATTTCGACCATGGGCAAGTCACTCAACTGTTTCTGCTTTAGTTTCCTCAACCAAAAAGTGAGGATGATAACAGCAATAACATCCCCGTGTTGTTGTGAGGAAAAAATGATATTATATTTGTAAAGGGCTTTATAAAACTTAGAGTTCCATATACATGCTAGCTGTTATTAAAGTAACAGTGTGTATAATTACTGAGTTGTTATTTCCTACTCCCATATGTTGAGTGTTCTTTGATACAGGTTTGTTTAGTAGTGAATAAAAAGAAGTATAGCTAGAGATATTTTTTTCTTGTTCTAGACTTCATCTTCAAAGTGATGAACACCAAAAGCATATGAGAAGGATATAAGAAATAAAATATACCCTTCATATGTGGAACTATTGGTTAAAACAAATGGAGAAATTTTGAATGCTATAATTCACTTCCATTGGCAGTATACTTTCCAGGGATGTACTCATAGAGAGGTTAATGCATGCATTGCCAGAGCTAGGTCAGTGTTTGGCAGGCTCTGAAGGAAAGTGTGGGAGAAAAGAAGAATTAGGCTCTTTACCAAACTGAAGGTCTACAGAGCCATTATGCTGACCTCATTGTTCTATTTTTTTGAAACTGGACAGTATACCAGAGTCATGCCAGGAAATTGAACTGATTCCATTTAAGTTGTCTTTGGAAGATTCAAAAGATCACCTGGCAAGATAAGGTAGCAGTCACTCAGATCTTTTCTGGAGCTGAACTGTCACGCTTTAAAACTCTACTGCATAGAGAGCAATTCCAATATACTGGTCACCTTGTGCAAATGACAAATGCATGTTTGCCTGAAAGACTATTTTACAAAGAACTCAGAAAGGCAAGTGCTCACATGGAAGTGAGAAAAAACAAAAACACTTTCAAGGTCTCTCTGAAGACACTGGCACAGGACTGTCCACTGTTGCATGCCCATATCAAAAAAGGCAATGCGTTCTATGAGCAAATCAGAACTGCAGTATTTCAAAAGAAACATAAGATGTATAAATTTAGAGATGTTGTCATTCCAAATGTTCACATAGACTATTTGTGCAGATCTGTGGTAGAGCCTTCTGAGCTCTTATTGGTTGGATCCGCCACACTGGACACACTGCACACTTACCTCTTATTGAGCCAGACATAACGATGTCATTATAGTATTCTTCAAGTATGAAGGACAACAACCAAGCAACAATCAAACCGATAAGTGGAGCAAATAACAATGTCAGCATTAAAATGTCATTTCTAAGTAAAGAAAAGGGCTAAATATTTTCAATGTGATAATTAAATAACTGCATCTAAAAGGGGGTGGAATATAAAATTATTTCATCCTTTCTAAAGTTGTACTTAGGTTGTAGAAAAATAATTGTGTATTATAGAACTACAATTACAGTTGACAGTTATATTGTAGGAAAAAATGTACTTACAGTAGAAAAAAGAGTGCTTCCTTGGTTCAGGGATTTAAGCTTCTTCAAACTTGTCAGCATGTAAGTTATATCCTTATGTGATGTATGGATAAAGTTTAGTTTCAGAAACCAGTGACTTTGTATTGACCTATATAGTGAGTTATCTTTGACCTCTCTAAGTGTGAACAGTGAAGAAATAAGAGAAGCTAAGAAACTTGGCTCACAACATGAAATGACTAAAAGTAGGGTATGATTTTTCTAGCCTAAATCTTATTTCTCACTGCCCTACATGAAAAAATAGAAACAGTTTTAGGAAAAAATGAATTTCAAAAAGTAAAATTGTTGGTGATGTGGAGGGGGAATCTTCTACAAATAATCTTTATGGTTTAATTAGTGTGAGATTTAACTTGCTTTATTTAATTCTTAATTACGTTTCAATTATTTTGGCAGATAATAAGAGATCAAACTTATGAAAACAGTCCCTTATCAGTGCCATTTGGAGCACTAGATCAATTGCAAAGCTTTTAGTAATGATAACTTTCTTTTAAATAGCTTTAGAATTTTCAAAGTATTTTACATGCAATAGCTTATTTGGGAAGCTCAACAACTTTATGAGGTAAGTACTTTGGCAAAGCCATACCTAGACATTTTTTGCAACTGACACAAGGGATAGGTAAGGCTTTCTCAGAAATGATAGATTAGGGTGAAGACAGAGGTGACTGAAAATATAAATCTGAGAGAGCAAGAGAAACTGAGGATTTATAATTCAAGGCAATTCAATATAATCTAGTTCAATCTACTCTAATCCAACACAAATGAGATAACACTTGTAAACAATTTATCACAGTGCCTGGCACACAACAAATATTTTTTACCTTTGATTCCCTTAAATTAACAATCATTTGTTATGCAGGTTCTTTGGGTAAAAACATTATGATAGGTTCTAGAGAAAACAAAGACAGAGGAAAAGAAAGGCACTTCTCCCAATATACTTTCATTCTTCTAAGGGGAGAGGGTGAATAGAGCTTGTAAATACGTGATAAACTGAGGAGAGAATTGTTAAAACTACAGTATATGAAAAGGATCCTGTAGGAGGTAGAGGTGAGAAAATGGTGACATAAACTAGGGGATAGCATGTGTGAAGGCATAGAGTAGGGAAAAGGAATTCTCAATTCAGAGAATAGCAAACAGGCCAATTTAGCTTGAGCGTGGTGTATGTGAATGAGAAGAGTAAGCCTGGAAGGAATGGTAAACTAGAAAGAGACTACAAAAGACTTTAAATGCCAAGCTGAGTCACTTGAGTGAGGAATACGGTCAGACTTGTACTTGAAGATTATTTTGGCTGGTAGCTATATAAGTACTAGCTACTCTAATAAAAGTCTTTCAAGTAATGAACAAACTTAGTAAAGTAAAACAAATCCAAATATTGCATATGTCAGAAAATGTAAATCCCCTTTGACTCTAATACAATTTGTCTCTCTCCAAGGTGGCAAACATTATCTATGATCATGCTTCTGAAGTCATAATTTACCCTTGCTTTGATCATAGTATTCATATATTTCAGTTATTTTTGTTTTAAAAAAATATTATTAAAAATATTTTAACATTTTTAAAAAATGCTTTGTTTTTTTAATAAATATTTTTGAATGAAAACATAATGTAGAATGCATCTTTTTAAAAAGTCATGATTAAAGACTGGTTATTGCTTGTAACCACAAGTATGAACTTTTAATTTTAAAAATGTTTCCTCTTTAAATATATACAAATAATATATATATATATATATATATATATATATATACACATACACACATACATAAATATATAATTCATTTTTAACGTTCCTTTTTTTCAGCTCCAATTTCTGTCTCTCACTCTTACTCCTACCCCACCCATTGAGAAATCATGTGTGATTACAAGTGAAATCATGAAAAAACATATTCCCGTATTGGACATATTGCAAAAAAAAAAGGTGAAAAAATTATACATCAGTTTGTACTCAGAGTTCACCAGTTCTCTGTCTAGAGGTGGATAGCATTTTTCATCACGAGTCCTTGGAATTTTTTTGGATCATTGTATTGATTAGAGTAGCCAAGTCTTTCACAGTTAATCATCATTACAACTTTGCTGCTGCTGTGCACAATGACCTCACTGCTCTAGCCATTTCACTTTGCATCAGTTCACATAAGTCTTGCCATGTTTCTTCTGAAACCATAACCTTTGTCATTTCTTATAGCACAAT
This sequence comes from Phascolarctos cinereus, assembly GCF_003287225.1. Taxonomy (NCBI): domain Eukaryota; kingdom Metazoa; phylum Chordata; class Mammalia; order Diprotodontia; family Phascolarctidae; genus Phascolarctos; species Phascolarctos cinereus. Next base: position 76,049,579 of record NW_027556098.1, read on the forward strand.
AATATTCCATCACAATTGTATACCACTTGTGTAGCCATTCCACAATTGATGAGTATCCCTTCAATATTTCTTTCCCACCACAAAAAGAGCTGATATAAATATTTCTTTACATATAAGGTCATTTTATTTTTCTTTGATCTCTTTGAGATATAGACATAGTAGTGTTATTGCTAGGTCAAAGAGTGTGCACAATTTTAAAGGAATTTGGGCATAGTTATAATTTGTTTTATAGAATGGTTGGACCAGTTCACTATTCTACAAAGATTTCATTAGTGTGTATTTTTTTTCCCTCATTACCTTCAGCATTTGTCATTTCTGATAAGTGTGAGGTGGTGCTTCAGAGTAGTTTAAATTTATATTTCTCTAATTAATAGTGATTTATAGCATTTTTTATACAATGATTGATAACTTTTATTTCTTTTTCTGAAAACTGCCTGTTTACATCCTTTGGCCATTTCTCAATTGAGAAATGACTCATATTTAGCAATTTGACTAATTCTCTAAATATTTAAGATATGGGACCCTAAGAGTAACTTGTTATAAATTTTTATACTACTTAATTGTCCATGGTACATTTTAATAAAATGTAATTTTCCTGATTATCTACTTCAGTTAGGCCTATTTGTACTTTTGCTTTGTCTGAGATCATAAATCGCTCTCCCTCTTTTGTTTTATTTTGTTTTGTTTTTATGTTAGCTAAATCATATTACATTCTGTTCCAGCCTTTCTCCTCCAGTTTATCTTCCCATATAGGAATGTAAACAAGTTTATTCTTATTGAGTCCCTTATTATTTCTCTTTCATATTTACCTTTTTATGATTCTCTTGATTTTTGTGTTTGAATGTAAATTTTTATATTCAGCTCTGCTCTTTTTTATCAGGAATGCTTGAAAGTCCTGTTTCATTAAATAATCATTTTTTTTTTGCCTGAAGTTTATCCTGAACCAGTTTTTTGATGGCTAGGTTTTTCTTGGTTGTAATCCTAACTCTTTTGCCCTCTGAAATATTATATTCCAATACCTCTGATCCTTCAAAATGGAAGCTGTTATATCTTTTGTGATCCCAACTGTGCCTCCATGATATTTGAACTGTTTCTTTCTGTCTTCTTGCAGTAGTTTCTCCTTGAACTGGGAGCTCTAGAATTTGACTGTACTATTCCTGGAAATTTTCATCTTAGGATGTCTTTCAAGAGATGATTGGTGGATTTTTAAAAATTTCTATTTTACCCTGTGGTTCTAGAATATCAAGGCCTTTTCTCTTGGCAATTCCTTGAAAGATGATGTCTAGGTAGTTTTCATCAAGGCACCTCATCATTTCTTATAGCACATCAACTTATAGTTGATAATTTCTTGGAATATGATATCTAAGCTCTTTATTTTATCATGGCTTTTTAGTAGTCTAATAATTCTTAAACAGAATTGGCCTAGTGGTAAAGGAAGGAAAAAAAATCACTGAAGAAAAGACCTCCTTAAAAAGCAGAATCTGACAAATAGAAAAAGGAAGTATGAAATCTCACTGAAGAAAATAATTCCTAGAAGCCCAGTAAGCTCCTCCTCCTTACCTCACTCATGAAGCTAAGCACATTTGGATTGCTCCCCAATTTTTTTTAATGCATAATCTACTCTGGCTTAGCAGCCTATTAAAAGGGACATTCCTTCACAATATGGTTAGTGACAGGGAAGAGTTATACCAACATATTCTCTGAATTGGAAAGCAGGCCTTTCCATTTTAGATCATCACACACTTCTAGAGATAGGACCCTCATATGGTTTGCAGGCAGTAGGCAATGCTAATGATGCTCTGAGAACAGTGATGTCATATTTAACAGGTCCCTGTTAGATATGTCCATGTTATCTTATTTGATAGAATACTAGTGTGACATAAAGTTAAGTGATTAATAAAAACTTGTTGATTGATGCAAATGTAGTTCTGCCACACTTAGTAATTATATATACATGAACAAGTCATTTGACCTTTTTGCCTCAGTTCTCTCATCTAAGAGAAATGGGAGCATTTTTATAGAGTGCTTTGCAAACATTAAAGTGCCACATAAATGCTAGCTATTTTTTATTATTAGTAGTAGAAGTAATATATATATATATATATATATATATATATATATATATAATATATATATATATATAATATATATATACATACATACACATACATATATATATACACACATATATAAATATATAAATATATATACATATATATGTGTGTATATATATATATGTGTGTGTGTATATATATATATATAACATTTGTGCTGCCTACCTAACAAGATTGTTACAAATCTCTAATTAGATGATGCATATCATACAGCCCTATAATTACTGTTATTATTGTTCTTTTTTATTACTTCTTGGTGGGATTTACACATGATCAGCATCCAAGAACACTTGCACCAAAGATGTTTTAAACACTTTGCTTCTATTTTTAGGAGGTGTGGTGAAGTTGACATAACATTAAATTTGTAAGCTAGAGGCTAGCGTATGAAATCATAATTCTACTCATTACATAGCATCTGATATTGAGCAAGTTACTTTAACTCTGTCAATTTGATTCCTTTTTTTTTCCCAGTAGTATATTTCATTTATTAATTTATTTTGATTTATCAACAATCACTTCCATATGCTTTTGAGTTTAAAATTTTTGTCCCCCTTCCTCCCCACCACCCTCCCCAAGATGGCTCACAATCTGATATAAGCTAAACATTTACATTCCTATTAAATACATTTTCACATTAGTGTAGTTGTAAGTAAAAATTAAAATCAATGGGAGGAACCATCAGAAAGAGGAAACAAAACTCAACAGAAGAGAAAAAAAAAGATAGCAATTCAACTTTCACTGTTATGATTACCATATATGTCTTTTTCTCCACACTTTTCCCCCCTTGTTTATGCTTTTCTTTCTCCTCTCTCCCTTCCCCACTTCACCAGTACTTTGCTGTTGACCACTGCCTCCTTCAGTCTCTCCTCCCTTCTATTATCCCCCTCCCCCTTTTCCCCTTTGCCCCTACCACTTCCTTTCCCCCTTCCATCCCCATCCCTTTTCTTTAACCTTTTCCCTCCTACTGCCCATAGGGCAAGTTAGATTTCCATACCTAACTGATTATGTTATTCCCTTCTTGAGCCAAATCTGATGAGAGCAAGGTTCAAACAATGCTCACCCCCTCCCTTCTTTCCCTCTGCTTTAATGGGATTTTCTGTCTTTTCCTGTAACATAATTTACTCTTGTTTTCCCCCTTCTTTCTCAGTACATATTCTAAGATCAGACTAATCCACATACTTGGATTCTATTAACCCACTTGATTAGATTTTTTTTATCATTACATCAAAGTCAACTAATAACCACCCTATTTATGCATACTCCTTTAATAATGTGTAACAAACAATACAGTTCTCAAGAGTTGCAAGTGTCAGGGGCAGCTAGGTGGTACAGTGGATACAGCACCAAACCTGAGTCAGGAGGACCTGAGTTCAAATCTGACCACAGACCAAACACTTGACACTTACTAGCTGTGTGACCCTGGGCAAGTCACTTAACCCCAACTGCCTAAAAATGAAAAATAAAAAGAGTTGCAAGTGTCATCTTCCCTTGTAGGTATGTAAACAGTCCACTCTTATTAACAACACTTTGTATCTTTCTGTCCCAATTGCCTTTTTAGGTCTTTCTTGAATCTTGTATTTGAAGATCAAATTTTTTGTTGAGCTCTGGTCTTTTTATGAGGAAGGTTTGGAAGTCCCCTATTTTGTTGAATATCCATCTCCTCCTTGAAAAATCATGCTCATTTTTGCTGGGTAGTTGATCCTTGGATGCAATCCAAGCTCCTTTGCCTTAAGGAATATCATGTTCCATGCTCTGCAGTCTTTTAAGGTAGAAGCTGCATGGTCCTGTGTAATCCTGACTGTGGTTCCATGATATTCAAATTGTTTCTTTCTGGCTGCTTGCAGCACCTTCTCTTTCATCTGGTAATTTTGGAATTTTGCTATTATATTCTTTGGTGTTGTCAATTTGGGATCTCTTTCAGGTGGTGAGTGGTGTATTCTTTCTATGGTTATTTTACCTTCTGGTTCTGAAAAATACTGTCCAGGCTGTTTTTTTCATCATGATTTTCAGGTAGTCCAATGATTTTTAAATTGTCTCTTCTGGATCAATTTTCCAGATCAGTTGTTTTACCGATGAGGTATTTTATGTTTTCATCTATTTTTTCATTTTTTTTCTTTCTGTTTGACTGATGTTTGATCTTTCATAGAATCATTAGTTTCCATTTGTCCAATTCTAGTTTTTAACAGATTGTTTTCTTCTGTTAGATTTTGTACTTCCTCTTCAATTAGCCAATTGTATTTTTAAGGGATTTGTTTTCTTCAGTGTACTTTTTTTCCAGTTTTCCAATTGTGTTTTTTAGGGACTTGTTTTCTTCAATGTACTTTTTTTCCAATTGGCTAATTGTATTTTTTAAGGACTGTTCTACCTCTGTCATTAGACTTTTAAAATCCTTCTTGAGCTCTTCTAAGAAGGCTTTTTGGGCTTCAGACAAGTTCATATTCCCTTTTGATGTTGCAGATGTGGGTTTGTTGACAATGTTGTCGTCTTCAAAAGTTCTGTCTTGATCTGCACTCTTCTCATAATATGAATCTATGTTACATTTCTTTTTACTCATGATTTCTTTATTCCCTGGCCTTTAAAGAGATTGAGCTCTCCTGCTGGGGAACAGAGGGCAGTGACTGAAGCTTCTTGCGTTGGGAGCCTAGGTCTTGGTCACTGATTTTGTGTGCTGGGGCCTCTTATGTTGGCAATTGGAGGCTGTAGGGTTTTGGCAGCTTGCCTTGTATTGGGCTGGAATCAGCAAGGCTGGACCTTTCAGGCAATTCTAGGTTGCCTGCTTGTCTTTTCCTTTAGCTTTCTTCAGCTCCTTTTAGATGGGTGCTGCAGGGTGTTTATCTGCCTGAGGCCACTTGCAGTGCTGTTTCCCTCATTTCTGCTAATGCACTGGAAGATTCCTTTGAGGTATAGTGCTGAGGCAGCTGGTGGTTTTCTGAGCTGGTTTTCACTGGTTTCCTAGCCCTCACTGAGTCACTTGGAGGTCCAGGTGTTGGTGTTTGCCTGCTTTACCACCTGGGCTTAAGGATCTCTTCCTGGGTTTCTGACAGCTCACCTGGTGTTGGGTTGGAATCAGAAAGGTTGGGGCTTTGGGAACACTTTAGGTTGCTTTCTTCAGCTCCTTTCTGGTGAATGCTGCAGGGTGCTTATCAGCCTGGGGTCCTTTGTATTGCCGGTTCTTTTATTTTTGCTGAGGCACTGGGAGACCTGTTTGCTGGGCTGCTGCTCTGCTGTTCCCCAACTTTCTTCTAGTTCAGCTGTTCCAGGATTTTTTTTTCCTAGGGTGATATTTTCTGGGTTTTCAGAGTTTGGTGAATTTGATTCTTTTTTGGCAGTTGGGTGGTACAGTATATAGAGCAGCAGAGTGGAGTAAGGAAGACCTGAGTTCAAATCTGGTCTCAGGTACTTATTAGTTTGTGACCCTGGACAAGTCACTTAATCCCTCTTTGCCTTAATTTCCTCAGATGTAAAATGGTGATAATAATAGCCACCTACACTCCAGTGTTCTGAGAATCAAATGAAATCTTTTCAAAGCCCTTAACACAGAGGCTGGAACACACTAAGCATAACACAAATATTAGTTATAGTTATCAGTATTATTATTATTATGAGTGTCAACTTTACTCACCTGTAACATGAGGATAATAAGAATTGAACTATTTATCTCGTGATATTAATATGATAAAAATAAGTGTTGGCCACAGTTTCTCATTATTAATGATAAATATCTTATCTTTTATGTACTTTTTTTTCTAGTTTTGGGGTTTTGATAGCAATTGTTTTTATTCTGGCCAGAAACTTTCCCTCTCAAATCGATTCTTTTATGAAGGCAAACTAGGCTATCTTTTGCTCAGTGTTTACCCAGGATATGTGAGGAAAAGCAACAGCAGTTTGGTTGTACTGTAAGGAAATAATATGTAAGCGGGCTAGAAAATAAATTGGAATAAGGGTATGAACGGTTTTATAATATGGATTAGTGTGTATTTAACCCTACAAGTAATAGGGTGCAACTGGTCAGACCTGCACTTTAGTATCATCATTTTGGCAGTTGTTTGGAAGATAGTTTGGAAAGGGGAGAGACAAGTCAAGAAGATTGCTCGGTATGTAATGGAGGGGATTTGTTGGTAAAATTTAACTAATTGGACAGGATGGTTGCTGGAGTCCCTTTCTCCTTTGTGATTCTGGGAAGGATTCTCAACTTATCTAAACAAAATGTCCTAAGTTAAAAAACCAAAAAACAAACAAAAAGACTTCCTGATGACATTCCCTCACCTCACTTCCAAATGAAGCCCCTTCTGAAAGTTATTTACTAAGATAGCTGTGGGGGGAAACTCTTGTAAATTGCCACAATTCACATTATGTCTTTAGGGGGAGGCAAACATATTATATTGATTTCTTTGGGCATGTCTTCTCTGGTAGAGAAAAGAGGCCAGGTGTCATACTATTTCTTCTCTATTGGCAGCCTGGAAATGCCATTGACCAAGATAGTTGCTTGGTTTTCCCCTAAGCACTGCCAGGTAGTAGAAGATCTCAGCTTTTTTACTCCCTTCTTTTATTTTTTTCCTCCCTAAAGAAGCTATCAGAATGGGTTAGGTCATTCGTCCATTCATCCTAAAGGCTCTGGTACAAGGTTTTCTATTTTAGTCACTGCTTTCCCTGAGAGTCTATTTAAGACAATTAGAGAAAATAATGAGACACCCGAGGTTATATTGGCCTCAGTAGGAAGATGACACTTTACCTTTTTGTATCAGTCACATGACATATCTTTATATCTATGTGGTTTTTCACTTGCCAGCTCTTTGATGTACATATACTGACAGAAGCAAACTGCCTGGAGCTCATCCAAGACTAAAGAAATGCAGCAAACAACTGGGATGTAGCCTCCAAAAGATATGAGTGGGTTAGTTTAAAAACCGTTAAGTTCAGAGCTTGAGTTCTTGTTCCCTTTGTGAAATGCATAAAACAAACTGCATACAAAATGGTCTTAACTTTCTTTTCTGACTCAGCCAGTGAATTTCTTTTTGCCCATCTATGATGTGAGAGACAGCTATTCTTCCCTTGTGATGAATAAATAGAAATGCAGAAGAGGGAACTAATTTAACCCATAAAACTTGTAGCAAACATCATCATGCTAGAGGTAAGATAGCAAGAGATAGACACCATTGGATACATTCTACTTGCTACTTTTTGCTGGATACAGTTGTCTTTTATTCTCCCCTTAAAATACAGCCAAAAAGCGACTTGGAATTTATGAAAGACATGAAAAAGTATGAATATTTTCTCCTACACTTATCCCTACTCCACCCTTATGCACCCTATCCCTTCTGGTTTAATTGACTAAGGGTCATAAGTGGCATTGATCCTGGGTGTGCCTCAGACAGAGCACAAAATGTTGTCACATAACACTGTGATTTCTACAACTTGTCACTGAGCAAAATAGATGATGTTTTAACCTAGCTTTATTTTATTTTAATTTATTTTATTTTTATTTTATTTTATTTTTTTTAACCTTCTATCTTATAAATTACCTCAGAGACAACAGATGATACCTTAGGCAAAAGCAACACCCAAAATGCTTCCACAGTAATTGGGATACCAAAGGAGGAAAGACTATCTCTAGGATGTATGTAGAAGGCAATATTTGGAACAGAGACATGTAGACAGTCCTCAGAATATTTTCATTTGTGGATATAGGCTTTTAAGTTGCCCTTTAGAGCTAAAATGAACCACACTATACATCCAGTCCAATTAAAACCTCAAAGGGACTCTTCAGTTATAACATAACATAAATTGCATTAAGCGTTTGATAAAATAATTCTGATTGGAAACCCACTATCTCCTAAGGCTTTCCACTGCACTTTTTAAAAGTTACAATTAAAAAAAAATATTGAGTTGATTTTATTATTTTTTATCTTTTGTTGACCCATTGATCCAGTTTCTGAATCCTATAGCCATATAAGATGATGATTCTTTCAAATAGTAACTGTAGAGCAGGGAAGTCAGAGTAAAAACCATCATTCCACAACAATATGAATTTAACAAACTTAATTGCTACTGAAAAGGGGAGGAGAATAGCTGCTAGCAGACATAGTCTTGGTAAGATTTTCTTCATCCCTGCAATGTACAACACAAAGGTTGGAGGAGGGGGCATTCATACTCTGGGGCAGTGGGTAGAATGCCAGGCTTGGTGTCAGGAAGACCTGAGTTTAAATCAGGACTCAGACACGTATTAGCTGTATCATACAGGGGAAGTCACTTCATCTTTGTTGACCTTTGTTTCCTCATCTGTAAAAGGAGGATAATAATAGCACCCATCTCACATGATTTTTGTGAGAATCAAAACAGTTAATATTTATAAAGACCTTAGCACAGTACCTGGCATGAAAGTTACATAAATGTTATTAGATATTATTATTATTATTGTTGTTGTCATCATCTTCATCATTATCATCATCATCATCATCATCATCATCATCATCATCATCATCATTTCCAGTTGAAGACCCATAGTCCTTCAGACCTCAACATTATATATCATTTGAGAACTTAGTGTCCACAGTGATCAATCCAGTGATGTTGGCCTCCTTTCTGTTCCTTTAGATATTTCATTTCTAGGTTCTAGATTTTCTCTGCCCCTCTCCCATTCCTACAATGCTCACCCTCTTTATTTCTGCCCACTACCTTTACAGGTTTTCTTCTAATCCCAAATAAAATTTCATTTTCCATACGAAGTGTTTTCCAACCCCTCAATTAATTATTTCCTATTTATGTGTTCTCGTTCTCTCTCTCTCTCTCTCTCTCTCTCTCTCTCTCTCTCTCTCTCTCTCTCTCTCTCTCTCTCTCTCTCTCTCTTTCCACACACACACATATACATATATGCATATAAGCATATATGCATATACATATGTGTGTATGTACATATGTAGGTATACATGTTTGCTTGTTGTCTTGAGGTCCTTGAGGTCAGGGAATATTGTTTGCTCCTTTTTGCTTTAATCTCCAGAATTCAGCACAATTTTAGGAAATTAATAAAGATATATTGAATGACTGACTGCTTAGTGTTGTACTACATGATCTTTAAGATCCTGTCTAGATCTAAACTGTTGATTCTACCTTGAAGTTTATTTAGTCTTCTATCCATTAGGTGACATTCCTGATCTACAATTCTGAAAACTCTGAGGTCTAGATTTAACTTGCTTGGAAAAGATGGTGAAGAGGATTTTCCCCTCACTTGGCTCCAGCTACAATTCAAACATGTAAAAAGCAAATGTCTACCATTGGAGTCTTTGACTTATGGAATCTAGAAGGTTGAGGAAAGAAGGCTAGATAAGTTTCTTAAAATATTTTATTTTAATGTATTTTGATAATTAAAATAAGATTGGTATGTTAGAAATGTCATTAAATTTTAGTTCCTTCTTATATATTAAAAGAAAAACAACTGTAGTGTGATTTATTTTGAGAGGAATAATATTTGCAAAGATGAAAATATATTTTAATTTGTATACAATGATTCATAAGTGAGCACTTTTAAAATATATTTACAGAATTAAATTGTTAAATTTAATAAAATATTAAATTAAATTAAATATATTTTATATTTATATAGAAATATATTATATTATATGATTATATAAATATATAATGATAATATATAATAAATATTATATAAATATGTTATATAATAATGTTATATAATATTAATAAATATTAATATTAAATATTAAATTAAGTTAAATATATTTACAGACATTTACTTCATTTTTTTTTTTACTTATAAGCATGTATTAACCCCTCTTTTGTGCCAGGCACTGTTAGATGATACAGATACAGTAATTAAAAAATGAAGCAATTCCTTCTGTCAATTAGCTCACATTATTTGTGGGATTGGTAACTTATATGTATGTACACACACACATATACATATACATGCATATGTATGTATATGTGTTTATACACACATATGTGTGTATGCATTTAAAAATACTACACGGTGATTTTGGAGTAGGGCACTAGTAGTTAAGAAGATTAGAACAGGCATTATATACATACAGTTTGTTGTTTAAGCTGCATCTTAAAAGAAATTAGTGAGACAGTAGTTTGAAAGTAGTGCATTCCAGGCATGGGGCACAGAAATAAGAAATGAAAAGAAATGAATGCTAGTAAATGAGCCAGAATGACTATATCAGAATTTATGAAGCAAACTAACATATAATAAAGTTGGAAAGGCATATTAAAGTCAGTGTGTGAAGGGCTTTGGATGTCAAACAAAAGAAAATGACTTGCCACAATGCTAACAAAACCAATTTATACCAGTCTTCAATATAATACTCAGAAAGGCAAATTCTTTTAGAAATATTAATTTATTCAAATATGTCTCACAGTCCTTTCAAAACGCCAAAGAAATATACCCAAATGTATGTGTGTATACTTTTATGTGAACAGGCACATCCCTAGATAATCCTCTTGCTTCTAAGTAATAAGGAATAAACCATATTATTTTTACTAAAATGGCTAATTAAAGCAAATGATCCAGACAAAATTTTTTGTTCTGAAATCAGAAATTTTAAAAAAAAGATGAATAATATTTTTTTGATGTAGGTCTCATTTAAGCTCCACAATAATTGCCTACAGCAGTAATAGTCTGGAAGGGAAAAGGCAAAAAGAATCAGCTTGAACATTTATCTGTTCTGTAGCAATGTAAACCAGAACCATTTAAAGAGGGATTAAGTGCATAGACTTCAGAATGAAAAATTACCTTGATTATTTTGTGTATAAAGGGTCAATAAGTGACAAAATGAAAAAGGAACTAGTTTTCTTATATCATAAAGTAAAATAAGCTTTAGGTTTAAAAAATTTTCTTTAACTTTTAAGAATTTTTCTTTTAGCTTTAGTAAATACTAAAGAAAAGAGTCAGGGCAGCTATGTGGCACAGTGGATAGAGCACCTCCTGGATTCAGGAGGACCTGAGTTCAAATTCAGACTCAGACACATGATACTACCTGTGTGACTTTGGGCAAGTCATTTAACTCCATTGCCTAGCCCCTCCCCAAAAAGAGAAAGAAAAGAGTCATTCACATGGAACAAAAAAATTAAATGATACATAAAAGTATAGATCCAAAATTATATATAATTTGATTTAGATATGTAAATATTCTGTATATGAACTTGAACAAAATGATACACATAATAGCAAATTTGTTTCTGTTACCTTCATTGTTTTTTTCTTATGTACATATTTTAAAATTATGTTACTATTATAACAAATGTGTGCACATGTGTACACATATGTACATGTATATGTATATATACAGACATACATTATGTATATATACATACATACACACCTTTGTATACAATGTGTGTGTGTGTGTGTGTGTGTATATATATATACATATACATATATACCTAATTCTGATTCTACCTTATTATTTTACATATGTTTGCATTTCTTTTATTTTTTTAAGGAAAGAATGGCTTCACTGTTTGGGATGTTTTGCTTTTTTTTTTCCTTCAGCTGATGTTATGACATGGTTGTTTTAATGAGCACATGTCAATGAGCACATGGAAGGCTCAAAGTGTTGTTTATCATTTTTTTTCTAGTATGTATCCCTTTTGATAAAGCTCCAAAATGATATATTTGGGAATTCTAATTAGGGAGTTTAGTGTATCATTTTTTTTACGTTAAAGAATAACTTTAAAAAAGAAACTTAACTACAGTTTAAATACATGTCATATGAAATCAACCTTCCTTTTCCATTTTTATACATGATTATCAAGTATTTAAATGAGTCTGCTAATTCATCAGTTTCAGAATTTCCTCCACAATGAAAATCCTAAAACATACAATGCAACTCTCCTCCCCATCCTCAGGCATGTACTCTACTCCTGGAGACTTTATTCAATTTCTCCTGGCATCATTAAGATACTAGTAGAAAACTTTGGCCTATCAAATTAGAAAGATTTCAATTATGAGGTTTTTTTTTTTTTATGGACAATGTGTCTTTTGCAAAAGTGGCAGGGCAAAAGAGAAATGCAAATTACAACAGGCAAAGAAGAAATTTAGCTATTGCTTTTTCCAGTGCTATGATGATATACTTAAAGAATCCCAGAGAATCAAGTAAAAACAAAACAAAAAAAAAACTACTTGAAATAATAAACAGCTTTAGCAAAGTTGCAGGATATAAAATAAACCCACATGAATCATTAGTATTTCTATATATTACTAATAAAAGCCCAACAGCAAGAGATAGAAAGAGAAATTCCATTTAAAGTTACTGTAAACATTCTAAAATATTTGGGAGTTTACTTACTGAAACAAACCCAGGAACTATATGAACACAATTACAAAACACTTTTTGTACAAATAAAGTCAGATCTAATAATTGGGGGGAAAAAAACATCAGTTGCTCATGGGTAGGCTGAGCTAATATAATAAAAATGACAATTCTACTTAAATTAATTTGCTTATTCAGTGTCATACCTATCACACACACACACACACACACACACACACAAACACACACAAATTGTTTTATAGAGCTAGAAAAGAATAATAAAAAAATTCATCTGGAAGGACAAAAGATCTAGAATATCAAGGGAATTAAAAGAAATGCTAAGGAAGGTGACCTGGGCATGCCAGACCTTAAATTTTATTATAAAGCAGCAATAATCAAAACTACTTAGTACTGGCTAAGAAGTAGAGTGGTGGATCAGTGGAATAGGTTAGGTGCCCAAGACACAGTGGTCAATGATTATAGCAAAAACATAAAGACCCCAGCTTCTGATATTCACTATTTGACCAAAACTGCTGGGAAAACTAGAAAACAGTATGGCAGAAACTGGGCATAGACCAACATCTTACACCATATACCAAAATAAAGTCAAAATGGGTATGGGATTTAGATATAAAGGCTGATACTGTAAGCAAACTGGGAGAACAAGGAATAATTTACCTGTCAGTTTGACAGAGAAAGGAAGAATTTATAACCAAATAAGAGAGCAAGCATTATGAAACACAAAGTGGATAATTTTGATTACATTAAATTGAAAAGTTTTTTGCACAAACAGAAACAATGCATCCAAGATTAGGAGGGTAACAAACAATTGGGAAAGGAGTTTTACAACCAGTTTCTCTGATAAAAACCTCAATTTTAAAATGTATAGACAACTGATTTATAAGTATATATCTATGTAGAAAGAACAAATTTATAAGAATACACATCATTCTCCAATTGATATAGGGTCAAAGGATATGAATATGCAGTTTTCAGTTCAAATTAAAGCTACGTATAATCATGAAAAAATGCTCAAAATCACTATTGATTAGAGAAATGCAAATCAAAACAACTCTGAGGTACCACATTGGCTAACATGACAAAATAGGAAAACGATAAATAATGGAGAAGATGTGGGAAAATTGGAACACTAGTGCATTGCTGAAGGAGTTGTGAACTGATCCAACCATTTTGGAGGGCAATTTAGAACTATGCTATAAAAAGGCTATAAAAATGTGCACACCCTTTGACACAGCAATAGCACTTGTAGTGCTGTATTGCAAAGAGATCATAAAAATAAGAAAAAGACCCACATGTACAAAGATATTTATAACAGATATTTTTGTGGTGTCCAAGAATTGGATATTGAGGGGATGCCAATCAATTGGGGAATAGCTGAACAAGTCATGATATATGAATATAATAAGAAAGGATGAGTAGGCACATTTCAAAAAAAAAAAAACCTGGAAGGACATAGATGAACTGCTGCTGGGTGAAGTGAGCAGAACCAGAAGAACGTTGTACACAGCAACATCAACTTTGTGTGATGATCAACTGTGATAGACTTAGCTCTTCTCAATGATACAATGATCTGGCTTCCAGGAGCCAAGATGGCGGAGTGAAAAAGTAGTCACTCTCACTCTCCCCTATCAACCTCTGCAAACCCAGAAAATATCAGCCCAGGAGAAAAAGAAAAAGCTGGAACCCGTGAACTAGAAGAAAGACAAGGAGCAGCAGTGCAGTAGCCCAGGAAACGGATCTCTCAGTGCCTCAGCAAAAACAAGGGGCCCCAGGCGGATAAGTACCCTGCCGCATTCATCTGAAAGGAGGTGAAGAAAACAACCTAAAGGCTTCCTAAAGCTCCGGTCTTGCTGATTCCAACCCAACACCAGGTGAGCTGTACGAAGCCTCCAATTGTGAAGAAATCCTGAAGCCCAGGTGGTAGAGCAGGCAAACACCAACACCTGGACCTCCGAGTGCCTCAGTGAGGGCGGGGGAACCGGTGCAAACCAGCTCAGAAAACCACCAGGAGCCTCGGGAGTCCACTGCAAAGGAATCTCCGGTGCATTAGCAGAACCCAGGGAGACAACACTGCAGGGGGCCACAGGCAGAGAAACATCCCTGCAGCAGCCATCTAAAAGGAGCAGAAGAAAGCTAAAGGAAAGGAAAAGCAGGCAACCTAGAATTGCCTGAAAGTTCCAGCCTTGCTGATTCCAGCCCAACACAAGGTAAGCTGCCAGAAACCTACAGCTTACAAATTCCAGCATAAGAAGCCCTGGAACACAAAGCCAGGGACCAAGACCTAGGCTCCCAACACCGGAAGCTTGTGTCAGTACCCTCTGTTACCCAGCAGGAGAGCTCAATCTCTTTAAAGGCCAGGGAATAAGGAAACACCATGAGTAAAAAGAAACGTTCCATAGACTCATATTACGAGAAGAGTGAAGATCGAGACAGAAATTCTGAAGAAGACAACATTGTCAACAAACCCACATCTGCAACATCAAAAGGGAATATGAACTGGTCTGAAGCCCAAAAAATCTTCTTAGAAGAGCTCGAGAAGGATTTTAATAGTCAAATGAGAGAGGTAAAAGAGTCCTTCAAAAATACAATTGGCCAGTTGGAAAAAAAATACACTGAAGAAAACAAGTCCCTAAAAAACACAATTGGCCAGTTGAAGAAGGAAGTACAAAAACTAACAGAAGAAAACAATCTGTTAAAAACTAGAATTGGACAAATGGAAACTAATGTCTCTATGAGAGAGCAAGAATCAGTCAAACAGAAACAAAAAAATGAAAAAATCGATGAAAATGTAAAATACCTCATCAGTAAAACAACCGACCTGGAAAATCGACTCAGGAGAGACAATTTAAAAATTATTGGACTACCTGAAAATCATGATGAAAAAAAGAGCCTGGACAGTATCTTTCAGGAAATCATAAAGGAAAACTGCCCAGAAGTCCTAGAACCAGAAGGGAAAATAACCATAGAAAGAATCCACCGATCACCACCTGAAAGAGATCCCAAATTGACAACGCCAAGAAATATAATAGCAAAATTCCAAAATTACCAGATGAAAGAGAAGGTGCTGCAAGCAGCCAGAAAGAAAAAAGTTAAATATCGTGGAACCACAGTCAGGATTACACAGGACCTTGCAGCTTCTACATTAAAAGACGCAGGGCATGGAACATGATATTCCGTAAGGCAAAGGAGCTTGGAATGCAGCCAAGGATCAATTACCCAGCAAAAATGAGCATCATTTTTCAAGGGAGGAGGTGGATATTCAAAAATAGGAGACTTCCAAACTTTCCTGATAAAAAGACCAGAACTCAACAAAAAATTTGATCTTCAAGTACTGGACACAAGAAGGACTTAATAAGCTAAATGGGACAGAAGGATACAATATGTGTTAATAAGGGGGGGGGCTGTTTAAACCCCTACAAGGGAATATGAGATTTGCAACCCTTGAGAACTGTATTGTTATTACACCTTGTTAAAGGAGTATACATAAAGAGGGTGGATATTAGTTGACTTTGATGTAATGATAAAAAAAAAATCTAATCAAGTTAAATGGATCCAAATAAGTGGATCAATCTGATCTTAGAAAAGTACTGAGAAAGGAGGAGGCAGACAAGGGTAAATTACATTACAGGAAAAGACACAAAATCCTATTACAGCAGAGGGAAAGGGGGGGGGGAGCATTGTTTGAACCTTACTCTCATCAGATTAGGCTCAAGAAGGGCATAATATAATCAGTTAAGTATAGAAATCTAACTTGCCCTATAGGCAGTGGGAGGGAAAAGGGGAAAGAAAAGGAGGGGGGGGGAGGGGGAAAGAAGGGAGAAGCAGCAGTAAGACTAAAGGGAAGAAAAGGGAAAGGGATAATAAAAGGGGAAGGGACTGAAGGAGGCGGTGGTCAAAAGCAAAACACTAGTGAAGGGAAAGGAAAAAGGAGAAAGAAAAGCATAAATGGGGGGAAATGATGGAGAAAAAGACACAGATAATCATAACTGTGAATGTGAATGGGATGAACTCTCCCATAAAACGGAAACGGATTGCAGAATGGATTAAAAACCATAATCCTACAATATGTTGTTTACAGGAAACACATTTGAAAAAGAGTGACACATACAGGGTAAAGGTAAAAGGCTGGAGCAGAATATATTATGCGTCAGCTGAAGTAAAAAAGCAGGGGTAGCCATCCTGATCCCAGACAAAGCAAAAGCAAAAATAGATCTAATCAAAAGAGATAAGGAAGGAAACTACATCCTGCTAAAAGGCACCATAGACAATGAAGTAATATCATTACTAAATATATATGCACCAAATGGTATAGCATCCAAATTCTTACAGGAGAAGTTCAGGGAGTTACAGGAAGAAATAGACAGCAAAACTATACTAGTGGGGGACCTGAACCTCCCCTCTCGCACTAGATAAGTCTAACCACAAAATAAACAAGAAAGAAGTTAAGGAGGTGAATAGAACATTAGAAAAGTTAGGTGTGATAGACCTCTGGAGAAAACTGAATGCGGCAGTACATGGCACATACACAAAAATTGACCATGTACTAGGGCATAAAAACCTCACAATCCAATGCAGAAAGGCAGAAATATTAAATGCATCCTTTTCAGATCATGATGCAATAAAAATTATATGTAATAAAGGGCCATGGAAAGATAGACTAAAAAACAATTGGAAACTAAATAATCTAATCCTAAAAAAAGATTGGGTCAAACAACAAATCATAGAAACAATCAATAATTTCATTCAAGAGAATGATAATAATGAGACAACATACCAAAACCTATGGGATGCAGCAAAGCAGTTCTTAGGGGAAGTTTTATATCTCTAAATGCTTACATAAATAAAATAGAAAAGAGGAGATTAATGAATTGGGCATACAACTAAAAAAACTAGAAAAAGAACAAATTAAAAATCCTCAACTAAACACCAAATTAGAAATATTGAAAACCAAAGGAAAAATTAATAAAATGGAAATTAAGAAAACTATTGAACTAATAAATAAAACTAAGAGCTGGTTTTATGAAAAAACAATAAAATAGATAAGCCTTTGGTTAATTTAATTAAAAAAAAGAAAGAAGAAAACCAAATTACTAGTATCAAGAATGAAAAGGGCGAAGCTACCACCAAGGAAGAGGAAATTAAAACAATAATTAGGAATTATTTTGCCCAACTATATGCCAACAAATTTGACAATCTTAGTGAAATGGATACATATTTACAAAAATATAAATTGCCCAGATTAACCGAAGAGGAAGTAAAATACTTAAATAACCCCATCTCAGAAAAAAAATTGAACAAGCCATTGATGAACTCCCTAGGAAAAAATCTCCAGGGCCAGATGGATTTACATGCGAATTCTATCAAACATTTAAAGAACAATTAATTCCAATACTATATAGACTATTTGGGAAAATAGGTGAAGAAGGAGTCTTACCAAATTCTTTTTATGATACAAATATGGTGTTGATACCTAAACCAGGAAGAGTCAAAATAGAGAAAGAAAATTATAGACCAATTTCTCTAATGAATATAGATGCAAAAATTTTAAACAAAATACTAGCAAGTAGATTGCAGCAACTTATCACAAGAATAATACACTATGACCAGGTAGGATTTATACCAGGAATGCAGGGTTGGTTCAATATTAGGAAAACTATCAGCATCATTGAGCATATCAACACAAAACCAACAGAAACCACATGATCATCTCAATAGATGCAGAAAAAGCTTTTGATAAAATACAACACCCATTCCTATTAAAAACACTAGAAAGCATAGGTATAAATGGAGTCTTCCTTAAAATAATAAATAGCATATATCTAAAACCTTCAGCAAGCATTATATGTAATGGGGACAGGCTAGAAGCATTTCCAATAAGATCGGGGTGAAACAAGGATGTCCATTATCACCACTGTTATTCAATATTGTACTGGAAACCTTAGCTTTAGCAATAAGAGAAGAAAAAGAAATTGAAGGCATTAGAATAGGCAAAGAAGAAACAAAGCTATCACTCTTTGCAGATGACATGATGATATACTTAGAGAATCCTAGAGAATCAAGTAAAAAACTACTTGAAATAATAAACAACTTTAGCAAAGTTGCAGGCTATAAAATAAACCCACATAAATCATCAGCATTTCTATATATTACCAACAAAGCCCAACAGCAAGAGATAGAAAGAGAAATCCCATTTAAACTTACTGTAGACATTATAAAATATTTAGGAGTCTACCTCCCGAAACAAACCCAGGAACTCTATGAACACAATTACAAAACACTTTTCACACAAATAAAATCAGATCTAAATAATTGGAAAAACATCAGTTGCTCATGGATAGGCCAGCTAATATAATAAAAATGACAATCCTACCTAAGCTAATTTACTTATTCAGTGCCATACCAATCAAACTACCAAAAAATTTTATAGAGTTAGAAAAAATAATAACAAGATTCATTTGGAAAAACAAAAGGTCCAGAATATCAAAGGAACTAATGAAAAGAAATGCAGGGGAAGGTGGCCTAGCAATTCCAGATCTTAAATTGTATTATAAAGCAGCAATCATCAAAACTGCTTGGTACTGGCTAAGAAATAGGGAGGTGGATCAGTGGAATAGGTTAAATATGCAAGACACAGTAGTCAATGACTATAGTAATCTATTATTTGATAAACCCAAAGACCCCAGCTTCTGGGATAAGAACTCTTTGAAAAAAACTGCTGGGAAAACTGGAAAAGAGTATGGCAGAAACTAGGCATAGACCCAAATCTCACACCATATACCAAAATAAAGTCAAAATGGGTTCAGACTTAGATATAAAGGCTGATACCATAAGTAAACTGGGAGAACAAGGAATAGTTTACCTATCAGATCTATGGAGAACAGAAGAATTCATGACCAAACAGGAGATAGAGAACATTATGAAAAGCAAAATGGATAATTTTGATTACATTAAATTGAAAAGTTTTTGCACAAACAAAGCCAATGCAACTAAGATTAGAAGGAAGGTAGAAAATTGGGAAAGAATTTTTACAACCAGTCTCTCTGATAAAGGCCTCATTTCTAAAATATATAGAGAATTAAGACAAATTTATAAGAACACAAGCCATTCCCCAATTGATAAATGGTCAAAGGATATGAACAGACAGTTCTCAGATGAAGAAATTAAAGCCATCTATAGTCATATGAAAAAATGCTCTAAATCGTTATTGATTAGAGAAATGCAAATCAAAACAACTCTGAGGTACCACATCACACCTATCAGATTGGCCAACATGACAAAACAGGAAAATGATAAATGTTGGAGAAGATGTGGGAAAATTGGAACACTGATGCATTGTTGGTGGAGTTGTGAAATGATCCAACCATTTTGGAGAACAATTTGGAACTATGCCCAAAGGGCTACAAAAATGTGCATACCCTTTGATCCAGCAATAGCACTTCTAGGGCTATATCCCAAAGAGATCAAACAAATGGGAAAAGGACCCACATGTACAAAAATATTCATAGCAGCTCTTTTTGTGGTGGCAAAGAATTGGAAATTGAGAGGATGCCCATCAATTGGGGAATGGCTGAGCAAGTTGTGGTATATGAATGTAATGGAATACTATTGTGCTATAAGAAATGATGAACAGGCTGACTTCAGAAAAACCTGGAAAGACTTATATGGTCTGATGCTGAGTGAAGTGAGCAGAACCAGAGGACTTTGTACACAAATAACAGCCACGTTATGCAATGACTAAGAATTGTAAACTGAAACCCTTCTCAGGCATTAAGGATCTAAGACATCTCCAGAGGCCTCGGAATGGAAAATGCTGTCCACATCCAAAGAAAGAAGTATGGAAGTCGAATCGCTCTCACTTATTTTTACCTTCAGTTGAGTTTTGTTGCATCTTTCTGATGGTTCCTCCTATTGGTTTTAATTTTTACTTACGACTTCACTAATGGGAAAATATGTTTAATGGGTATGTAAATGTAAAGCCTAAGTCAGATTGTGTGCCGTCTTGGGGAGGGTGGGGGGAGGAAGGGAGAAAAATTTTCAACTCAAAAGCATATGGAAATTTTAAAATAAAAAAAATTAAAAAATTAAAAAAAGAAAGTATAGGAAAAAGAAAGCCTATTTAAGAGGAAAAAAAATGATACAATGATCTAAGACAATTCCAAAAGACTCATGGTGGAAAATGCTATTCACATCCAGAGAAAGAACTGATGGAGTCTGAATGCAGATCAAAGCATTCTATTTGCGCTCTCTCTCTCTCTCTCTCTCTCTCTCTCTCTCTCTCTCATTCTTTCTCATAGTTCCTCCCATTAATTCTAATTCTTCTTTATAACATCAATAACGTGAAAATGCTGAATAAGAGTGAATATGTAAAGCCAATAGCAGATTGTATGCTTTCTTGAGGAGGGGAGAGGAGGAGAGAGACACAGAAAATTTAAAACTCAAAATCTTATGGAAGTGAATGTTGAAAATTAAAAAACTAAATTATTTTTTTTAAAGTGGCAGGGCATGGGGCAGCTGGGTCGCACAGTGGATAGAGCACCTGGCCTGGATTCAGGAGGACCTAAGTTCAAATCCAGCCTTAGACACATAACACTTACTAGCTGTGTGACCCTGGGCAAGTCACTTAACCCCATTGCCTAGCCAAAAACAAAAACAAACAAAAAGAATGTGGCAGGGCAGCCTATTAAGCTCAAAGATATACATCATCAAAGGTTTGGCCTCTAGTTAATTACTTTCTTTGTCTCCTTAACCTCACAAAGTTATATATTAAGGAATATGGGGCATGCAATATATTTCAAGTGGGGGAGGGAAGTATCTACATGGAGGGCAGCTAGGTGGCACAGTGGACAGAATGATGGAACTAGGGTCAAGAAGACTCACCTTCCCGAGTTCAATTTTAGCCTCAGACACTTTATAGCTGTGTGACCTTGGGCAAGTCACTTCATCCTGTTTGCCTCAGTTTCTTCAGCTGTAAAATTAACTAGAGAAAGAAACATCATACCAATTCAGTACCTTTGCAAAAAAAAAAAAAATACCAGGCAGGGTCATGCAGAGTTGGATGCAACTGAAACAACTGAACAACAATCCACATGGATGAAAATAGTGTTCTTTGAGTTTTAGAATGTATACTCTGTCCATGGACTTGTAAGATTTGTGTGAAATCTGATTGTACTCTTTGACTCTTTCTGAAAGGTATTGTAAATCATCTATGGGAAGAATTGTTCACAGGTGACTTTTAGCTTTATGCAGTGTTTCCCTGATTAAAGGAAGCAAATGATGGTACATATTGTTTCTTCAAATTGATTGTTGAGCCATATGCTCAATAGGTAAGGAGTGAAAGGACCAAGTCTGAGTCCTGGCTCTGCTACTTGCTGAATTTGTGACCTTGGACAAGTCATTGCCTGCAGAGTTTTGAACTGCTCCAACCATTCTGGAGAAAAATTTAGAGCCATGCACAGAGAGCATACTCTTTGATCCAGGAAAACCAATAACTATATCTGGATCACAAAAGGATCAAAGAAAATGGAAATGTACTTACATGTAAAAAAATTTTTATGGCAGCTGTTTCCGTGGTGGTAAAGAATTGGAAATTTAGGTGATGCCCATTAATTGTGGAATGGCTGAAAAAGTTGTGGTATATGATTGTGATGGAATATTATTGTGATATAAGAAATGATGAGCAGGATGGTCTTAGAAAGACCTGGGAAAATAGAAGCAAAGTAAAGTGAGCAGAACTAGTAGTACATCATACACAGAAGCAGCAATAATTGTAATAAATGGTCAACTACGAAAGATTCAACTACTCTGATTAACACAATGATGCATGGTAATTCCAAAGGACTCATGATGAAAAATGCTACTTACCTCTGGAGACAGAACTGATGAACTGAGGTGCATAGTGAAGAATACTGTTTTTCATTTTCATTATTTTTTCCTCCCCTCCCCCCAACATGGCTAATACAGAAATGTTTTGAATGACTTCACAGGTATAATGGGTTTTCATATTGCCTGCCTTCTCGATGGGTGAGGGAGAGAATTTGAAACTCAAAATATAAAAAAATGGAGTGCTATAAATAAATGGATAGATAGATAAGTAGATAAATACTCTTCCATTCTCCCTACCTTATTTGTTATCCTTTCCCTTAGATTTTAGAGTTTACTTATTCATGCCTTTTTCATTCTTTCTTTTACATAATTTAATTCTCTCTCTTTTTTCTTTCTTCATTACTGGATCAAAATCCTCCCTTCCTCTTCTCTCCTTTAACTTATTTTGTTAGTTTTTAAAAATTTTCTCTTTTTCTAAAAAGGATTCCTTTACTTTATTATCATCATTAATTCTCTTTTATGTCTATTCTAAACTTTTATTCTTTCATCCATGATCTTTATACATCTTTATTTCTTCTTTAGTCTGTGTTCCTCATCATGGAATTAAAGTTTTTTCTCTTTTTCTTCTTTGGACAGATTTGCTAAGGCAGATTCAAGTCTTCCATTTCTGTCAAATATTTCACCTGTATAGGCCATATTCTGCTTTGAAGATTCTTATTTCTCTCTTATACCATTTGGGAACATCCTGCTGTGATTCCATACTCTCTTGGGAATCCAAAGTTGTTGCTACCTCATCACACATTGCTTCATTTCTCTATGTCTTGTTATATTTACTCAGAGATTTCTGGGTTTGTTTAGATGTTGTCTTCCCTTCTGTTATTAATCACTCAGCTGTTGATATTTCTGTGTGTACTCAACTTTTTAAACAGAATTTTCTTCTAGGATCTCTGGTAACTTCACTTTATTTTTTTTCTGTTGCCCTATCATTATTTCTAATTCCTTTTCTTTTGATGACAGGTCCTCTGAAGGTTGGAACTCAAAGGTGTCTCTGCCTCTTCCCACACCATACTGGGGCATTCACTTTTCACTAGCCGCAGTCCCTACAAGTGACTTCAGTGAGTTCAGAACTGGTCCCAGCTAGATTCCTGCTTCCTTTCCTTCCTCCCTGGCATAGCTCTCCACACTGGCACTCTTCTGCACTTCTCTCTGTTCTTTAGCTCAATGGCTGAGGTGTTCCAGACTGACTAAACTTCTGATTTCCTATATCTCCATCTCCTCTGTGGCCACTAATCACCAGTCTCTTACAATGCTATATTGGCACAGCATGTCTAATTTGGAAGCAGGTCTCAGTGCCAATTTCATCCCTCCGGGAGGGCAGCAGCAGCCAGGCCTGACTCTTCTCTAGTCGCGGATGACACCCGGCATATCCCCCCGGGAACTCGGATTCCAGAAAGAAGGTGCTCGGTTTCACCTTCAGCAGCCGAGATATCCGAGATAGGACACTGCGTGTGAGCGCGCGCGATCCCACGGCCATGAAGGTATTTTTGGAAGGTCCTCTAAACTGTAAGCAGTGCCCTATCCAGTGATTTGCAACATGAAAAGTCAACACATTTGATCGTATTGTAATTGGGTAAAACTAGAAACTTCTCAGAAACCTAGGCAAAACTTGATCTTACATAATATATACAGCAACACTGTATTTTCTCAGGTTTTCAAACAGGGGTCAGGAATTCTAGCGGACAGACTCTTCATATAAACAATTTCAACTAAAAAGGAAATTAGCATATCTCCTTAGTTTTAACCAAAGCCTATCTATGGCTCATTCTCAGCCCAATAGATCGGTATAATTTTCTTTACGTGGTAGAGTGAAAAGAAACAAATGTGATTAATTCCGAAAAGAGCTAGAGGTTTAAAAGTGGTCAGAGAAGATAGGGGAAGGCATCAGCAACAGGAACCAGACCTGCCTAGGCTACTATTTTTAGACTTTTTAAAAAATTTTTCTCTCTGCATACTTTGCAATTTTTGGTCTTTCCAGTCTCTAACTTATTTTTTTTTCTTTTCCCAAAGCCAAAGTTCTATGTCTCATGTCTAAGTTAAAGTAGGGTATTGTTAATCAAGGATTAGTTTAAACTTTCTCTGTACCCCCTTTTTGACATATCTATAGAATGAATCCTTCCCAGTTCTTCTCAAAAACTATGTTCAGAATTCATGCCATGAACCCTACTGAGGAAAATAGGCAGATATCTCACCACGTAGGCTAATTTCCTAGAATGTATGGGAACAGTGAGAGGAACAACGTTACTAGCTGTATGACTCTAGAATTGTCCGTAAGAAAAGGCTACTTACAGAATTAATTATATCCATATCTATCTATATCTACACACGTGTACATATACACAAATATGTTCATATATATATATATATATATATATATATATATATGTACAATATGAATAAATGGTTGGATTAATTAATGAAATAGGTTTTCCCTCTTCCCTATTCCATTAGTGATATACTGGAAAAAGAAAAATTGAAAAACAATTTTCAAAACCAATGTTTCAGGGCTAATGGATATATGTAACACATGAACATGGTCAATGAATTTCAGTAATATCCTTTAAAATTAATTTTAAAATTAGACTTTAACATAGGTTAATTTATGAAAGTCAGTGTTAGAGCTAACTTTCTTTACCAATTAGGATTAATGGACCACTTAAATCTTCTAAAAGGAATTTTGAAAAAATAAGTTGTATATAAAATAGCACATGTGCCCATAAAACAAAAACAAAATGTGATGAACTGTGGTGAAAATTTGGCAATTGAATATCAGGCAGCTTAATTCCCAACATTTCAATCCAATACTTTAAAAAATAATTTAGTAGTGCTATAATTTTACTTTTTAGGCATAATAATTATATATAAATTTTTAAAAAAAACTCTAGTTATATCCAATCCAAGACAGGTCTGATTATTTTTACTTCTTTTTACCCTTTATATTGGAAAGTGAAATGCATTTGATTTCCCCTTAACTGCCCTCACAATGACTCTGGTAAAGCTTCTACTCGTATCTCCTTCTTTCACATTCCTCTTTTGAAGCATTTACAGTGTGGGACCTTAATTGTTACATATATCTTTGAAGAAAACATTCTAAATTTGCAATACATGAATAATAGGATTCCTTATAATAATCATTTATGCATTTTGTTTAAGTATGAAACATTCAGATGAAAGTATACACATACACAAGTACACATACACATTGTTGCCTTAATATCCCAGTAAATTACAGGATATCCTTTAGATTATAAGCTTTTTGAGGGCAAGGACTGTCTTTTGCCTTGGCACAGTGCCTGGAAGATAGTAAGTGTTTACAAAATGCATTTATTGAGTTGTAATCCAAAGAGCAATGGAAAGACTAGTGTAGATTACTCATTGTGGGAAATGATTATTTTTTTCTTATATCAATAATCAATTATTGAATTAGGACCAGGATTTTTTTTAAGAAACCTGTAGGTTGTTTATGACATTGGAGTGAAGGACATTGTTAATGGATGAGATAGCTCACATCCCCAGGGTACATGCTTTTGATCTTGGGTGGGAGACCATATCCCCCCATCCAACTAGAGAACCTTACAAATAATTTAGTCTAAAGTGAACTCCATCTCCTTGTGTTTTACTCAGCCAGGTCTGAGTAGAAGTTGGCTCCCTTTTATCTATAGATTGCCCTAGGCATGGGTAGTCTGGATAAGACATAAGTCTCTTTGTCCAAGATTGAGTGATCAGAGTCCCCCCACACCTCCTTAGAATAAGCCCGTCACTCATAATATTCATTCTTCTCACTAATTGTTAATGAATCAGTTGATTGCCATTCTCAGGAACACCCATTCTTCCAATGGCTTATAAGAATTGAGTGGGTTCCATGAGGGATCTTTGCCATTTGAAAGTGCAACTGACCCCTTTTATTAATTATCCACTAGAAATAATTAATAAAATGATGAATTACTCAGAAATTATATCTCTCAGACTTTTATATGTCATACCATGATGACTTTACTCGAGAAGTGGCAAAATAAATACATACATACATACATACATGCATATACACACATACATGTGTGTATATGTATGTGTATGAAAAAGGATATTAATAATGTAGCAGCATCTAGGATTAATATCATTAGGTAAAAATCATGTACTCATACTCAGAAAATATAAAAATACTTAGAGGATATTCTCCAGTGGCCTGAGCAGATTATGAAAAGTTATAAATGTCTGTGAACAAGATTCATAAAAGGAAAAAGGTGACAGATTGTTTACAATGAATATCTTTAATAGTTTTATATATCTGTGATCATATTAGTAAGTAAATCCCTCTGCAATGATTCATATCTTTGTTGTTCCATGGATTTTCAAT
The DNA here is from genome assembly GCF_003287225.1 of Phascolarctos cinereus. NCBI lineage: Eukaryota > Metazoa > Chordata > Mammalia > Diprotodontia > Phascolarctidae > Phascolarctos > Phascolarctos cinereus. The sequence continues at coordinate 76,076,218 of NW_027556098.1, forward strand.
ATGGGGTATTCTTTAGAGGGGACATTCAAAATTGGGGAGGGCCCCCTTTAATTTTCTTCATGCATAGTAAACAATGGAGCACATAAACTGTCCATCAAGTATCCCTCACTTTCAACACATGTTTGGCATACCTTCTCTTCTAGTTATACATCTCTCTGATGATACCCTTTATGGCACTTATCTTGTACATCATTGTTAATGTGCTAATGTTAATGTATTAATGTTAATCATCATTGTAAATGTGCTACATCATGCTCGTTCTAACCATGCGTCCCACTGTTACTCTCTGAGGAGCCTTCAACTCTAACTTTTTGGAGACTGTTATGTTCCATAATTCATGACTGTACAACACCATTGGAAGAAGATATTGTTGAAAAAAGGTGGGTTTTGTTTTAAGGAAAAGTTAGGGTCTTTGAAAATACAATTTCCTGAAAGATAATCCATTCTCCTTCATTTCATTATTGCATCCAGATGTCATTGTCCTTGACCAGTGTCTATGCAAGACAATGAAACAACTTGCTGGGTTGTTCATTCAACTATTTACAATTATCTTGGCAGTAGACATCCTTATTCCATTTGATTTTTCTTAGATAATTTTGTGTAATTATTTTGAGTGAATTAAATATATGTTTTCCCAGTCTGGAGCTTCTTCTTGTCCTCAATACTATTTCATCCAAGCCTTTTATGGCACTTCATGCAACATCATCTGCAAACAGTAGTGTTTGGAATGAATTCAATGTGTATAGGGAATCCATATTCATTTTGAATATGAACAGTCTTCAAGATAGTGGCAAACAATTTGGGGGAGCATTACATCTGTTTTATACCACATTTTATATGCAAAAATCAGAAGATTGCTAAACAAAATGACTTGTTCTTATTTTTTCAGTAAATCTTGTACGTTTTGCCATGTTTATGAGGGATACCTTTGTGGAGAGGATATTTTAAAGTGAAACTTGACTAGTAAAGAATTAAATAATAATTATTTTTCAAGACTTCAACAGTCTGCCTCCATCTCAACCTTCTTAAACCTTCTTGAATCATTCTTTAAACCTTTTCTTCAATAATTCAAGCCATACTTTATTTTATTGAAAATATGAGTATTTAAATCCATTCATAAAGGTAAAAAGTCAGTAATTTTAAAATGTTCTATCTTCCACCTATTTTTAAATATACTAGTTTTTCGATACAATTATTTGGGTAAACTGTAAATTTCATTTGTATTGAAAGTCAGTTTTGTTCCATAACCCAATAAATTCCATAAAATTATTTTAGTGCAGGTTTTATATTATTTTATGTCTTTTAACTTTGAAAGATGTTTTATTACCTCAAGAAAAATTACTTTGCAGTAGAAAAATTCCAACTACATTGTAAACATACCCAAGAGAGCTACATAGTGTGTATACTTAATAAAGTTGCTCCTCGGATCCTTCCTTTACAATTTATCTCTTCACCAGAACAGGGACTATGGATATGCAGTTTGGCAGGTGCTTAGTGTGCCACACTAAAGGGTATGAAAGAGTACTGTTTTAATATTTTATTTTTGCTGTATATAATAATAGTAACTATCATCTACATTGCACTTACAATGTGCCAGATGTGGTGTGCTTTAAATTTATTATGTCATTTAGTCTTAACAAGAATACTGGGAATTAGTTGGTTTTATTATCTCCATTTTACAGATATGAAAACTGAGGCAAACAGTTGTTAAATGACTCACCCAGAGTCACACAGTTTTCTCCCTCCCACCCCCTCTTTCTCTCTCTGTTTCATGTATTATACACATACACATGTATACATATGGGTGTGTATGTATATAGATAGATATTGTAAACTAGCTTGACCCCTCTCCAAACCAGCTTGACCCCTGCCTCACCTGAGAAAGGTGTTAGACTTGGATTTGCCAATCAGGAGAAAGACAGTTTTGGCCCACTCTGAGCTTAACCTATCATAATGCTTTGCATGCTCTGGCATAGCAGACATATTTTGCTTTGTTCTCTGAGTGAACCCCATTTTCTCCTGCTGGAATTTGCTGACTAGGAACATTCTTCTGCCAAGGATCAGTTACCTTGGATTGTCACTATCTTGAATGATGACACTTTTCTAATCTTGTTATTTTATGGACACTGTTATGTTATGTCCTATTATGGTATCCATATTTTATGAATCTTGCCTGGTAAGAAATTCCTTTCTCATATTCTAAGTAACACGTGGAGATTATAATTTTGGCTGACACAAGCATCCTGTGCCTGGAAGCAAGGAAGAAGGAAACACTTCCTTGCTCTGAGCATACAAATTCCTCTTCAAACTGTCCTTTCCTTGAGATCATTTTTGATTGGCTCCTGAGTATTGACACATAGATGTCACCTGCTTTGAGAGAAATAAACATGTACATGCAACTTAATTCTTTTCATTATTTTGATAAAACTTCTGGTTAAGAATGAACCCCCGTTCTGTTTGTTTGTTTTTTTTTTAACAAGTTTCTGGTTAAGGGGATAGGGGAACCTTATTCTGTTTGTTTCTTCAACTTAACCTCAGATATAGGTTGTCAGTTGACAATATAGACATAAATTTCAAAGCCAAGAAAGTCTGAACTACATAATATATCCTTTTTTTTAATGTTGAGATATGTCAAATCAAGTATATCAGTACAAATATTTAAGAGATACCATAGTATCATTTATGTAAAAGTATATTTCCTTTCAGGGAAAAAAAAAAAAACACATGAACCAAAGGCAACATGAATGACAGAGAAATTTTGAGGGAGACCAGTGGAGATATGATATGGAAACAGAAGTATGTATTATAGATATCTAAACAGAAAGAATTCTCAAAGCACATCACAAAGCTGTTGTGTAGTATCTTTACAGCAGTGTTAGCAGACTTTGACTGGATAGTAGGAACTCTTGTTCTGATTTGAAAAAAAAGTAGTGAATACACTTTCACTTAATTTCTTTGTTTAAAAGAATGAACTTCATTAGTTGTCAGAACTCAAAGGGGAATCAATAAAGAAAAAAACACTTAGCAGGCAACTTAGTGTACAATGGAGAATTTCTTCAATGTTGTAAAGTTTATGAAAAAGTAGAATAAAAACTAAAAATTATGTAAATAGAAGAAAATTAGAAAAATGAGCAAAAGGGAACAGTTTTGAAAAAAAAAACAAAATAATATGATATCAAATTGCAAAATAGATGATGAGCAAAATTCCCTGGATTTTGTTTGAGTCCTTGGTCTTAGAATCAGGGAAGACTTGGCTACAAATACCATCAAAGACACTTGCTGAATCTTTGACCCTGGGGAACTCATTTTATCTTTATGGACATTAGGTTTTGTTTTTGGTTTTTTTTTTGCTTTGGTTTGTTTGTTTGTTTGTTTGTTTGTTTTTGGTAAAATTGAAGACAGTTGGACCTAGCGACCAATATGGTGAACAGTGGGGCATTGCTTGGTGTCCAGTCATTCAATGAGGAAGGTCTCTCAATTTAGCTTGATGTGAATCCTACTTTCCTCAAACTTTACCAGTTTTGCTGGGGAGTATTGTATGTTATTCATTGCTGCATTACTAAGCTCAAATAAATGGATATATTTTATAATATTTTAATATATTCTAAACACATTCCATATACAGTGAGTATGTTGATGGGTTTCTATAGTACAGTGAATATATAAAAAAGCAAGCTTGACATTTATTTTGCTTGCTTCATTCAACTTCCAGAAAAGCTCCAGGTGTAGGTGAGGGACTTTTTGAGGTCAATAATCTTTTTTTTTTGCTCTTTTGTTCTGTAGTATTTTCCTTACAATGTTCTATTTCTTTCTTCCTGCATTTGCCAATTGCAGTACTTTATTTTCTCATTTTTATGAAAATATTAGAAAACTTAGATTTCCATAGCTTTGATATTATTCATTGATCTCATTAAGAAAACCTAAAGATACTTGAGTCCCATAACATTTCACATATTGGGTAGTTAAAAATAAAATTATGCTGGGATTTCCATCCATTTTTTCTAATTACTAAGCATTTTTTTTCTTTCCCACCTACCTTCTCATATAGAAGGAACAAGGGAGTTAGGGAGGAATGAAGAGAAGAATGAATAGAAGGATGTAAGGAAGAAGAGAGGAAAGAAGAGAGAGAGGGAAGAAGCAATGCAATAAAGAAAGAAGAAAGGAAAAAAGGAAAGAAGAAGAGAAAGGAAGGGAGGAAGAAAGATGGATGAATTTTACTTCTAATTTAAGTATGAACTTGTTTTTAGTCAATGGTTCACTTCCTCCATCTTTCTGCTCAAAGTCTATGATGCTGGTTCCCACTGAATGGTGTTGTCATAGGAATTCTTCAGAGTATGCTCAAGGCAGTTTTAGGCTTGTGTCAGCCTGAGGAATGAAAGGCTGTCTAAAGGTTAAATTCCATTTATTGATATTTTAAAAGTTCCATGTCTGAGAAACAACCTACTTTGGATCAATGTTGTGAATGGACATTCAGATATTTGACCTTCCCTCTTTTATTCCCCCTTTCTCTTCTTAATCAAATGAAAATTTTCTTTTATTGCTAATATTCAGTGCATGTTCATTTTTTATTTGTACATTTCATACATTTTCAGTAAACACCAAACCAATAGTCATTTTGGTTGAGAAGTATTTAAGAGTGTGTGTGTGTGTGTGTGTGTGTGTGTGTGTGAATATTTTTTTTCTCTCTCACAGTGGAAATGGGCAGAATTGGCTACACTGAAATTTATGGCTGCCATGGTAAACTGGCTGCAAGGTATGAAAAGAAATCAATCACATTTAGTTTAGAAATAAGCAGGATAAACTGCTATGTTCAGAAAACTTAAAGTATAGGAAGTTATTTGGATCTTTACAGAAATAAATCAATCATGCATTTAGGGCAAAATTTAATTATTTATTCAGTGAATGCCTCTTTTCTCCTGACACTTAGAAAGCATTAAGCCAACATAATCCAAGTAATTTTATCTTTTATTTGAAAGTCCATTTTAGCTAAGCATAAACATATGTGTGCAATAATTAATCAGAATTTTAATACAGAAAACTAGCACTTTTAAAGTTTAAGATTTAGGGAATTATTAGTAGAATTGAAAACACCAGGGGGCAGCTAGGTGGTGCAGTGGATAGAGCACCAGTCCTGGATTCAGGAGGACCTCAGTTCAAATCTGACCTCAGACACATAACACTTACTAGCTGTGTGACCCTGGGCAAGTCACTTAACCCCATTGTCTAACCAAAACAAACAAACAAAAAAAAAAGAATTAAAAACACCAAAAAGAAGAAATTGCTGTTTTTTCTTTGTTTTGAAATGAAAAAGTTGCATCAAATTGGAATGATATTTTCAAAGCAAATGTTTCAATTGAAAATGAAATTGCCCAATCAATTTAAAAAATCTTACCATAGTTTCAAAGATTTTGGTTTGGAAAAGACCTTAAAGATCATCATCTAGCCCCCACATTTTATATATAAGGAAAGTAAGGCCAAGAGATTATTGAGTGACTTTCCCAGGGTCATACAACAAGTAAGGAACTAAAGCCAAATGTCAATCTTTGTAGCTCTACATTCAATGTCCTTCCCATTAGATTGTACTGCTTCTTTAATTGATAAAATCTAAAACCACTGTCATGTTTATTGATGTGCTTTTATATATTTTAATAACCTTAATTTTATGTTTGAAACTCATGTTACTCATATTATTCATGTTTTTGTCAGTAAGGAATCACACAAGTAGTACCACATGACATCTATGTTGTCATAACCACCTTTGCAATTTTTCTTATAACATAGCAAAAGGAAAAACTGGTTACTAACCTGTTACGGGTTTCATATAATGCTTCCTTAAGACTATTCAAAATAAATTACTTGAAGCAGGAAGGTAATATTGTTTTTGCACAATGGAGGGCTTGCTCTATAAAGAATCACTGCTGTCTAGCTATAGAGAAAATGATTTCAAGATCACTCCTTCTTTAATGCAAATCACTTTCTTCAGTAAGTGCCTATTCCATTGATAGTTTTTTTTTAGTATCACCATTAATTGATTACAAGATAAATAATACATATGTGGCCAAAGACAATAAAATTATACCTTTTTACATGACCACCTGGAGTTCAGCTTTTACACTGAATCACCTGATTTGTTTCAGGTGGTCATTATTTTGGATGCTAACTTGATTAGAGAAAGATATTAAAGTCTTTTTAGGGCCTTAAAATTCTAAACACTTTGAAAAGGTCTTGAAATTTGTAAATTGGGGCATATATATAATGATAACTTAAAAAACTAAATTTAGACCATCTCTACAAAGCAGAAGAATTGTCACTTCTGTAAAAAAGAATGATCAAATGTTGAAAAAAAAGTCATGACTTGTTTGGTGGGATATGAACTCATCACTAATTTCTACTTTTCAATTTAAAATTAGGAATTAAATATGTGTGTATACTTTGTTTTATGTTACATGCATTACTGAAAACAAGTGTTTATATTTTTATCAAATCAAACCAAATGCTCCCATTACTTTGCCTAGAAATTTCATAGAATTTGTTTCTATCTAAAATAAAGACTTATCTATTTACAAACACACACATTCTTAAAATCTAGCCACTGCTCAGATTCTTATAATCTAGCCAATGCTGGTATTCTTATAATCTGACCAATTGGGCCCTACGGCAACCTTTACTTGGAAGCATCAGCCAGGTTCAGCATATCCTGCTCAAGGCAATGAAGCTAGCCTCCAAAGTTGGGTAAGCAAGCTCTTTTAAATTTGCAGTTTTAACTGTTAATGATGAGATGTTGATTTTCTGTGTAAAAGTAATTTGGAAGTACATTTAACAAAACTGAAGTCACCTGATTGGTAATGGGTTTATTTTCAGTTTCAAATTGGTGAGCTTTCTGTATCAGGTCAAGCAGCTTTTCATAATTTGGTTACCGCTAAAATAATTTAGCTATTGTTGGTTATAGTTTTAATGTGTAAACTAGCCAAAAAGTTTGTTTGGGTTATATATGGCTTCCTGAGAATTTGCAAGTATATAGAAATCTCTAATAATTGGCTTTTTACACCAGGACAAATTTAAGTTTGAGAGATCCTGGAAAAGTTTTTCTTAAGCTGTGATTAGTAAAACTTGCTGTTTGAGGAAAAAGCTCATAGGATTTTATTTTGGGTTGTCTGATGGGTCATAATCCGCCGATAATCAATCCACCATCTGAGAGAAATGCCGCAAGCTACTAGGAGAAGGTGATACTGGTGGGAAGTCAGCATCAAGAAAAGCTGAGAGGAAAATTTTAGCCTCAGTCAAAGATGGGATCCTCTTGCCTCAATTTCCCCATTATGTTTCTCTGAAAAGGAATGTTACCCACCTGGCTTTTCCCTGAGTCTGGCTATGAGGTGGATTTGATACTGCATGGTTGGAAAACTGATTATCTGAATCCAAACAGAGCTAAGGATGTTTTATCCTCTCAAAGTTGGGCCCTAAATCTAATCACTGCTTTGTATCTGTGCCCTGCAGTTTTTTTTTTCTGTCAGATTTATGTCTTCCAGACTATGGGTCATTCACCTACAGTTGGTAACAAACAGCAAGTACCAGTCAATATCCCCTCATTGTTCCCTGGATGCAGCCTGTGCTCAGTTCCAGTCAACCTCCTCTTTGGGATCCCCTCAAGTCAGGGACAGCTCTACTCCCCTTGCCAGCAGGAAGCAGTTTCAGAAGCTAACACCTTCTCCCCTTACTCAAAGAATTTTGTCCCATTTGTTTGAGGGGGGAATGATGGGGTTGGGATCTGGGCCCCAGAAAGGAAAAACCCTGAACTTTCACACACGGCCAAATCTCTGGCATTCGCCTGAGGCTATAATCCCATCAACTAGACTTTCATTGTGGCTACATCCAATCTCCCCTCCATTGTCTTACTTCCCTATGGCCCCTGGCAATTTCCCACCCTTAATCCTAGCTAGGCTCCATTCTCCCTTGGCCACAAAGTCCAGGTCCCAGGAGTTCTGTTCATCCTACCTTACTGGCCTCTCCTAGATCCTTCCCACAGGCTTTCTATATGTAAGGTCCATCCTGTCTCCATTAAGATGCTTAGATTCTTAAAACCTAGCCACTGCTTAGATTCTTATAATCTAGCAACTGCTTACTTATATTCAGACTCCTTAAGAGTCTGCCCAATATGGCAATGTTCTAATAAACCTTGTCTTTGGATGAAAGAAAAAGAAAAAAAAAAATAGATATAAATATGTTATATGTAATGAAAAATAAATCTTTTTTCCATTCTTTCTTTCACATATGCCTAATAGTAGACTCCCTTCTCCTAATCATATGAACATTTTAGTCATATTCTTTCATAATTCCAAACTACTTTCCATAATTGTAAGATGAGTGTACAATTCCACTAAATGCATATTAGGGTACACTCCAACTGATTATTACCAACTGTTGTCATATTTGCTAATTTACTTATGTGAGATAAAGGCTCACCCTGAAATTGTTTAGATTTGTCATTAAAAGTGATTTAGAGTAGTCTTTCATATGTTTGTTAATAGTTTTCAATTCACTTGAGACATCCTTCTTTATATACTTTGATAATTTCTATAATTTCTATAAAGCCTACCAGCGTAGACAAGCTTTTCTATCCCCTAGTCTTAGCCTGATAACTAGCACATATTAAGTGTTTGCAAAGTCTTGTTGACTTACTGAGTGATATTTTTCCACTAACAATTTGCTAGACTTAAACCCTGAGAGTATCATACTTTTGCTTTCTAATTTTATCCTTTTTCTGCTTGCAGAAGAAAAACAAAAATGGAAATTATAAAAGAAAGTGTTGAGATTTAGGTAGGCACTGCTAGGACATTGATTTTTTCCATACTTCACAGAAGAAACTAACAGCAACACAGTTAACACACTCTTCTTGTTAGTCAGTCAGGACTTTTCTACCATGTTTGTACCCTCTACACACATTTTGTATTTTTCTTAAGAGAAGATTACTCAAAAGTTGACATCAATATTCTAAGAGAAAACTTTTTTTTAAATTTTCTAAATACATTGCAATATGTGACATTATATATCCATTGCCTTTTATTACATCAAAAATCAACTATACCTTTTTCTTCCTTTGGCTTTTTCTCTTTTCTTTCTAAACTTCACCTCAGAATAGGGTTACCCCACAGCAGAGTCATTGGATTTTGGCTTTTGACTTGGAAGAAACTTGACAGGTCACCTAGACCATTTTTTTATTTGTAAAATAACTGTAAAACTGTTTCTCAGTTGTAAAGTAACTGAGACCCAAAGAAGTTAGGTTGCCTGCCTAAGATCACACAAACACTACAACTTGTCATAGCCCCTTCATCTGAACTTACCTATATGTCTTTTCTCACCTTTTAATATATAAGCTTCTTGAGGGAAGAAATTTTTGTGTTGATATAATCAGCATGACGCATAACACTTGTCATATTGGGAAGACAATAATTCTTATTCATTCATGTTAGTAAGGCAGGACACAAACCAAGGTCTTATAACTCCAAGTCCAAATCCAGATAATATTCTTAGCCATTGCAGTATTTGAAATACTAAAACAATGTTACAAACAAACATTCCCTTTCCCTTTTTGTTTTATTGATATATCAGAATGAGTTACAAATTTAAGGGTACGCAATTTAATTTTTCAGGTTACTGTCTCAATACTGTCATAGACCACAATCTATTCATGCCATGCTAGATTTTTTTTTTTACTGTACCTATTTTTTTCTCTATGGAGTGGGGAAAAGAAGCACATTGTACAGAAGAAAGACTGTTGAATTTAGTGTTGAAGTCCTACCTTTATTACTATGTTATTCTGAACAAGTCACTAAAATAATCTGAGCCTCAGTTTTTCTTTTAATCTGTAAAATGAATATGTTAGATTTGATGATTTATGGCCCTTATAGTTCTAAATTTGTGATCATTAGAGCTTAAGAATTCCTGGTGTGAAAATTCATCTACCACTTATCTTCTCGGAGATCTTTCTAGTCTTTCTATTATCAAAAGTTAATTGCTTATTGGTCTGTCTTCTGATTATGAGCTTCTCCAGACTTAGCTAGTATAGTCTTTGGATACATTCATATAGTCTTTTAGTATCCAGGTATTTTAATCCTTTCTAGCATTATTGGCCTGCCAGACATTAAGCACTGCTGATTTAAAAAGCTCAGTTGAATTTTCGGCTAGCATCATGACAAAATAATATATTAAACTTGAAAAGTTTCAAAAAAATATTTGGGTAAAAAGAAATTATTTTTTCCTTACAATTCATCTAGGAAGTTATTTTTTTAAATCTAATAAAATGAAATGTCCTTTTTTTCCCCCATTTTTTAAATTTTTTGTACTCATCACAGTAATCATTTAATAAAAGGTTGCTGAACTTTTTAATTTTTTTTCAGTATTTTAATTGAATAGTGAACTCTGTCTCCTTCTGTCCTTTCTTGTGTGGCACCTTGTAAAGCAACTATTAATAAAGAATTCATAGATAAAAATAATAATATGTAACAAAGTGATAAAATGGAAAGAAAAAAATCCTAATTTAGTCATTCAGAGCTTCATATTTTCCTATTTTTAAGGACATTGAGTATGATCTGACCTCCTAGCAGAACTAGGCAGAGGTTCCCTGATGTGTCATCTTCACTAATGCTTTTGGCATATTCCCCCTACCTCCACTGAGAGGTGCTAGTGTCCAGTGTCCCAGTTCTATTTAACAACTTCAATCTATAACAATTTTCAGATTTTAGAGATATTTATTTCAAATATATGACCATACCAAAAGTACAAATGTTATTTCCCCAAACCTTGTGACACACTCTCTCCTATCCTCAATCTCTGGGAAGAGAGAACTCATACTTAGTTCAGTCCCTAGAAAAAATTAGTCCTGCAAAGTTCATGTCCAAATCAATGTCAGATGGGTCCCTGTCACAGCTATCACTGGCTTTGATTTCAAAGTTCACTCCTAAAGTCCACTCACTTGTCCTCAATGAAGCCATGTATCAGTAAGGTTCCAAGTGAGAGTTATATTTCATATGACTCATTGAAGAAAATTGAAATTTTTTAATCCTATAAGATCACTCACATTCAATTCTGTCTGTGAGACTAAGAGTACCAAAAACACTTGGAATTTGAAAGGAGGAAGCAAGGAATTTACATAATACTTGTTAATTAACACCTATTCTAATTTATGAACTGTGGCCCTCCAGAAACCTTTAGCTTTAACACTTTAAAGAACTAAAGGTTCCATTCACATCACAAGGTTCAGATCAGGGGTTATAGAGTAAAAGAATCTCTAACAGCAAGCCAGAATTAACCTATAGGGCTTTCCCAAGGATCATTAGCTCATAGAGACTCTGGAAATTTCTGAATAATTTAAGGACATAGTGAATCATTACTTTTGACCGATGGTGAACTTCTTGGCTGCTTTTGGTCACACGCTATCTAGGTACTGAAAAGATTTGGTGATTTACATTGGGGTAAAAAATTGTTAGTCATACCTTGGTCATACACCTGCTGATGGTCATGACATGAGGGTCAAGCCCAGGGGTGGGAAACCTGTGGCCTCCAGGCTGGGCCATAGGTTCTCCATCACAGTACTCAAGGTATATCTTTTTGAAAAGGAGAGAGAAATTCTTGCTTAGCCCTTTCAGCTGTAACACTCCAAGTGGTATCATGATATTATGGTGAATAGTGAGAAAGGATGGGCCCTTCTCCACTCTGTTATCATAGAAACACTACTATTTCTCTCCATGTGCGTCATAGATTCTGATATGAAGGCTTGGGATAGCACCCATGGATGCCTTTGCCTCTTTTGTATTTACTGTTTCCTTGTCACAGGCACATGGTCATTCTAGGATTAATGTGTTCAGGATTAAAAATGACCTTATGAAATCAAAAGACTTGGAAGTCCTAAGTTTGAACCAACTTAGGTTGGTTCCTGTATCAGAGAGATATCCATGGATAGGAAGATTTCCCAATCATATCCTATTTTACCAGCATATACATACACACACACACACACACACACACATCTATATCTATATCTATGTCTATCTATCTATATATATATGTATATATATACATACATATATACATATACACATATACATACACACACACACACACACCCCACACGCACACATAATATATATATATTATATATATATATATATATATATATATATATATATATATATATATATATATATATATATATACATATATATATATATATATATATATATATATATATACATATATATATATATATATATATATATATATAATGAGTCTTTTTTTTGGTGGGGGAGGGCAGTAGCCAGCAAATGTGAAAGAAAAAAATGCCTAAATAGTTGTCCTGAAACTACTTTATATCCTCAAACAGCTTAAACATTATATTCCCACCAGATTATACTAGTAGTGATAAATTAAATAATTGATTCCTATTCTTTTAATGTGTGTAAGTGAGGAGGTCTTTGTTGTTGTTTGGCTTTTCTTGTCTGTGTAGGAATAAATTGCCTATCCCACACCTGATTCATATAGTGAATTGAGTGCCTTTAAACACACACACTCACACACTCATACACATGCACCTTTTTAGGAAAACTCTTAGATTTGTGTGCTATAATCTACCTTACAGAAAGTAGATTCATCCCAGAACAGCCTGGGGCTAAGGTTAGAGAGGGAGGAATTTATCAAGACAATGATTGTGAGAAAAGGGTAATTATTCTGTAGAGGCCTGACTCCCCAAGACTAAATGAACTCCACATTGCATGGCTGGGTACAGGACAGAGAATGGCTACTGCTCAACCATGTGTGCCCAATGTTAAACTGAAATGGAATGATTTTGAGGTAACAAATTGCCAGATATTTTGATAAAAAGATATCTAGTCAGAGTTTTGGTATTCATGGCGAGGGTACTTAATACCCATATGATTCATGTACTAAATATATGTGACTATGCCTGAAAAAGTTAATAAAATTCCCCAAAATGAACCATTTAGCTTCTTCTCTGCAGCAGAATTGGTCTAATAAAATTGAATGGGAAGAATTCTGCAAACATCTAGAGGACAATGAAATCATGCAGAATAAACAGTAGGATTATTAACCATAAGTCATGTTAGGCTAAGTTAATAGTTTTTTGACAGATTATAAAATTAGTGTATGAAGGGAGTCCTATAGATAATAAGTGTTGGGACTTCAATAAGCCAAGTAGTATAGTGATTCAAATGTATGCATAAAATTTATCAAATCTTTTTTGATGAGAGCAAAATGGAAGGGATTAAAAGGAGACTAAGAGCTCATAAATGCAGGAAATGATAGATGACAGTGTGTCCACTGAAGTGTTACAAGAATTATTCCTGGTCTTGCTGACCATAAACAAAGGGCAAATAGTGCTTGAATTAAATTGGCAGATGATACCAGTAGGGAGATCTTTGTAAACAACATTTCTGAAAGAAAAACAAAATCTAAATAACTGCTAAGTTAAATACATTAGCAGTAAAGAACAAATGAGATTCGATTTATAAAATAGCAAACTGGGGAAAATATTATTGAGCAACTATACTATAACAGTATGAATACCTAATAAAAGTATTTTACCATATATAATATGACCAATAAAAATTTAATTTTTTTTATGAGTTGAACACATGATAAGCTAATGAGTGCATAACTCAATGAAATAAAATGATTATTCAAATGAAGCAAATACATTCTCCTCTGCCGTGTCCTACAGGAAATGTGACTGTGAGGATGGAACAGCTTCTTTCCTGGGTGCCTTCCTTTGTCTGGCTATCTCTTGAGTTAATTTGAGACTTTTTCAAGCATTAGGAGAAAAATACTTTCTGTAATATTATTAGTTATCCTGGATAACTCAGGTGACCACTGACATGCATATGTTAACAAAAAACCCACCAAACTTTGACCAAAATTTTTCCTTCCTTCAGTGCTGAAGGACTAGATTGCTACTCATTTTGCAATTTAAAAAGGGTAAGTAATAAATGTTAGCATTACATAGAAGTATGGTCCCATTGCAAAAGGTACAATGTTTTTGTGACTTCTCACATCTCCAGTCTTCCAGTCCCCAAACCAATCTTTCCTCATACATGGCCTTCAGCCCCAACCTTCTCATCCTCTGACTATGACTTTGGACACTACTCATGAAACTACTTTGGTATCTCATGAGTTATCTTATATTTTACAGTGCCCAGAACCAGGCCTGTATGTCATTTTCAAGACATATCCAGATCATGCTACTGCATAAGCTTACCTTTTTCTATTTTCCCTTTAGCTATTGCTTTATCCTATTAGACAGCAAGCTCCTGGAAGTTTTCTTGCATTTGTATCCCTAGCACTCAAAAGCAATTGCTTTATCATTTATTCTTGCAATCATTCCAAAGAAAACCTGATGATTTCTTCAAAGATCATGTTGCTGGTTTCACAGCTTATCATCAGTAGCATATATTTTTAGTGGTATAGTGGTATTTAGTAGTATTTTCTAGTCATATAACTTCTTCTTCCTTGTCTGGTAGTGTATCATGCAGTCATTTTAAGTGCACAACTACATTGCTATGTAGTATAAGGAAATTCAGGTATATCAAACTGAGATAACTTACAGATACTGCCTAACACTCCTCAATCACTTTCAGACAGGTTTGAGTGCCTTTCCTATTCTTTTGTACTAAATTATACATTCCTTTACTGAACTGTCCTTACTTTGTTTTAACTGGCTAGTATAATTCATTGCATCCAGTAGGCATTTAGTAAATGTGTTTTGAATTGCATTAAATTTACTTTCCTCTTTTAGTTCAGAGATATTTCCTCTCACTCCTGACCATTTAAAGTAATAAGACTATAATTCTTATAAATTTATTCTACTTCTACTTCAAGAAGTCTTCATGTGTAGTTGCTTTTATGTCAAGTCAAAAATGCTATCCTGCCAGTCACCTAACTCAGTTAGCTGACTAATATCAGCTTAAGCTTCATCTATAAGAAATTGGCAAAAGTCTTATCCTCTAATATAGGAATTCAGCCTTTTTTTAGTTTTTCAAAGGACAGTTGTGGAATTACTGAGTTAACTATATTATACACTAACAAAAACAAAAGAAACATAAAATTCAACAAACAAGATGTGTCATTCAGTTAGTAATATTTGTTAAATGCCTGTCATATGCCCAGAACTATTATAATTGCTAATGGTAGTAATAAGAAAAAGAAATAACAGTCCCTGACTCTAAGGAGTTTAGAAGCTAAAAATTGGGTGCAGAGGACAAAAGAAAGAAAGGTAATGGGACCCACAGTGGGATGGGATGAAAGAGTGGGGAGGTACATGAAAAGTTAAAGAAGTACAGATCAAATGGAAAATAAAGAGATGGTAGGCCAGGGTACCCCCCTTAAGGGGAGGTTTGAAATTCTACTCTGCAAGATCATATAAGGTTTCATATGTAAAGAAATTCAGATATAATGCTTTTTTTCCCATTTGCATATGGAAATAATCATGTCTGTTCATACTTTAAAGTTCCTAATAATAAAAAAAAAGAAAATTTAAAAAAAAAGATGAGGTTGCTAGAAAAGGTAAGATCTAATGGTACTTTATCTTATGGGAAGAATTGCATTTGGTTACTCTACCTGCTCATACAAGGGGAGTAAGCAACCATATCACTGACATGCCCTAAAGACTTCTGGTCAATAATCATTGGGAAGGAAAGAGTGAGCTTGAGGGTATTAGTGGAACAGAGATGCTAGTTTTTGTTTTGTTTTCTTTTTTACTGCAAGGACAGAAATAAGAGTTTAATATCCAGACAGGAGTGGGGGAAAGGTGAAGGGAACACATGCAGAAATTTTAAGAGAAATAGGTGTCCTGTGGTTCCCTTTCTGTTTGGATCTTCTCTTTCTGTTCCCATCACTGGAATCTGTGTGGCCTGGGATGGACAAAATCTCTTTCTACTCCTCCTCTCACACTCCACCCACAAATCTGACTGGCAAGTGGCCTTGCATTGTTTAGACATTGTTCTTGGATTGAAGACGTTAAAGCTATCACAATGGATACTCACCAAGAAAGGCTGCAGTGGCAGTGGAAAATAATACTTCAATCGCACATTAATAAGGCAGAGAGGATACAGGGATAAATAGCACAGGAAGTATTGACACAAATGTTGCAAGACTATGAAGCAGATGGCATGGGGTTGGAGATGAGGATAGGGTGGAGGGAAAGAGGCATTGTGGGAAAGACTGTGGGGATTGAAAAAGTCATTTCTGTAAGCATGGAGCACTTGAGTAGAATGGAACTTTAGGAGATGGAAGAGGGACAGGAGCTTGGGATCTCATTTTTATATGGTTTGGTTAGGAGACAGACTAACTCTCATGTATCTTGATGTTCATTAACATATCCACATCATTTCAAAGTTATCAGCAACATTTGGTGTTCTGCTGATCTTACTGTGAATTTCTGGAGCTTATCTGAGGTTTATAGAACATGACAGCAGGTCCAAAAGACTTACAGCAAGCTCAAGATGGCTTCCCATGATGTAGCACATGGTCTCAGGAAGTGACTTTTAGTTAACGTATATACAACGTGCATTTTATACACACACACACACACACACACACATACATATACACACACATATACGTATACATATACACACGTGTGTGTGTGTGTGTGTGTGTGTGTGTGTGTGTGTGTGTATCTGTATTATAATACAGTTTGAAAGTAACCACGTAACTTCTATGTTCCTTTTATATCTTGGATAGTCTGTAAGTCATTTCTAGGTTCTAGGTTGCAATCTAACTTCCAGCAATTGTTACTATATACTGGCTACTTATGAACTTATAACTCCCCTATATAGGGAAGAAGGTGGTCAGGGGGACCATGACAAGATACAATATCAATATAATGGAATAAAACACTTAGAATTCCAGAACTACAGACTCTTAAAAACCTAAGCAACTTTTGAAATCACTTAAACAGAAATTTAGGCAAGTAATGCAACCTGTCACACTCCAGAAACTAGGTAGCCCTAAGCTACTGGTTCACAGGAAGGCTTTGTTGATTCTGACCTTAGTCTTGTACTTTCCTTGTTGCTCCTACATGTCATGGGAACCTGACAAGGATGACTGACCGCACTGCTTCCTCTATTTGGTTCACCTTCTTCAGGCTGCATAGACAAGAACCAGAGATTATATTCCTAAGAGGTGAAACAATTGAGTAAGAAGGTAGGGAGAGAAAGTGAGACTTAGAATTAGAAACACCGGGATTCAAAATCTGTCTTTAATATTTATTAGTTGTATGACCTTTGATAGATTACTTAACATTTCTGAAAATCAGTTATCTCATCTGTCAAATGGGGATAAAAATATTTGTAATACGGACCTCATAAGGTTGCTCTGAGATTCAAATTAAATCATGTCTGTATAGCCCCTATGTGTTGCTATAATGATGCATCAGGTTGTCTGTGTTTTTCTGATTCTCAGTTATCCCAGAATGCTTTGTCTCTATCTCCTCACTCTTAGCCAGATTGGTATGGACTATTCCCATTCCCTTGTTCCCTGTATCTTCTCTCTAGAGGAGAACAATTAGCTTCATGGGCTTTTCAGAAAGCCAGGCAGGAAGACTACAAACAATAAAAATGAAAAGTTCATGTTCTTCAGGAGAGAGAAAAAAAAGCCTTTCAATTTCGGTCTTTGTAAGTTCAATTATGAAACCGATAGGGCATAATACATACCCCTTCCCACTCCAATGTGGTTTTCTTGACCATCAAGTGGTGGATGAGGCTTTGGTTTATATGTTCTGTGAAACATGAAATCTCAGAGATTTCCCATTTCTCTTAACATAACTGTACCACACACACAGTCATATTCAATGGAGAAAACAAAACAAAACAAAATGGAAAAATAAATACTTTAAATGATGCAAGCTTTAAGAAGTACTACGAAGAAAAGATCTGTGTAAAAGGGGTAGAAAAATCTAGGGAAAATTTTGACATCTTAAGAGAGGAAGGAAGAGGGACTAGAAAAGAATCCTTTAGTGCTTTCTTGCATAGCCAAGTGGGGAAAAACACACTACTGCTTCCTCATGCTTCATTTGAGTGATATGTTTTCTGGTATTTGGTGCCTCTAATGCCTGCAGTTTGTACCCGATTTTCTCAAACAACCTCTCTTCTCTCTGATCTACAAATTACTTAGTACCACAAACTAGATGCTGCTGCATAGTCTCATTATCATCTTAACTGCATGTATTAGCATAACATCTATGACTTAGATAATCCTTTCCCTCTCCCTTTCCTCAGTCCCCTCATGGAGCTTCCTCTTTAGTTCCTGATGCTGCTGCTCCTCTGAATGGTGGTGATAACCCCCTGAAATCCCAATCCATGATCCATGCTATAAGAAAATGGGAAGTTTGTAGGAGGAACTACCAATGTAAAGAACTTGGCCAACTTTAAATCAGTATATATTATATACTGTTTTTATTTCCCCCAAGAAAGTGTGATCTATTTCAAATCAGGTACAGTTTTCATTTTTGTATTTGTAACCCTAGATCCTAGCACTTAGTATTATAGATTCTCATGAAATTACTTGTAAAATGTAATGGAATTGAATTGAATAAGCCAACCTTACAAAGAAATTTCATATGCTCCAGCTTCCAGCTTTCATTCCAAGGCCTGTAATTATCAGCCTCCCCAATACTTATTTTATTGCCATACACCATTGTTGCATTTCTGAATACTAACTACCACCTACAAACTATTGCATCTAAGCAACTCCAAAAGAGTGGACAAGCTCTGTGGATTCTACTCAAACCTCTTAACAAGTTTGGTTCTGGGTACTTTCTCCAGCTATGATATGTGATTGACTTCCTCTGAAGGCTTTTTCCTCATCAAATGGAATGGATTATGAACACACAGACTCCTTAACTATAAGGAATATATGAACAAGTTCTGATGAAAGTCGACAGAGTCATAGTAATCATGGGTTTCAAAGTGACTGTTATACCATTTCATATAGTCTCACGGTTTTATACAACCTATTAAATTTTTGAATGATTATGAAAAGAACATAATGAGAGGTAATTTTCTCTTTTTAGAAAAACAATATTAGAATGCTTAGAGAAATATAATTTTAAAAATTTCCCCCTAACATGCAAAGTATTTTAGTCATTATTGGTATGATTAATAAACCTTGTAAGAATTTATACATTTTTTCCATCTTTTTTATTTTTGGGTTCTTCAAAAAAAAAAAAAGACACAGGGATGGGACTTTTGGGAGCCAAGATGGCAGAGTAAGCAATAAGTTGCTCTCACTCTATCTTATTGATATCTAAAATCCCAGGAAATATCACCCCCAGGGGAAAAAAACAAAACAGAACAACAATAACCCTGGAACAGCAGAGCCAGCAGAAAGATGCAGTTTAGTAATCTTTTAGCCTGGGAGTCTGAGGTGATTAATGAGAAAGGTACCTCTCACTCTGGTGGAAGGGAAGCAGTACAGGGTAGGAGGCATCTAGATAAGCCAACAGCAAGCCCCACTTCAGCAAACCAGCAGGTGATACTGAGCCCCAGGATGGCAGAGCAGGCAAGCACCAAAATCAAGGCCTGTGTACACCTTGGCACAGCAAGGAGAACCAGTAGACTCCAGGTTGGAAAACTACCACATACATCAGTGGTCTGGCAAACTGCAGCGGTTGAACCTCCCCATGCTTCAGTGCAACTTCAGTTGGGCAGGTGTACTCCAGAAGCCAAATATCTCCATTCTTCAGCATAGCCTGGGGGAGCCGGTATTCTCCAGGGTCCAGAGCTCTGCCACCCAGAGCTTTAGTGTAGCCCCAGAGAGATGCATAAAAACCCTACCTGACCTCAGAACACACCATGTAATAAATAATTTAACTTAATTTTTCATCATTTTCTGTATGACATATTGACATATGACACAATACATTTATATAATTCTAATTTTCTTTTTAATTAAAAAGCATTATTATTCTTTACCTTCTACCTACATTAAAATTAAAAGGAAAACGAAACCTTTGTGACCAAAATGTAGTGAAGACAAAGTAAATTCCTGTATCATACACACACACACACACACACACACACACACACACATACATACATATATGTATTTTTGTATTTATAATTTTGCATTCTACATCTTCAGTATATTACCTATCTGTCAGTAGCCAGATAGCATTCTTCATCTTCGGTTCTTTGGAACTGGGCCAGATTCATCATTACTTTGTTCAGAACTCTAAAATACATCAAAGTTCTTTGTCTTTAAAATATCCATTAAACAATGATTCTAATGCATTATTCTCTATGGACTGCCTAAAATGAAGGACACTCTGGGATAAGGAATCTCACTTAGACAAAAGCTATTGGAAAAACTAGAGAGCAATCTGACAAAAATAAGCTTTATGCTAACACTTCGCACAAAATGCAAAGATAAACAAAAATATGTATAACCCAGTTATAAAAGATCTCATTATAAACAAGCAAAGAAGAAATTGTATTTCAGATCTAAAGATAGGATAAGAGTTTATGATCAAACAAGGTATAAATAGGAATATAATATATAAAGTGTATAACTGTATTATGTAAAACTTACAAAAGTGCTTCAGTAAAAGAAAAATGAAGACAGCTAAAATTAGAAAAAGAACAATTAACTAGGAAAATTACAGCAAGTTTCTTTAATAAAGTTCCCTGCATTCCAAGATATATTAAAATTTCATTCAAGTCTATAAGAAGAAGAGCTGTTTCTCCCTTGATCAATGGTCAAAAGGCATGAATGGGATGTTTTCAAAGAACCAAATCTATACCATCAATAGTCATATTAAAACATATGCAAAATTACTATAATTGGACAAATATAAATTGAATTCATTCTAAGCCTTCACCTCACACTAACCAGATTAGTGAATATATCAGGTACCTAAATTCAATTTGGTAGAGTTATGTTTTGGTCTAACCATTTTATGAAACATTGTGAAACTGGGCAATCTGTCATTCACTGGAACTCTGATCTAAGGTGTAATGATGAGGGCAACTACATGTAGGGGTTTCTTCCACGGTCAGGAGAATTCAAGAGCCCAGGGCTATGTACTTAATGAGTAGCAAGTTCAGAATTAGGCAGCAGTTGTGTAGTTCTGATTCCAGGAGAAAAGGGAAGCAAGAATGTATTCTCACACTCAACCTAGTTTGAAACCTGCAGTGGAATAACCAGGGTAGTACACCCAAACCAGAGATTCTTGAACTTCTGTCATTCCAAACCAGCCAACCTTTCAAGTTGGCTCAGGATAACAGAGTCCAGCAGCAATCTACTAGAATTTCCAACCAGGGCTAAGTCAACACAAGGTTTTGTAGACCCAAACCTGTGCCAGAAACTTGCAGAGCATAGACCAGGAAGTTGTTCCTTCTGTGACATTCTGATATTTTCCTTTATATAAAATTTATCTAAGGATGTGGAAAATAATTGCACAGAAATTGTGGATAATTTTCAATTCACATTAGTTAAAGAATATCCACACCAATGAGGTGAATGAATTAATGAATGGGAAAATAAAAGTATTAAATGCTTACAATGTGCAAAACATTATGCTAAAGTGTTAAAGAAACAAACAGAAAAGACAAATCCTATTATCAAGAAGTTCACATTTTAATGGCAGGAGACAAATCATATAAAAGTTTGATTTGCAGTGGAGAAGGAAAGGTCTAGTGGATTTTAGGGCACAATAGCAAAGAAAAATTCATTCTCTGAAACAATGTCATTTCCAAGAGCAGAAAAAGCAAAGTGTCTGAGTAGCAAGAAGTATAGAAGAGATCTTCCTGGTAATTTCTCCAGAAAGATTAAGGAAATGTAATAACTCTAATCCAAACTGGAGGATTTATGAAAAAGTCACAGGAAGTAATTCTATTGCAAACATGTCAACATTGGTGGACAGAAAGGTGTGAGGATGCCAGGGTTAAGGTATAGATATGAATGACTACACAGAGAATTCTACCATGTTAAATAAAAAAGAGTGTAGCATATATTCCAGGGAAAAATGAAGAGTTTCAAATATTTTCCTCCTTCTCAACTGCCTTCCCCAAGATGGGAAAGATATCTAATATACAATATATATGTGCAATCACAGAAATATATTTCCACATTAGTCATATTGTGATAGAAGAAACAAAATAAAAGGGAAAAGTCACCAAAAAAAGTGAAAATAGAATTATTCAATTTGCACTCAGATTCCATAGTTCTTTCTCTCGATGTGGATTGCATTTTCTGTCATGAGTCTTTTTTGAATTATCTTGGAACATAGTATTGCTTAGAAGAGCTGAGTCAATCAGTTGATCATTGCATATTATTGTTCTTACTATGTACAATGTGCTCCTGGTTCTTCTCACTTCACTCAGCATCAGTTCATTTAAGTCTTTGCAGAAAAAAAAGAAAACAAAACCAGACTAGATTAAGAAGCTTGGCATGATGTTCACAAAATCTTGCACAAAAAATGAATTCCCTGAATATTATAATGGACAAAATAGAAGCCAATGTCATGATAATGCAAGGAAAATGGAAACAAAGTCAAAAGGATGAAAAAAACCAACTAAATAAGTTATACCATTAAAAATGCCAAGGCAAGTAGATCAAGGAGAGAAAAGTTAAAATCACTAGATTACTGGAAATGCATAAAAAAAAGAACCTAGACATCATGTTTCAAGAAACCGTGTTTTTTAATTTTTTTTTCAAAATTTTTGTCTTTTTTACTGATATATTTTGATTTATTGAGAAGTGGTTCCATAAGCTTTTGAGTTTTAAATTTTTCTCTCCCTCCCTGTCCTCCACTCACCCAAAGATGGTGCATGGTCTGATATAGGCTGTACGTATACATTTCTATTAAACATATTTTCATATTAGTGATGTTGTAAGGAAGAGTTAGAACCAATAGGAGGAATCACGAGAAAGAGAAAACAAAACAAAACAGAAGAAAAAAATAGCATGTTGTAATCTGCATTCAACTTCCATAATTCTTTCTTTAGATATGGACAGCATTTTCCATCACAAGGCCTCTGGAAATGTCTTAGATCCTCATAATGCTGAGAAAGGTTCAGTTTAACAATCTTAGTCATTGTTTAACGTGGCCGTTGTTGTGTACAAAGTCCTCTTGGTTCTGCTCACTTTCACTCAGCATCAGACCATATAAGTCTTTCCAGGTTTTTCTGAAGTCAGCCTGTTCATCATTTCTTATAGCACAATAGTATTCCATTAGATTCATATACCACAACTTGCTCAGCCATTCCCCAATTGATGGGCATCCTCACAATTTCCAATTCTTTGCCACCACAAAAAGAGCAGTTATGAATATTTTTGTACATGTGGATCCTTTCCCCATTTGTATGATCTCTTTGGGATATAGCACTAGAAGTGCTATTGCTGGATCAAAGGGTATGCACATTTTTATAGCCCTTTGAACATAGTTCCAAATTACTCTCCAAAATGGTTGGATCATTTCACAACTCCATCAACAATGCATTAGTGTTCCAATTTTCCCACATCTTCGCAAACATCTATCATTTTCTTGCTTTGTCATCTTGGGCAATCTGCTGGGTGAGATGTGGTACCTCAGAGTTATTTTGATTTGCATTTCTCTAATACATAGTAATTTAAAGCATTTTTTCATATAACTATAGATGGCTTTAATTTCTTCATCTGAGAACTGTCTGTTCACAACCTGTGATCTTTTGTCAATCGGGGAATGACTTGTATTCTTATAAATTTGGTTTAATTCTCTATATATTTCAGAAATGAGGCGCTTATCAGACACACTGTAAAAAATTCTTTCCCAATTTCTACCTTCTTTCTACTCTTATTTGCATTGGCTTTGTTTGTTCAAAAACTTTTCAATTAATTTAATCATAGTTATGTACTTTGCATTTTGTAATGTTCTCTTTCTCCTGTTTGGTCATGAATTCTCCTATTGTCCATAAATCTGATAGGCAAACTATTCCTTGCTCTCCCAGTTTGCTTACAGTATCAACCTTTATATTTAATCATGAACCCATTTTTACTTTATTTTGGTATATGGTGTGAGATTTGGGTCTATGCCTAGTTTCTGCCATACTCTTTTCCAGTTTTCCCAGCAGTTTTTGTCAAAGATTGGGTTCTTATCCTAGAACTGGGGGTCTTTGAGTTTATCAAATAATAGATTACTGTAGCCATTGACTACTGGGTCTTGAATACTTAACCTATTCCACTGATCCACCTCTCTTTTTTTAGTCAGTACCAAGCAGTTTTGATGATTGCTGCTGTGTAATACAATTTAGGATCTGGAATGGCTAAGCCACCTTCCCCTTGCACTTATTTTAATTAGTTTCCTTGATATTCTGAACTTTTTGCTCTTCCAAATGAACCTTGTTATTGGTTTTTCTAACTCTATAAAGTAATTTTTGGAAGTTTGATTGCTATGGCACTGAATAAGTAAATTAGCTTAGGTAGGATTGTCATTTTTATTATATTAGCTCAGCCTACCCATGAGCAACTAATGTTTTTCCAGCTATTTAGATCTGACTTTATTTGTGTGCAAATTGTTTTTCAATTGTGTTCACATAGTTCCTGGGTTTGTTTCAGTAGATAGAATGCAAAATATTTTATAATATCTACAGTAAGTTTAAAGGGAATTTCTCTTTCTATCTCTTGCTGTTGGGCTTTATTGGTAATATATAGAAATGTCAATGATTTATGTGGGTTTGTTTTATAGCCTGCAACTTTGCTATAGTTGTTTATTATTTCTAGTAGTTTTTTTACTTGATTCTCTAGGACTTTCTAAGTATACCGTCATGTCATCTGCAAAGAGTGATAGCTTTGTTTCTTCTTTTCCTATTCTAATACCTTTAATTTCTTTTTCTTCTCCTATTGTTAAAGCTAACATTTCCAATAAAATATTGAACAACAGTGGTGATAATGGACATCCTTGTTTCAACCTTGATGTTATTGGAAATACCTCTAGCTTGTCTGCATTGCACATGATGCTTGCTGAAGGTTTTAGGTAAATGGTATTTATTATTTTAAGGAAGACTCCATGTATTCTTATGCTCTCCAGTGTTTTTAATAGATATGGGTGTTGTATTTTGTCAAGTGCTTTTTCTTCATCTATTGAGATGATCATGTGGTTTCTGTTAGCTTTTTGATAAGAAGAATTATGCCGATAGTTTTCTTAAAAGTGGAGCTGTCCTGCACCTGGTATAAATCCTACCCGGTAATAGTGTATTATTCTAGTGATAAGTTGCTGCAATCTATTTGCTAATATTATTATTTAAAATTGTTACCTCTGTATTCATTAGAGAAATTGGTCTATAATTTTCATTCTCTTCTTGGTTTAGGTATCATCACCATATCTGTATCTTAACAAGAATTTGTTAAGACTCCTTCTTCACCTCTTTTCTCAAATAGTGTACATAGTATTGGAATTCGTTGTTTTTTAAATGTTTGATAGAATTCACTTGTAAATCCATCTGTGCCTGGAGATTTTTTTCTAGTGAGTTCATCAATGGCTTGTTCATTTTCAATATTTTTTTCTGAGATGGGGTTATTTAAGCATTTTACTTTCTCTTCTCTTAACTGGGTCAATTTATATTTTTTGTAAATATGTATCTATTTTACTAAGATTGTCAAATTTAATGGCATAATGTTCAGCAAAATAGTTCCTAAGTATTGTTTTAATTTCCTCTTCCTCAGTGGTAGATTCAGCCTTTTCATCCTTGATACTAGTAATTCAGTTTTCTTTTTTTTTTAATTAACTTAACCAAAGGTTTATCTATTTTATTTTTTTTTCACAAAACCAGCTCTTAGTTTTATCTATTAGTTGAATAGTTTTCTCAATTTCAATTTTATTAATTTTTTCTTTAGTTTTCAATATCTATAATTTGGTGTTTAATTGAGGATTTTTAATTTGTTATTTTCTAGTTTCTTTTTTTTAGTTGTGTACCCAATTAATTGATCTGCTCTTTTTCCATTTTATTTATGTAAGAATTTAGAAATTTAAAACTTCCCCTAAGGACTGCTTTTGCTGCATCCCATAAGTTTTGGTTTGTTGTCTCATTGTTGTCATTCTTTTTAATGAAGTTATTGATTGTTTCTATGATTTGTTGTGTGACAGAATCATTTTTTATCAAACATTATTTAGTTCCCAGTTATTTTTTAGTCTATCTTTCCATGGCCCTTAGTACAAGTAATTTTTATTGCATCATGATCTGACAAGGATGTATTTACTATTTCTGCCTTTCTTCATGGGATTGTGAGGTTTTTATGCCCTAGTACACAGTCAGTTTTTCTGTACATTCCATGTACTGCCAAGAAAAAGTATATTCCTTTCTATGCCCATTCAATTTTCTCCAGAGGTCTATCATATCTAAGTTTTCTAATATTATATTCACCTCTGTAACTTCTTTCTTGTTAATTTTGTGGTTAGATTTACCTAGTTCAGAGAGGGGGATGTTAGGTCCCCCACTAGTATAGTTTTGCTGTCTATTTATTCCTGTAACTCCCTGGACTTCTCCTCTAAAAATCTGGATGCTATACCATTTGATGATGCATATATGTTTATTAATGACATTACTTTATTACTATGGTGCCTTTTAGCAGGATGTAGTGTCCTTCCTTATCTCTTTTGATAACATCTATTTTTGCTTTTGCTTTGTCTGAGATGAGGATTGCTACCCTTCCTTCTTTTTTTGTTTTTTTTTTTTACTTCAGCTGGAGCATAATATATTCTGCTCCATCCTTTTACCTTTACCCTATGTGTGTCACTCTTTTTTCAAATGTGTTTCTTTTAAACTACATACTGTAAGATTATGATTTTTAATCCATTCTGCTACCTGCTTCTGTTTTATGGGTGAGTTCATCCCATTAACATTCACAGTTATGATTAACATCTTTGTCTTTCTCTCCATCCTTCCCCCCCCAATTATGCTTTTCTATCTCCTTTCTCCTTTTCCCTCCTCACTAGAGTTTTGCTTTTGACCATTGCCTTCCTCAGTCCCTCCTCCCTTCTATTAGCCCTTTCCCTTTTCTTTCCTTTTACCCTTGCTACTTCTTCCCTCCCTTCTATCCTACCTCACTTTTCTTTCCCCTTTTCCCTCCTAATGCCTATATAGCTAGTTAGATTTCTATACCTAACTGTTTAGGTTATTCCCTTGTTGAACCAAATCTGATGAGAGTAAGGTTCAAACTATGCTCATCTCCTTCCCTTTCCCTCTGCTGTAATAGCTTTCTGTGTCTTTTCTTGTAATGGAGTTTACCCTTGCCTGCCTCCTCTTTTTTCAGTACATTTTCTTAGATCAAATTGTCCTACTTACTGGGATCCATTTAATCCACCCGAGGAGATTTTTTTTTATCATTACATCAAAATAAGCTTATATCCATCCCCTTTTTGTATACTCCTTTAACACAGTGCAATCATAATACAATTCCCCAAAATTGCAAATGTCATTTTCCCATGTAGGAAGGAAAGGTTTGCTTTTATTAATAACATATTGTATCTTTCTGTCCCATTTACCTTTTTATGTCTCTCTTGAGTCTTGTACTTGAAGATCAAATTTTCTGTTAAGGTCTGCTCTTTTTATCAGGAAGGTTTGGAAGTCACCTATTTCCTTGAATATCCATCTCCCCCCCTGAAAGATCATGCTCATTTTCACTGGGTACTTGGTCCTTGGTTGTAATCCAAGCTCGTTTGCCTTATGGAATATCATATTCCATGCCCTATAGTCTTTTAATGTAGAATCTGCAAGGCCCTGTGTAATCCTGACTGTGTTTCCATGATATTTAAATTGTTTCTTTCTGACTGCTTGCAGTATTTTCTCTTTGACCTGGTAATTTTGGAATTTGGCTACTGTATTCCTTGCCATTTTCAATTAGGATCTCTTTCAGGAGGTGATTGCTGGATTCTTTCTATGATTACTTTACCTTCTGTTTCTAGGACTTCAGGGAAGTTTTCCTCGATGATTTCCTGAAGGATATTCTCCAGACTCTTTTTTTGTCATGATTTTCAAGTAGACCAATAATTTTTAAATAGTCCCTCCTGAATTAATTTTCCTATTTTTCCTATGAGGTATTTTATGTTTGATGTCTTTTTTTTTTTTTTGGTTTCTCTTTCACTGATTCTTGCTCTCTCATAGAGTCTTTAGCTTCCATTTGTCCAATTCTAATTTTTAACAAGTTGTTTTCTTCTATTAGATTTTGTACCTCATTCCCAATTTGGCCAATTATATATATATTTTTAGGAACTTGCTTTCTTCAGTGGACTTTTTTTCCAGTTAGCCATTTGTATTTTTTTAAGGATTCTTCTACCTATCTCATTTGATTTTTAAAATCCTTCTTGAGCTCTTTTAAGAGGCTTTTTGAGCTTCAGACCAGTTTACATTCCCTTTTGAGGTTCCAGATGTGAGTTTGTTGACAATGTTGTACTCCTCAGAATTTCTGCCTTGATTTTTACTCTTCCCTTAATAAGAATCTATCATATGTTTCTTTTTGCTCATGATGTTTGTTTATTTCCTGGCCTTTAAAGATATTGAGGTCTTCCTGCTGGGGAGCAGAGGCCAGTGACCCAAGTTTCTTGTGTTGGGATCCTAGGGTCTGGTCACTGGCTTTGTGTGCTGGGGTCCCCAAAGTTGGCAGTTGGAGGCTGTAGGGTTCTGGCATCTTACCTGGTGTTTGGCTGGAATCACCAAAGCTGGAACTCTAGGGCAACTCTAGGTTCCCTGCTTTTCCTTTCCTTTCACATTTTTCAGCTCCTTTTAGATGGATGTTGCAGGGTTTTTATCTGCCTGGGACCCTTTGTAGTGCTGCTTCCCTTATTTTTGCTGAGGCTCTGGGAGACCAGGTTGCTGTAGAATGCAGAGGCACCTGGTGATTTTCTGAGCTGGTTTCCACTGGTTTCCAGCCTTCACCAAGGCACTCAAGGGGCAGGTGTTGGTGTTTGTCTGCTCCACCACCTGGACTTCAGGATGTCCTCCTGGTTCTCAGTTGGCTGTAGGCTTCTGGCAGCTTTCCTGGTGTTGGGCTGGAATCAGCAATACAGGAACTCTAGGGATTGGGTAGTCTAGTCCTTGGATGTTGCCTTCTTTCCTTTCCTTTCACTTTCTTCAGCTCCTTTCAGATGGATATTGCAAGATGTTTATCTGCCTGGGGCCACTTGGAATGCTTCACAGAGTTTTGCTGAGGCACTGGGAGACTGCTGTAGAATGTCAAGGCACCTGGTGGTTTTTGAGCTGGTTTCCTTGGGTTCCCCAGCTTTCATCAAGGCACTTGGAGGTCCAGATGTTGGTGTTTGCCTTCTCCACCAGCTGGGTTTCAGGATTTCCTCCTCGTATGCTAAGGTGTGGCTTGCCACTAGCTGGCTGGGACTCCTCCCTTTCCATAATGCTCCCCTTCTCCCAGGGCAAGACAGACCTTTCCCATTAATCCATCAAGATACCTGGTCTACTGGACTGCTGCTCCCCATCTTTCTCCTGGTTCAGCTCTTCCAGGGTTTTTCCTGGGTTTATATTTTCTTGGTTTTAAGAACTTAACATGGGAGAGTGAGAGCAATACCTTTTTACTCTGCCATCTTCGTTGCTGAAAGCAGAAGTCCCTCAATTCTGCTTTTTAAGGTGTGGTTTTCTTTAGTGTACTTTTTTTTTCTATTTGGCCAATTGTATTTTTTAAGGACTTGTTTTCTACAGTTAATTTTTGTCCTTCCTTTTCCAAGCCATTGACTCTCTTTTGCATACCTCTCATTTCTTTTCCCAATTTTTCTTCTACCTCTCTTATTTGAATTTTGAGCTCTTCCATGAAGGATTTTTGGCCTTCAGACCAATCCATATTCTCTTTTGAGGTTCCTGATGTGGGTTTGTTGACATTATTGTCCTCTTCAGAATTTCTTCCTTGATCTTCACTGTCCCCATAATAAGAATCCCTGGTATATTTCTTTTTTACTCACAGTGTTTGTGTGTTTGCATATTTCCTGACCTTTAAAGAGATTGAGGTCTCCTGCTGAGGAGCAGGGGGCAGTGACCCAAGCTTCTTGTTCTGGGAGCCCAGGGCCTGGTCACTGACTTTGTGTGCTGAGGCCTCAACTGCTGGCAGTTGGAGGTAATAGGGCTCTGGCAGGTGTCCAGCAATACTGGAACGATAGAGGTAGAATTGGGTAGTCTTGTCCCTGGAGGCTGCCTGCTGACCCAGGTCTTTCCTTTCCCTCCTTTCACTTTCTTTGGCTCCTTTCAGATGAATATTTCTCTGCTGCAGGATGTTTCTCAGCCTGGGGCCCTTGGAGCTTTTCCCAGGGTTTTGCTGAGGCACTGAAAGACTTGGTTGCCTTAGAAGGCTGAGGCATGTGGTGGTTTTTTGAGCTGATTTCCACTGGTTCCCCTACCCTTATTGCAGCACTTGGGGGTTCTAGTGTTTGTATTTGTCTGCTCCAACACCTGGGGTTCAGGATCTCCTTCTGGTATGCAGAAGTGGGGATTTCCACTAGCTTGCTGGGCTGCCTCACATTCTGTACTGCTCTCCTTCTCCAGGGCAACAGGGGTCTTTTGCCTTAATCCCTCAAGCTGTGGGGGCTACCAAACTGCTGCACCTTGTCTTTCTTCTGGTTCAGCTCTTTCAGGGTTTTTTGTGGGGTGATATTTTCTGTGCTTTCAGAGGTTAATAAGGGATAGTAAGAGTGACTAACTTCTTACTCATCCATCTTGGTTCTTGGAAGTGGAATTCTTTCAAGAAATTATAAAAGCAACCTATCCAGATTTCATAGACTCACATGGTAAAGTTCAAATAGAAGAAATATTAGTCACCTCCTGAAAAAACTCCAGCCTGAGGAATATTCCTTAGTGTTGAAGGTCAAATAAAAATAACAGAAACTGAAAAAAATTCACTTCGTTAAGAGCGTAGGAGCTATGTTCTGGATCCAAGAAAGATTAAGCAGCTATTATAAAGAAACAGGGGCACTGGAACATGACATATTAGAAAACAAAAAATAAAGACTTACAAACAAGAATAAAACACTTGACAAATTGACCAGTGGACAAAATGACCTTTAATAAAATAGATATCCAAGCATGTGAGGAAAGGATTAGAGATGAACACAGGCTTTGAACATAGACACAGGATTCAAGAAAATATCAGAAAGGTTAATTGGTTAGTTGTTGTTTTTTGTACTCGAAGAGGACTAAAATAACATCACTACATCAGGGTCAATGTATAGCATGTCCAACTGTTGCTGATCAGTCAACTACAAACTCTGAAGGCTCTACCACAGATTAGGCACAAATAGTCTGTATGAACATTTGAGGGGGGGCTGCCTCTAAATTTGTGCATCTCACCTTCCCAATAATCTTGGGGTGGTCAAGCAAGGATTTTAGCTATCATCACTATTATTTAACAGTGTACTAGAGAAAAAAAAGAAACTGAAGGAATTAGAATAGGCAATGAGGAAATAAAACTATCACAATTTGCAGATGATATGTATGCTTAGAGAATCAACAACAAAAAACTATTTGAAATAATTAAAAACTTCAGCAAAGTTTTAGGACACAAAATAAACTCACATAAATAATCAACATTGGTATATATTACCAACAAAGTCTAGCAGCAAGAGATAGAAAGAGAAATTACTTTTAAAATAATTGTAGACAAAATAAAATACTCAAGAGTCTACCCGCCAAGACAAATCTAGAAACTATATGAACAGAATTACAAAACACAAATAATGTGTGATCTAAACAGCTGTAAAACTACCAATCTCTCATGGGAAGGCTGAGCCAATAAAAAAGACATTTCTACCTAATTTAATTTACTTATTGAGTAACATAACAACTGACTACAATAATTTATTTTACCTAAGAAAAAAATAAAAAAAAAATTTAATCTGGAAGAACAAAAGTTCAAGTATATTAAGCAAATTGATTTGAAGGTATTTGGTTTAGCTGTACCAGATCTCAAACTGTGTTACAAAGTGGTAATAATCAACACTATCTGGTACTGACTAAGAAATAGAGTAGTGGATCATTGGAATAGATTGTACACATAAGACACAGTAGTAAATGACCAGAGTAATTTAGTGTTTGGTAAACCCAAAGAGTTCAATTTTTGGGACAAGGATTCACTATTTGATGAAACTGCTGGAAAACTATAAAATAATATGACAGAAACTGTATATCAGGATAAGGTAAAAGGTACATGATTAAAATGTAAAGGGTGATATACCATAAGCATATTAGGAGAGCAGGGAATAGTTTATTGTCAGATCTATGAAGAAAGAAAAAAAAATTATGACCAAACAAGAGATAGAGAGAATTACAAGTTATAAAATGAACAATTATTATGATATTAAATTTAAAAAACTTTTTACAGAAAAAAAACATTACAAGCAATATTAGAAGGAAAACAGAAAGCAAGGAAATAAATTGTATAATAAGTAGATACCTGATCAAGACATCTGATCAAGGCCTCATTTCTCAAATATATAGAGAACTGAGTCAAATTTACAAAATTACAAGTCAATCCCCAAATGATAAATGGTCAAATGATATGAACAGATAGTTTTCAGATAAAGAAATTGAAGTTATCTTTTGTCATATAAAAAATCCTCTAAATCACTATTAATTAGAGAAATGCAAATCAAAATAACTCTGAGGTACCACATCACACCTAGCAGACTGGCCAAGATGACAAGACAAGAAGATGATAAATGTTGAAGAAGATGTGGGAAAATTGGAACACTAATGCATTCTTGGTAGAATTGTGAAATGATCCAACCATTTTGGAGAGTAATTTGGAACTATGCCCAAAGGCTATAAAGATGTGCATACCATTTGACCCAGTAATAGTACTTTTAGGCTACATCCCCAAGAGATCATACAAATGGGAAAATGACCCACATGTACAAAAATGCTCATAGCAGCTCTTTTTTGTGGTGGCAAAGAATTAGATATTAAGAGGATGCCTATCAATTGGGGAATGGCTGAGCAAGTTGTGGTATATGAATGTAATGGAATACTATTGTGCTATAAGAAATGATGAACAGGTTGACTTCAGAAAAACCTGGAAAGACTTGTATGGTCTGATGCTGAGTGAAGTGAGCAGAACCAAGAGAATGTTGTACACAATAACAGCCATGTTATGTGATGACTAATATTGATCAACTCAACCCTTCCCAGCAACACAAGGATCTAAGACATCTCCAAAGTCCTCATAATGGAAAATGCTATCCACATCCAAAGAAAGAACTATGGTATTTGCATGCAGATCAAAGCATACTATTTACTAATTTTTTCTATTCTATTGAGTTTTGTTTCCTCTTTCTGGTTGTTCCTCATATTGATTCCATTTTTTACTTACAACATCACTAATCTGAAAATATGTTAAATAAGAATGCATATATATCAGATTGTGAGCCATCTTGGGTAAGGTGATGGGGAGGAGGGGCGGAATTTTAAACTCAAAAGCGTATGGAAGTGATTGTTGATAAATCAAAATAAATCAATTAATAAAAAAATGAAAAGGACCTATGCATGCATATCTATCTATTCTATCTATCTATCTATCTATCTATCTATCTATCTATCTTCTATCTATACCTATATCTATATCTATATATATATATATATATATTCACCTATTTATTTATTTATTTGTTGCAGCTCTTTTAATGTTGGCAGAGAATTGAAAATTGAGGAGATGCCCATCATTTGGAGAATGACTTACTTAATTGTGGTATATGATTGTGATGGAATACTATTGTGCTGTAAGAAATGATGAGCAGGATGATTTAAAAAAAAACATAACAAAAGCTAAAAAGCTTACATGAATTTATGCTGAGTGAAGTGAGCAGAGCCAGGAGTGCATTGTACACAGAAAACTGTATGATGATCAACTGTGAATGACTTAAGCTATTCTCAGTGATAAAATGATTCCAGAAAATCCCAAAGGAATCATGATGAAAAGTGTTATCCATCTTCAGAGAAAGAGTCTGAAACCAGATCAAAGCAGACTATTTTTCAGTTTTACTTTTTCGTGTTTTTCCCCTTTGTATTTGTGACATTGTGACAAACATGGAAATTTTAAAAATTAAAAATAAAATTTTCATCGTCCTCTGGTGTCATAAAAGGGAATTCTAATTTGTATATTTTCCAATTTCTATCATATAATTCCTCATAGTGAACATTGCACAAGTACTTTTTGTGAACCAGTAGGAAATTTTTTCAGCACATCCTTGAAGTCATCCACAAAACAGAAGAGAATGGTAAAATGAATTGAAAAACAGAACTCATCTATACCTTATTCACAAGAAACATAAAGATTAATATAGTGCTAAAATGAGGGGCTGGAGAAAATTCTATTATGCATTAGCTAAAATGAAGGTTTAAGAATTATGATCAATTCTTTGAACAACTGTGATTCCAGAAACATGATTGTGAAGCATGTTATCAACTTCTCGACAGTGACAGAGGTGATGTGCACAGGTAGGGAATGAGACACAGAATTTTGTACATGGCCAATGTGGAAAATTTGTTTTATTTGACTGTGCATATTTTTTAAACAATGTTTTGTGTTTATTTCTTTGTTTTGTTTTTGAATTGAGGAAAAGCTTACAGGAAGAAAAAGTTATGCTTATTAATTGAGAAAGTAAAACAAAATAAAAGTTATATAAAAATAAAAATAAGTGTGATTTACATTGATAAAGACATATCTTTTTTTTTCTGAAGTTGAACTATTGGTCAGCGTCAAGGACTTTTTTTTTTAAAGCAATTGTGGTTAAGTGACTTGCCCAGGGTCACACAACTAGTAAGTATCAAGTATTCAGTCTTAGGCTAGATTTGAACTCAGCTCCTCCTGACTCCAGGGCTGGTGCTCTATCTACTGTACACCTAGTTGCCACCCAAGGACTTTCTTGTAGGTGTGTTTGTTTATTTTGTTTGTTTGTTTTGTTTTGTTTTCCTGAACCTTTTGCTGTGGAGTCAGGAGATATACCACTTGTACAGGAAGTTACTAGGTTGAATCTCCACAAAGATAATTCCTTGGACCATGATTTTGGGGGCCACACTGAAAGCAGGACAGGCAGCCTAAGTAGGGTGGGGGATATTGTGAGGATATCTGGAACTTATTTGCTTATTTGTGGCAATTGCTCAGCAGCTGGTGGTGGTAACAAGGAAAGTGGACTCTTTCTCCATAAGGATTGCTCCACTTAATGATAGCTTCAGGGGCTAGACTAGTGAGTGTTCTGAGGAAGATATTATACCCTGATCTCTTTGGGAAAATGTCCTAGGTTGCCCACCTGGATGTGAGGCTAGGTGCTCATCAAGGTGATAGGGACCAAGGTGGCTAGCACATGCTAACT
Source organism: Phascolarctos cinereus (assembly GCF_003287225.1). Lineage (NCBI taxonomy): Eukaryota > Metazoa > Chordata > Mammalia > Diprotodontia > Phascolarctidae > Phascolarctos > Phascolarctos cinereus. The sequence continues at coordinate 76,111,556 of NW_027556098.1, forward strand.
CTTTTCTCTCTCTTAGTATGCCTTGCTGCTTCACGTAGTCCAGCTTTCCTGTCTCATTTGTTGGCAGTTGATGAACATATGGAAGGGGAAATAGATCCCTTCTAAAAATAGATTGTTCCCTTTAATTATGCCTGCTGGGACCAATCAAAAAGCAGGGTCAGTGGTCTGGTTGACCTTGATATTCTCCAGGTCTAAATTAGTGCCCAGACATATGAAAATGCTGAAAGTTGTTTACGTGATTAATTTTATGCAGTGGAAAGAACATTGTACTTGGAGTAAGTAAGACCTAAGCTCAAACCCTATGTCAGAAACTTCCTAATCATATGACCCTAAGAAAATTGCTTGACCTCTCTCAGCATCAGTTTCCTCATCTGTAAAATGAGGATAATAATAGCACCTATTTGGTGGGTGTTTGTGAGGATACAGATAATATTTGAAGCACTTTGTACACCTTAAGCACTAGGTAAATGAGAATTATTTTTTTCTATATTATTCCTTGTAATGTCTTCATGAAAGTAAAGAATCTCTTACTGAAGTAAACTCAGTCATTCTTAATCAATAGCTAATACTGCTTCAAAGAAACTCCACATAATCAATTTGTTAGATCATTCTGGCCCTGAGACCATACCACTTGAGGTTTTTCTAAGTTTCAATTGATGAGATGAAAGAAATCATTCTTATATCTCATAGTACCACTGTATCAGTGTGTAGACTAGACCTACATATATCCTTTCAGTGGGTGGGTTGGGAACATGCACATATAAAATCTTTCATGAATTTGAAATTTTAAGTTATCTATTGAATTCATTCTCAACTTAAAAGTTAGGTACGACTACATTTATACTTTCAATGCTAGTTTTCTTTTTTTTTTATTTTCTGCTGAATGCAGTTTCATTTAATCTCAATGAAAACTTACTGAGCATCTGAAATATTAGGACATTCATAGAGATGAAATATGTAGAAATCTATCTGTTCTGTCATACAAAGCCACTGAAAATATTGTCAATATTGCAGTACTGTTAAGACTATAAGGTCCATAAAGGTATGGGTTTCATCTACAATTGAATGTACCCAATTTACATATAAAATTCTATGTTATTTGAGCATAACCCAGGACACGAACTTACAGATTTCAGGGCATAAGGGCAGTAATCAGACTTTGCCCTGCATCAGACCACTTTGGGAAAATGGAAATTTTGTAGGTTCTCAGACTTCCTCTGACATCTTGGAATAAAATAACACTCAGTTCAGTGGCAACACCATCACCCAAGACTTTCCTTACATAAGTGTGACAAAGCCCAACTCTAATATCTTGTCCAAAGTCAAAAAGCAGGATAGAAGAATGGGCAATCTTAAAAAGAAATCCTTGAGATAATGAGCTATTATGCAATAGCAGGGGTGCCTCAAAGAAAAACAGGAGTTGGACAGAAACTAAACTAGACTTCCTGGAAGAGAAAAGGTAAAAGTTTAAAAAGAGAGGGTTTTTTTTCTAATAAGTGGAATGAGAGTCCTCAAAGGAAAAAAGAAAACTTGGAAAAATATATGAACTATGGCAGAAAGAATTGGAAAGGGAATTATCAGCTTGGTACAAAAGAAATAAAACATTTCCCAAACAACAATCTCTCTAAAATTAGAATAGATGAAGTAGAAGGCAATAACTGCATGAAGCAACAAGAAACGTTAAAAACAATTAAAAGTCTGAAAAATAGGAGAAAATTAATTCATATAAAGAATAACTGAAATATAAAACAGATTAAAGAGAAATAAAATAACAATCATTGAACTTCCTGAGCACGATGGTAAAAATAAACAAAACTCAGATATTATATTTCAAAATATCTTAAAAGAAAACTGGCCAGAGCTCTTAGAACAAGATGATAAGGAAGAAAAAAAGAAAGGATTCACTTGAAAGAAAACCCACAATATTTTTCATGAACATTATAATAAAAATCCAGACCTTATAGATCCAAGAAAAAATGTAAGCTGCCAAAAAAAAAAATTCATGTGCTGAGGAGACATAGTCAAGATCACATATAATTTAGCAGCCACCACAAAAGAGAAATGGAGAATTTGTAGTGCAATATTCTAGAAAACAAAGGCTATAATCTTACTACAAATAATAACTTACCCACCAAAATTGAGTATAATGCCACAAAAAGGAAAAGTATGGCTTTAATGAAATAGAGGACTTCTAAGTATTTCTAATGGAAATACTAGAGCTTCAGAGAAAATTTGCAGTTGAAACATAGGGTTGAAAAGAAAAACAGGAAATTATAAAGGACTGTGAAAAATTATTTTTATTAGTAACTATTCAGAGCTTCCCCTCCCTCTTTCTTAAAACAGTTCAATTCTACAGAAGGATATTACGAACTAATCCAAATGGGTCTAGAGTCCTGCTCAGCTTGTTGTTCAGACAGGTCTGGGAAGATGTTAATTCCTCTCTGTTGTCAAGACAGGTGATATGGACATTGATGTCTTTTTCATCAGTTTTAACTTACATGAGTCAAGACCTTCATTTTAATATAACCCACATCCCAGTGTATTGACCAATCAAGAGTTGATTGGCATCATTTAGGAACACCTGCTTTTTGAAGGACATATAACCCTGTACTCCCAACCCCCAAACTGAACTAGTTCTGAACTGGCCCACTTGGGGGGGCAGTTTTTGAATGAACTCCCAGGCAATGCACGTCAAGTCACCTTGAGAGAAATTAAAATGGTGACACATGCACTCTAATTTAATTTGTCTCTTTCTTAGAACAGACGGTTCCAAATTAGGGTTCGTTGGGTTCAACAGGACTAAACAAGGATAAATTCCTTACATTCAAGTATGAGAAGATAATACATGTGTCTTTAGAGTTCATAGTGGAAATACAATTAGATGAAGCTTAATTGTGGTTCAGTTACATCCTGATGATATTAAGAATAGAAAGAGAAAGGGTAATACACTGCGGCAGAGTGGTTGGAAGATTTTAGAGGAAGTGAAAGGAAAGTTAGAAGGGTTGTCCTACCTTACTAGACATCCATATAAACAAGGAGGAAGTAAATGAAAAGAACAGCTTACATTTGAAACTCACCACCTTCTGAAGCCTTCAAAATAAAGAATATACAAACACACCAATTTGGGCAGAAAAGACATTTATTCCCCTAGGAAATAGGAAGTAAAGGGGAGGAAGAAGGGTAGAAATTAAAAGATGAGTAAATTAATGTAGAGAATATTCCTAAGCAAAAGAAACTCTAAGGATAAACAACAATATGCACAAGTTTTTGAAATATCAAAGGAGGTGGTCATATATTGGGGAGCAGATGAACAATATAGTATATAAATATGATGGAATACTATTGTACTGAATTATTTATCTGTGTAATGACCTATGATTAGAATCAGAATGCCCAAAGGGATTCTTTTTTTTTTTTTAACATGAACAATGTGGGTAATTTTTTGACTGTACATTTGTACTTTTTTCTTTTTCTTCTTTTGTTTCTCAATAGGGGTGGATGGAGTAAAAGAATGAAAAAGTGAATTCTGGATTATTAAAATTTACATATATATACATATACATATATATATATATATATATATATGTAGAGAGAGAGAGACAGACAGACAGACAGAGACAGAGAGACAGAGAGACAGAGAGACAGAGAGAATAAAAGAAGGAAAGAAGGCAAAAGTCAGGTGTTAGAAAAAGTAACAAATGATGACCAATGTTAGAATTGATAATAAAAGGCAATTCTTGCAGAAGTAACAGTGACAACTATTCCTAAGCCCAAATAAACTAGGGCACCTGTCTTTTTCCACTCAAAGGATCCTGAGCTCTGGATACATGTGTTAAGGTTTAGAGGTTTAAGGGTACTGGGTCACCAAAATCACAACATGCAGGTTCTGGCCAAATGCATTCAACCCAGGCCTTCTTTCAGCCAAAGGCAAGTTTTATTGAAGATCCACCACATTATCCAGACTCTTAAGGAATCTGAACATTTGTGAGGTGTTGGCTATATTATAAGAATCTGAGCCCTTGTCTAGTTCTTAAGGAATCCGAGCACCTTAATGGACACAAAATGGACCTTATATATGGAAAGACTGTGAGAGAGATCTAGGGAGAATCTTGATGGGGGTGACTAGGAGGTTGAGAATGAGGTTTAGATAGGTTCAAGCATGGGAAGTAGCAGGGGGCCATCGAGAGGTAATAGACAATGAAAATGAGGCCTAGTCATAGGTAACAGAATTGGGAGATTCGGCATAGGTGATAGTGAAAGGCCAGTTGATATGATTATAGCATCAGGCAAAGGCTAGAGACTTGCTTGACCAAAAAGAGGAGTTTCATGGACAATCCAAGGTGGGGTTTTCTAGGGCCAGTAGACAAATAGGCTCAGTGTGGGCCTGTATCCCATCAGCAATATGCAGATCAACAGCACTTACATGAGTGAGATCTCTCACATGAGGAAAAGAAATTTGAACCGCTTAAACATAAATTAGAAAAATACTTTTACAGAATAGGATTACCTTTAAAACCAGTTTCTTCCATATTAAAGTAAACAGGAGAAAAAGGAGGATAGTTCACAGTCTAATACTAATAATACAATATTTTTAAATTTTATTAATTTATTTTGACTTATCAACAATCACCTCAACATGCTTTTGAGTTGAAAATTTTTCTCCCTTTTCCTCCCCCCCACCCTCTCCAAAACGGCGCACAATCTGATATAGGTTTTACATTTACATACCCATTAAACATATTTTCACATTAGTGAAGTTGTAAGTAAAAATTAAAAACAATAGGAGGAATCATCAGAAAGATGAAACAAAACTCCACAGAATGTAAAAATAAGTGATGGTGATTCGACTTCCATAGTTCTTTCCTTGGATATGGATAGCATTTTCCAACCCAAGGCCTCTGGAGATGTCTTAGATACTCGTAATGCTGAGAAGGGTTCAGTATAAAAATATTAGTCGTTGCATAACATGGCTGTTGTGTACAAAGTCCTCTTGGTTCTGCTCACTTCACTCAGCATCAGACCATATAAGTCTTTCCAGGTTTTTTCTGAAGTCAGCCTGTTCATCATTTCTTATAGCACAATAGTATTCCATTAGATTCATAAACCACAACTTGCTCGGCCATTCCCCAATTGATGGGCATCGTCTCAATTTCCAATTCTTTGTGACCACAAAAAGAGCTGCTATGCATATTTTTGTACTTATGGGTCTTTTTCCCATTTGTTTGATCTCCTTGGGATATAGCCCTAGAAGTGCTATTGCTGAATCAAAGGGTATGCACATTTTTGTAGCCCTTTGGGCATAGTTCCAAATTGTTCTCCAAAATGGTTGGATCATTTCACAACTCCACCAACAATGTATTAGCCTTCCAATTTTCCCACATCTTCTCCAACACTTATAATTTACCTGTTTTGTCATATTGGCCAATCTGATAGGTGTGATGTGGAACCTCAGAGTTGTTTTGATTTGTATTTTTCTAATTAATAATGATTTAGAGCATTTTTATTTCATATGACCATAGATGGCTTTAATTTCTTCATCAGAGAACTGTCTGTTCATATCCTTTGACCATTTCTCAATTGGGGAATGGCTTGTGTTCTTATAAGTTTGTCTTAATTCTCTACATATTTGAGAAATGAGGCCTTTATAAGAGAGACTGGTTGTAAAAGTTCTTTCCCAATTTTCTACCTTCCTTCTAATCTTAGTTGCATTGGCTTTGCTTGTGCAAAAACTTTTCAATTTAATATAATCAAAATTATCCGTTTTGCTTTTCATAATGTTCTCTATCTCCTGTTTCGTCATGAATTCTTCTGTTCTCTATAGATCTGATAGGTAAACTATTCCTTGTTCTCCCAGTTTACTTATGGTATCAGCCCTTATATCTAAGTCCTGAACCCATTTTGACTTTATTTTGGTATATGGTGTGAGATTTGGGTCTATGCCTAGTTTCTGCCATACTCTTTTCCAGTTTTCCCAGCAGTTTTTTTCAAAGAGTGGGTTCTTATCCCAGAAGCTGGGGTCTTTGGGTTTATCAAATAATAGATTATTTTAGTAATTGACTACTATATGTTGCATATTTAACCTATTCCACTGATCCAACTCCCTATTTCTTAGTCAGTACCAAGTAGTTTTGATTATTGCTTCTTTATAATACAATTTAAGATCTGGAATTGCTAGGCCACCTTCCCCTGATTTCTTTTCATTAGTTCCTTTGATATTCTGGACACTTTTGTTTTTCCAAATGAATCTGTTATTATTTTTTCTAATCTATAAAATAATTTTTGGTAGTTTGATTGGTATGACTGAATAAGTAAATTAGCTTAGGTAGGATGTCATTTTATTATATTAGCTCAGCCTACCCTTGAGCAACTGATGTTCTTCCAATTATTTACATCTGATTTTATTTGTGTGAAAAGTGTTTTGTAATTGTGTTCATAGAGTTCCTGGGTTTGTTTCTGGAGGTAGACTCCTAAATATTTTATAATGTCTACAGTAAGTTTAAATGGGATTTCTCTTTCTATCTCTTGCTGTTGGGCTTTGTTGGTAATACATAGAAATGCTGATGATTTATGTGGGTTTATTTTATAGCCTGCAACTTTGTTAAAGTTCTGTATTATTTCAAGTAGTTTTTTACTTGATTCTCTAGGATTCTCTAAGTATATCATCATGTCATCTGCAAAGTGATAGCTTTGTTTCTTCTTTGCCTATTCTAATGCCTTCAATTTCTTTTTCTTCTCTTATTGCTAAAGCTAACGTTTCCAGTACAATATTGAATAACAGTGATGATAATGGACATCCTTGTTTCACCCCCGATCTTATTGGAAATGCTTCTAGTCTGTCCCCATTGCATAGATATGTGTTATTTATTATTTTAAGGAAGACTCCATTTATGCCTATGCTTTCCAGTGTTTTTAATAGGAATGGGTTTGTTTGTCAAAAGCTTTTTCTGCATCTATTGAGATGATCATGTGGTTTCTGTTGGTTTTGGTGTTGATATGCTCAATTGTGCTGATAGTTTTCCTAATATTGAACCAACCCTGCATTCCTGGCATAAATCCTACCTGGTCATAGTGTATTATTCTTGTGATAAGTTGCTGCAATCTATTTGCTAGTATTTTGTTGAAATTTTTTGCATCTATATTAGTTAGAGAAATTGTTCTATAATTTTCTTTCTCTATTTTGACTCTTCCTGGTTTAGGTATCAGCACCATATTTGTATCATAAAAAGAATTTGGTAAGACTCCTTCTTCACCTATTTTCCCAAATAGTCTATATAGTATTGGAATTAATTGTTCTTTAAATGTTTGATAGAATTTGCATGTAAATCCATCTGGCCCTGGAGATTTTTTCCTAGGGAGTTCATCAATGGCTTGCTCAATTTCTTTTTCTGAGGTAGGGTTATTTAAGTATTTTACTTCCTCTTTGGTTAATCTGGGCAATTTGTATTTTTGTAAACATGTATCCATTTCACTAAGATTGTCAAATTTGTTGGCATATAGTTGGGCAAAGTAATTCCTGATTATTGTTTTAATTTCCTCTTCCTTGGTGGTAGCTTCGCCCTTTTCATTCTTGATACTAGTAATTTGGTTTTCTTTCTTTTTTTAAAAATTAAATTAACTAACGGTTCATCCATTTTATTAGGTTTTTTCATAAAACCAGCTCTTAGTTTTATTTATTAATTCAATGGTTTTCTTAATTTCAATTTTATTAATTTTTCCTTTGGTTTTCAATATTTGTAATTTGCTGTTTAGTTGAGGATTTTTCAATTGTTCTTTTTTTCTAGTTTTTTTAGTTGTGTGCCCAATCCATTAATCTCCTGTTTTTCTATTTTATTTATGTAAGCATTTAGAGATATAAAACTTCCCCTAAGAACTGCTTTGGCTGCATCCCATTTCTCATTATTGTCATTCTTTTGAATGAAATTATTGATTGTTTTATGATTTGTTGTTTGACCCAATCATTTTTTAGGATTAGATTATTTAGTTTCCAATTATTTTTAGTCTATCTTTCCATGGCCCTTTATTACATATAATTTTTATTGTCATGATCTGAAAAGGATGCATTTAATATTTCTGCCTTTCTGCATTGGATTGTGAGGTTTTTATGCCCTAGTACAGGTTTTTTTGTATGTGCCATGTACTGAAGAAAAAAGTATATTCCTTTCTATCCCCATTCAGTTTTCTCCAGAGGTCTATCATACCTAACTTTTCTAATGTTCTATTCACCTCTTAACTTCTTTCTTGTTTATTTTTGTGGTTAGACTTATCTAGTGCGGAGAGGGGGAGGTTCAGGTTCCACAGTAGTATACTTTTGCTGTCTATTTCTTCCTGTAACTCCCTGAACTTCTCCTGAAAGAATCTGGATGCTATAGCATTTGGTGCATATATGTTTAGGAATGATATTACTTCATTGTCTATGGTGCCTTTTAGCAGGATGTAGTTTCCTTCCTTATCTCTTTTGATTAGATCTATTTTTGCTTTTGCTTTGTCTGAGATCAGGATTGCTACCCCTGCTTTTTTTACTTCAGCTGAGCATAATATATTCTGCTCCAGCCTTTTACCTTTACCCTGTATGTGTCACTTTTTTCAAATGTGTTTCCTGTAAACAACATATTGTAGGATTATGGTTTTTAATCCATTCTGCAATCCATTTCCTGTTTTATGGGATAGTTCATCCCATTCACATTCACAGTTATGATTACTATCTGTGTCTTTTTCTCCATCCTTTCCCCCTATTTATGCTTTTCTTTCTCCTTTTTCCTTTCCCCCTTCACTAGTGTTTTGCTTTTGACCACACCTCCTTCAGTCCCTCCCCCTTTTATTATCCCTTTCCCTTTTCTTCCCCTTTATCTTACTGCTTCTTCCCTCCTTCTCCCCCCTTTTCTTTCCCCCTCCCTTTTCTTTCCCCTTTTCCCTCCTACTGCCTATAGGGCAAGTTAGATTTCTATACCTAACTGATTATATTATGCCCTTCTTGAGCCAAATCTGATGAGAGTAAGGTTCAAACAATGCTCCCCCCCCTTCTTTCCCTCTGCTGTAATAGGATTTTGTGTCTTTTCCTGTAATGTAATTTACCCTTGTCTGCCTCCTCCTTTCTCAGTACATTTTCTAAGATCAGATTGATCCACTTATTTGGATCCATTTAACCCACTTGATTAGATTTTTTTTTATCATTACATCAAAGTCAACTAATATCCACCCTCTTTATGTATACTCCTTTAACATGGTGTAATAACAATACAGTTCTCAAGGGTTGCAAGTGTCATATTCCCTTGTAGGGGTTTAAACAGCCCCCCCTTATTAACAACATATTGTATCTTTCTGTCCCATTTACCTTTTTAAGTCCTTCTTGAGTCCTGTACTTGAAGATCAATTTTTTTGTTGAGCTCTGGTCTTTTTATCAGGAAAGTTTGGAAGTCTCCTATTTTGGTGAATATCCATCTCCTCCCTTGAAAAATGATGCTCATTTTTGCTGGGTGGTTGATCCTTGGTTGCAATCCAAGCTCCTTTGCCTTATGGAATATCATGTTCCATGCCCTGCGGTGTTTTAATGTAGAAGCTGCAAGATCCTGTGTAATCATTACTGTGGTTTCATGATGTTTAAATTGTTCCTTTCTGGCTGCTTGCAGCACCTTCTCTCTCATCTGGTAATTTTGGAATTTTGCTATTATATTCCTTGGTGTTGTCAATTTGGGATCTCTTTCAGGTGGTGATCGGTGGATTCTTTCTATGGTTATTTTCCCTTCTGGTTCTAGGATTTCCAGGCAGTTTTCCTTTATGATTTCCTGAAATATACTGTCCATGCTGTTTTTTTCATCATGATTTTAGTTTGCCTGCTTTTCCTATCTTTCAGCTTTCTTCAGCTCCTTTTAGATGGGTGCTGCAGGGTGTTTATCTGCCTGGGGACCCCTGCAGTGTTGTCTCCCTCCTTTCTGCTAATGCAGTGGGAGATTCCTTTGAAGTAGAGTGCCCAGGCACCTGGTGGTTTTCTGAGTTGGTTTCCAGTGGCTCCCCCCACCCTCACTGAAGTACTCGAAGGTCCAGGTGTTGGTGTTTGCCTGCTCTACCACCTGGGCTTCAGGATTTCTTCACAATTGGAGGCTACAGGGCTATGACAGCTCACCTGGTATTGGGCTGGAACCAGGAAGGCCAGGACTTTAGGAAGCCTTTGTGTTGTTTTCTTCACCTACTTTCAGATGAATGCAGTAGGGCCCCTTGTAGTTCTGCTTCCATTATTTTTACTGAGGCACTGGGAGACTCATTTGCTGTACTGCTGCACTGTTGCTCCCTGTCTTTCTTCTAATTCAGGTGTTCTTGTGTTTTTTTTTTTCCTGGGTGATATTTTCTGGGTTTTCAGAGGTTTATAGGGGACAGTGAGAGAGCCTACCTTTTCACTCAGCCAACTTGGCTCCTGGAAACAGAAGTCCCTAATACCTATAATTTCAAAGGAAGCAAGTGACATTCTATTCAGGCTACTGAAGGCACATGAAAAGGGCTTCAAGATCATGAAATGGTCTGGTTGAGGGCTATAGGTTTAGGGGTGCTGGGACCCCAAAATTATGACTCATGGGTCCTACCTGAATGAATTTGCCCTAGGCCTTTTTTTCAGCCAAAGACAAGGTTTATTAAAGATTCACAATATTGGCAGGACACTTATGGAATCCGAACATTTGTAAGCTATCTGCTAGATTGTAAAAATATGAGCCTTTGGTTGCATTCTAAAGGAATTTGAGCACTTTTTTTTTGAATTTGAGCACTTTTATGGACACCAGATGAATCTTATATACAAAAAGTCTTTGGGAGGGATCCTGGAATGTAGGGTCTTCATTGGAGTGATTGGTGGTAGAATGGAGTTTAGATAGGATCAAAGGTGAGAAATGGCCTCAGGCCATCCACAGGTAATACACAATAGAAGGCTAGGCTAAATTAAGGGTAACACAGAATTGGAAGGTTGGGCATAGGCAATAAGGAAAGGCCAGTTGATATGTTTATAGTCTCAGGCATGTGTCAGAGATTTCTTTGATCAAATGGGAGAATTCAAGGAGAATCCCATAAACAAATGGGATAAAAATTCCTTTCTTGGGTAAAGAGCAAAGGGCTTGATTTGGGCCAGTACCCCATCAGTCCCATGGAATATTGCACCAAGGGCTAGCTCATCAATCCCATAGGCTTTTGCACCTCAAAAGTTCATTTTCTCAGGCTCTAGTTTCTCCTCCAGCTGCCAACCCATCTAATTTGGATGATTATTTTACCCTTTGATGGGGATGGGACCTGAATCCCTCAAAAGAAAAGACCATGTCTTTGGAAAGAAGAATCCTTGGATGTTTCCCAAATCTCTGACATTTTCCTGAGGCTGTAATCCACTCAACTGACTGTTTTTTGTTTTTTTTTACAATTAAACAATGTCTTCATTTACATTGGTCTACAGCATATGGCTACTCATTTCTATGCTGTTTTTTTGTCTCTGCTTTCTTTCTTTTTATTAATTTATTTTGATTTTTCAACAATCACGTCCATATGCTTTTGAGTTTAAAATTTTTCTCCCCCTTCTTCCCCAACACCCTTCCCTAGAGGGTGCACAATATGATGTAGGCTATACATTTACATTCCTATTTAACACATTTTCACATTAGTGAAGTTGTAAGTAAAAAATAAAACCAATAGGCGGAACCATCAGAAAGAGGAAGCAAAACTCAACACAAGAGAAAAAAAAGATGGTGATTCAACTTTCACAGTTATGATTTCTATATGTGTCTTTTTCTCTACCCTTTCCCCCCCTGTTTATGCTTTTCTTTCTCCTCTCTCCCTTACTCCCCTCACCAGTACTTTGCTTTTGACCAAAGCCTCCTTCAGCATCTCCTCCCTTCTATTATCCCCTCCCCCTTCTTCACCTTTGCCCCCACTGCTTATTCCCTCCCTTCCATCCCCCCTCCCTTTTCTTTCCCCTTTTCCCTCCTACTGCCCATAGGGCAAGTTATATTTCCATACCTAACTGGTTATGTTATTCCCTTCTTGAGCCAAATCTGATGAGAGCAAAGTTCCAACCCCCCTCCCTTCTTTCCCTCTGCTGTAATAGGATTTTCTGTCTTTTCCTGTAATGTAATTTACCCTTTCTCAGTACATTTTCTAAGATCAGACTAATCCACTTACTTGGATCCATTTAACCCACTTGATTAGATTTTTTATTTTATCATTACATCAAAGTCCACTAATATCCACCCCCTTTTATGTATACTGCTTTAACATGGTGTAATAACAACACAGTTCTCAAGAGTTGCAAGTGTCATCTTCCCTTGTAGGGATGTAAACAGTCTGCCCCTATTAACAACATTTTATATCTTTCTGTCTCATTTACCTTTCCATGTCTTTCCTGAATCTTGAACTTGAAGATCAAATTTTTTGTTGAGCTCTGGTCTTTTTATGAGGAAGGTTTGGAAGTCCCCTATTTTGTTGAATATCCATTTCCTCCTTGAAAATTGATGCTCATTTTTACTGGGTACTTGAGCTTTGGCTGCAATTGCAAGCTCCTTTGCCTTAAGGAATATCATGTTCCACACCCTGCTGTCTTTTAATGTAGAAACTGCAAGGTCCTGTGTAATCCTGACTGTGGTTCCATGATATTTAAATTGTTTCTTTCTGGCTGCTTGCAACACCTTCTCTTTCATCTGGTAATTTTAGAATTTTGCTATGATATTCTTTGGCATTGTCAATTTGAGATCTCTTTCAGGTGATGAGCGGAGTATTCTTTGTATGGTTATTTTACCTTCTGGTTCCAGGACTTCAGAGTAGTTTTCCTTTATGATTTCCTGAAAGATACTGTCCACGCTCTTTTTTTCATCATGATTTTCAGGTAGTCCAATGATTTTTAAATTGTCTCCCCTGGTTCGATTTTCCAGGTCGGTTGTTTTTACCAATGAGGTATTTTGTGTTTTCATCCATTTTTTTCATTTTTTTTGTTTCTGTTTGACTGATGCTTGCTCTCTCATAGAGTCATTAGTTTCCATTTGTCACATTTCTAGTTTTTAACAGATTGTTTTCTTCTGTTAGATTTTGTACTTCCTCCTTCAATTAGCCAATTGTGTTTTTAAGGGATTTGTTTTCTTCAGTGTACTTTTTTTCCAGTTTTCCAACTGTGTTTTTTAGGGACTTGTTTCCTTCAGTGTACTTTTTTTCTAATTGGCGAATTGTATTTTTTAAGGACTCTTTTACCTCTTTCATTAGACTTTTAAAATCCTTCTTGAGCTCTTCTAACAAGGCTATTTGGGCTTCAGACCAGTTCATATTCCCTTTTGATGTTGCAGATGTGGTTTTGTTGACAATGTTGTCCTCTTCAGAATTCCTGTCTTGATCTTCACTCTTCTCATATTATGAATCTATGGTATGTTTCTTTTTACTCATGGTGTTTCTTTATTCTCTGGCCTTTAAAGAAATCGAGATCTCCTGCTGGGGAACAGAGGGTATTGACCCACGCTTCTTGTGTTGGGAGGCTAGGTCTTGGTCACCAGCTTGGTGTCCTGGGGCCTCTTATTTTAGCAATTGGAGGCTGTAGAATTCTGGCAGCTTACCTCGTGTTGGGCTGGAATCAGCAAGGCTGGAACTTTCAGGCAATTCTAGGTTGCCTGCTTTTCCTTTCCTTTAGCTTTCTTCCACTCCTTTTAGATGGGTGCTGCAGGGTGTTTATCTGCCTGGGAACCCTTGCAGTGCTGTCTCCCTCATTTCTGCTTATACACTGGGAGATTCCTTTGAGGTAGAGTGCCAAGGCACCTGGTGGATTTCTGAGCTGGTTTACAGTGGCTGCTTCACCCTCCCCCACCCCTCCCTCACCCTCACTGAGGCACTTGGAGGTCCAGGTGTTGGTGTTTGTCTGCTTTATCACCTGGGATTCAGGATCTCTTCCTAGTTGATAGTTAGAGGTTCTGGCAGCTTACCTAGTTTTGGGCTTTAATTAGCAATGCTGGGACTTTAGGAAGACTTTAGGTTTCTTTCTTCAGCTCTTTTCAGATTAATGCTGCACAGTACTTATCTGCCTGGGGCCTTTTGTAGTGCTTCTTCCCTTATTTTTGCTGAGGCACTGGGAGAGCGGTTTGCTGGGCTGCTGCACTGCTGCTCCCTATCTTTCTTCTAGTTCAGGTTTTCCAGGATTTTTTTCTGGGGTGATATTTTCTGGGTTTTCCTCAACTGACTTTTCATTGTGGCTATACCCAATCTCCCACTTTTGTTCTATTACGTCCCCATTGTTCCTGGCCACTACCCACCCTTAATCCTATCTAGACTCCATTCTCCCTTGTCCACTTGGCCCAGCTCCCTGGCGTTTTGTTCAGTCCAGCTTACTGGCCACTCTCATTAAGATTCTCCTCAGCCTACACTTCCAGGCACTCCAGACTTCTTGGTTAGTTCTGGATTCTTCCCACAGTCTTTCTGTATACAAGATTCATCTTGTCTGCATTAAGGTGCTCAAAGTCTTCAAGAGTCTAGCCAAAGGCTCATATTTTTAATATCTGACCCCCTTGCATTAGTCATACAAATGATTAGATTCCTTAAGAGTCTGTCCAATATGGCAGATGGTCTAATAAAACTTGCTGTTGGCTAAAAGAAGGGTTGGATCAAATTCATTTGGACAAGACCCTTGTGCTATGATTTTGGGGTTCCAGCACCTTCAACAGCTTGGTGGCCCATATGAGGAAGCTGCCTAACCTCAAACTCTTCTCCAGCCAAGACTGAAAGGTATGTAAGTTTAACCCCTCTCTTTCTTGCCCTTCAGTTGAGGTCACTCTCCAAGCATGTAGGAAGGCTTAGAGGTGCTTTTAGGGCACAGTTACAAGACTGTCTCACATTCGTCCTGACACTCTTAGGCTCTTGGTCCACTAGTTCAGTTGGAGGCCATGGACCAGGGTATACCTTCCGAAGCATAGAGGACAAAGTCAGACACCCTGTCTGGAAGCATATGCCCAATTCTGTCAATTCTGTCAGTACTAGGGAATTGGGAAACCTGTAGGTGCTTTTTGATTCCCTAAGGCTTGCTCCCTTCCATCTACACCATTGAGTGCTCCTTCATGGAGGCTACAGGGAAAAGTTAGAACAGCTAAAAACATTTTAACAGATTCTAGAGTTTTTGTCATTGAGAGTTAAAGTTTTGAAATACCTCCTTACCACCTTGGTCACTCCCTTCTCCCACTCCCTTCCCTGGAGTCAAGAGGGTATCTTTGTTAACCTCTTTCATAGGAAAAGAGAGTTTCTCCCTTCCCCTCTCACCTTCAGATTTGTCTTCCCCCATCTTGGAAAAGGAAGGAGGGGAGAGGGGCTGCAGCTAAGGTTTGGACCCCACTGGCAATGACCTTTGGCCCTGGGGCAACCTTTGCCTGGAAGCATCATTCAATTTCAGCACATCCAGCTCAACCCCACCCCCATCTCACCCCCAGCAGTCATGGGAAGAGAGGGAAGGGTGATGTGTCAAAGTAAAGAATCTAGTTTCCAAACTTGGGCAAGCCTGCTCTTTTTTTTTAAAATTTATTTATTTTGATTTATCAACAATCACTTTCATAAGCTTTTGAGCTTTAAATTTTTCTCCCCTTCCCTCCCAAACACCTTCCCCAAGATAGCACACAATCTGCTTATTAAGTCTGCTCTTTTAAGGTTGTAGTTTTAACTGTTAATGATGCAATGTTGATTCTCTGTGTAATTTGGAAATACGTTTAACAAAACTGAAGTCACTTGATTGGTAATAGATTTGTTTCAAGTTTCAAATTGGTGAACCTTTTGTATCAGTTATGTCAAGCAACTTTTCAGAATGTGATTACCACTAAAATAATTTGGCTACTGTCAGTTATTTTTTTTAATCCATAAACTTGCCAAAAAGCTTGTTCGGGTTTTGGCTTGCTACGAATTTGCAAATGGAAATAATTTCTAACAATTGGCTTTTTACACTAGGAACAATTTAAATTTGAGTTTTAAATCAAGGAAAAGTTTTGGTTTGTTTTTTGGTTTTTCCCTAAGCTATGATTAATGAAACTTGCTGTTTGAGGTAAAAGCTCATAGGGCCATAAATGATTTTATTTTGAGTTGTCTGATGGATCATAATGATCAGTCAATAATCAATAATCCACCATCTTTGAGAGAAATGCCACAAGCTACTCAGAGAGGATATGGTAAGTGGGAAGTCCATATTTGGAAAAGCTGAGAGGACAATTTTAGCCGCAGTCTAAATTGAGATCCTCCTGGCTCAGATTTCCCATTATATTTCTTTGAAAAGGAATGTTACCCACCTGACTATTCCTGAATCTGGCTATGAGGTAGATTTGATACCTCGTGGTTGGAAAACTGAGAATTACCTGAATCCAAAGAGAACTAAGCATATTCGATAATCAGAGCTAGCAGTCAGCAAAAGATCAATGCAAATGTGTGAGATTTGGCTGTTTTGACCTGAATATGTAGTCATTCAATGCCCCCAAACAACTGAAATTAAATCAGAAACATTTCCAGTTTGGTTTGGAGAGGAGAATTTCAGTGATAATTGAAATGAAAGTCAGTCTCTTGGCAAATTCATTTATGTAACTATTGAACCCAGAGTTGGAAAACTTCTACCTGCAAAAATGTTACTTAAATTTTTTAAAAAGTAAGATCAGATAATTCTGCAGGTCAAATGATTTTAATGGGGGTCTTACACTTTTACTTCTCCCTATATCTAGGCCCTGCAGTCTTTTCTGTCAGATTTGTGTATTCCAGACTACAGGCCATTTACCCACACTTGCTAGCAAACAGCCAATACTAGCCAATGTCTCCCTTCCCCAACCCTCTGCCCCACCATCATTCCTGGATGCAGCCTACACTCAGTTCCAGTCAACCCCCTCAAGGCAGGGACAGCTCCATGCCCCTTGCCAGTAGGAAGCAGTTTCAAAAGACATCATCTTCACCCTCTTACCCCAAAAGATGTGAATCTCATTTGTTTGAGCAGAGAATGATGGGGGTGGGATCTGAATCCCTAAAAAGAAAAGAACATGTCTTTGGAATCTGGACCTCAAAAAAGACAATCCCTGGATGTTTCCCAAATCTCTGACATTTGCCTGAGGCTGTAATCCACTCAACTGGCTTTTCATCGTGGCTTCACCCAATCTCCCATTTTTGTTCTGTTACCTCCCCATTGCCCCTGGCCACTTCCTACTTTAATACTATCTAGACTCCATTCACCCTTGGCCACTTGGTCCAGGTACCTGGATTCTGTTTGCCTCAGCTTACTGGCCATTCCCTTCCAGATCCTCCTTAGACCCCTCCTCCAGGCACTCCAGACTGCTTGGCCACTTCTGGATCCCTCCCACAGTCTTTCTGTATGTAAGATTCATCTTGCCTCCATTAAGTTGATCAGATTTTTTAAAAATCTAGCCAAGGGCTCAGATTCTTAAGATCTGCCCCCCTAGCATTAGGAATGCAAGTGCTTAGATTCCTTAAGAGCCTGTCTGATATGGCAAATGTTCTAATAAACCTTGTCTTTGGCTAAAAGAAAGGTTGGGTTGAATTTATTTGGGAAGACCTGTGTGCTGTGAATTTGGGGTTCCAGCACCTCTAAACATCAACACCTTTGATACTTCTGCTCCCGAGGTAACTCAAAAAAATCATTTATGCTTCTACCAGAGTGCTGTTCTGAAAAGTTCCCCTGCTCATTTGGTAGATACTACTTATGAGTCAACACCTCACCCCATATAATGTTGCTTTTGTACAAACAAAACCAACACAATCAACGTTAGAAGGAAAGCAGAAATCTGGGAAACAATATAAACAAGTATCTCTGATAAAAGCTTCATTTCTCAAATACTGAGAATTGAGTGAAATTTGTAAGATTATAATTCATTCCTCAATTGATAAGTATTGAAAGGATATGAATGGGCAGCTTTCAGATGAAGAAATCATAGCTATTGTAGTCTTATAAAAATACTCTAAATCATTATTAACTAGAGAAGTAGAAATTAAAAAAACTCTAAGATAACACTTCATACCTACCAGATAGGCTAATATGGCAGAAAAGGAAAATGACAGATGTTGGAGATGATGTATGAAAATTGGGACACCTAATGCACTATTAGTCGAGTTGTGAACAAATCCCACCAATTTGGAACAATGCCCAAAGGGCTATAAAACTCTGTGTTCCCTTTGACCCAGCATTAGCACTGCCATGTCTGTATCTCAAAGACAGATTTTTTTTTAAAAAGAAAAGAACCCAATGTATACAAAAACATTTGTAGCAGCTCTTTTTGTGGTGGCAAAGAATTGGAAATGAGGAGATGCACAGCATTTGGGAATGGCTCAACAAGTTAGTATATGCCTGTAACAGAATACAATTGCAGCATAAAAAAATGATGAGCAGGAAGGATTCTTTCAGAAAAGCCTGGGGAGATTTACCTTAATTGACACTAAGCAAACCAGGAGAACATTTGTTCTAGTTATAGAAATATCGTATGATGCTCAGCTGTGAATGATAGCTATACTTAGCAATACAATGATCCAAGGTAATTCCAAAGGACTCGTGAAAAATGTTATCCTTCTACAGAGAAAACTTGGAGTCTGAATGCATTTCCAAAGATACTTTTTTTTACTTGTTTTTTGTTGTTGTTCTGTGTTTTCTTTCACAATGTAACAAAAAGCAGAAATATGTTTTACATGACTACACATGTAAAACTGATCTCAAACCACTTGGCCTTTCAATAAAGGGGGAAGGAATGGAGGGAAGGGATGGAGAGAATTTGGAGCTCAATTTAAAAAAAAATGCTTAAAATTTGTACATTAATGAAAAAATGAAAAAAATGGAATATTAGCTCTTTAAGAAAAAAGAAAAGAAAAAGAAAAATTCATCTGCTCAGATTTTCAGAGCTATACTCATCTCAAACCTCAGGATATTCTTAGATCATCTCTGGATAATAAGAAATATGCTAGTTGTCCATAACAACCTCTTCCATAAACCCACCAAGCCTGTCCCAAACACATTTTCCTGCCCTCAATGGGTCTATTTAAAAATCCTATTAATGAAAAAGTGGTTCACATTAATATATTCATATTTGACCTCTACGCACTTACTCTTTTGATGTTGCCTTTGCTCTAAATGTTTTGGTAGACTTTAAAAAAAAAATACATTCAAAGCCAGATACAAAACTCAAAAGTTCAATTCAATAAATATAATTAAATAAAACACAAAATCTATCTACTTTATAACTATATCACTTTTCTCTCTTACCTTTACCCTCCAACCTATAAGTTTAGTCCAGCTTGATTCCACACTTTGCTTACTAAATTTGGATTCCAGTATGGGCCCCATGAAAACACAGATCAAATTTCAAATTATATTTGGCCACCACAGAGTATTGTCCAGAGAATGTGCTGCTCTGAAGGCAATGATGAAGAAGGTCTACTCTGTTTTAAGCAAAGACACTATTATAAAAGCATGACTTCTCTAAGTGACCACTTTGAAGGAAACACCATTGATTTGGTGTTTTGTCAAATATCAGCATAATACAAAATTTGATAATACCTCATATTCATATCACACAAAATACTTTTTTTAAATCCTGTGATATGATATGATGGGAAAGGGAAAATTATTTACTTCTCATGTGTTAACAGATGATCAAATTTTTAAAATGTATTTTCAACTTGTGATGAAAGTTTCATATTGCATAATAGATTATTACCATTCTGAGTGTCTGATTAGCCATTTATTTTTGAACTGGTTCAGTCTTCTCTTTGACTCCTGAAACTATTCCAGATATTATGATCTAACTGAAAATTTATTAATGTTTTGGGGTTGAGATTTCTAATGTTGGTTTGTGAGGGGTGAAAAAAAAGAGAAAGATGAAGAAAAAAGAAACCAAATGTTAGCATTTTTTATTGAGTAGAAATTAGGGCAAATATTTGCAAAAGACAGAGCAACTCCAGAGAGTTTTATTGCAGGATTAATAGTTAAAAGAACTCACAAATTTGTCTTTCAATATATGTAAGGGAAGCACCACACAAATGGTTAAAGGTTTAGCATATGAGGTGTGACAATAATGTAATGAAATTGATTTTCATTTTAAGTAACCACACCAGAGCTTCCAATTTCAAATGAGACTTGTCCTTCAAAATAGTCACCTGGGGAGCTTGTGCACTTATTCAGCTGCTGCTGCCTTTCCTTAAAATAGGTAGGGAACTCGTCTTTTGGAATTGCCTCTTGACCATTATTAATAACTACAGTACTTTATCATGAATATTTTTAATAGTGGCAAATATCTATCCTTTAAGGAAGATTTGATTTTTGATAGCAGCTGAAAGTCATCTAAAGCCAATTCTAGTGAATAATGTGGGTGATCAATCTGGGAAATCTTGTTTCACGTTAAAAATGAGGCACTTGTCTAAGAAGTAATGAAACTTCTTTTTTCTTGTAGCTTGTAAGATATCTCTGCAGGCATTTTCAGAAAGGAATGGCAAAGATGTTTAAGAGACGGGCAGCATATTGAAATAAGTTCATAACCTCCAACTTAAAAAGGACAAAATCATTGGGTTGCATAAATTTCATTATGTTTACTTTTAAATGTCTCACAGAATTACAATTTTAAAGCTGGAAGGGTAATAGAAGCCATCAATCCCAACCCATTCATTTTACAGCTGAAGAAACTGAGGCACAGAGAGGGTAAGTGATTTGTCCAGGTTCATAAAGCAAGGAAATATTTGGGGCAAGATTCAAACTAAGTTCCTCCTGGTTCTAAATCCAATTATCTATGTGCTATACCACCTAGCTTCCTCTAACAATTTATATGTGTATTCAATCAATCACTCATCAAACATTTAGTAGGAAAGAAGTAATTTATTAAGTGCCTACTATATGTGAGGCTCTATGTAAGTGCTTTTCAAATGTTATGCTATTTGATCATTACAAGAGCCTAAGAGGCAGGTGCTATTATTATCCCTAAATTATAGTTGGAAAAACTGAGACATATCAAAGTTAGATGATTTTTCCAGGGTCAAATCATTAGGAAGTTTTCAAGGCCAAATTAGAATTTAGGTCTTCCTGACTCCATTTTCCAGTGTTCCACATAGCTATCTGTATAAATGACTATGTGGTAAACATTCTACTAAATACCAAGGATAAAAAGATAAGAAAGAATAATTACTGTTGGAAAAGACTGTGGATAGATAGTGTGTGTGTGTGTGCGTACATATACATGTGTGTGTATAGTGTGTGTATGCGTATGTATATATGTATCTATATGTGTGTGCATATATGCATGCTATCTTATGCTATTATATATACATGTATGTGTGTGTATATATGTATGTATGTATGTGTATACAAGATACATGCAGAGCTGAAGGAAGACAAGAAGAGACACAAAAGAGACTAGCAGCTGGGGATATCTCAAGAAATTAAAATAGCACATATACTTTTCCAAAAGAATAAGGGAGGATTTTCTGAGAATATTAATAAATGGCACTTAAAACAGAGAAGAAGGAAAGATATTTGCATGAGTGTATTTAGATAGAAACCAGGGTGAAGTTTTATATTTACTGTTTGTCTGTCATTTGAAATGAGACAATTCAGGACAAAGTGTAATTTATTTTAAAAACAGGGCATGAATAGTAATACAGTGTTTTGTTATTTTGATAAAAGCCCTAATATCTTACCTCTCTCATATTCTGTGATACTAACTAATTTCTTTGTAAGTATCAGCCAAGTTATCTCTGCAGGAAAATATTGAAATTCCCTGTAAATATGTACAGAGTATGATTATATAACTGAGTAGGAAGAAGACTCATTCCCTACCTTGTAGGTAGTTTACTATTACAGTATATTTCGATGTTACTCTGGTCATGAGACCAAATAGGTAGCATGTACAGGATATTTCACATTATCCTTTCCAGCAGCCCAGGAATAAAAAAAAAATAATAATAATTCACCACGTGATTCTGAAGACTAGTGAAAGATTAATTTTATAGGTCATCATTGCAAGGATATGCATAAAGGAAATGATAGGAAGTATGTAACCTTAATCCTTGGAGTGGGGAGGAAGCTATAAACACATTTTGTATTTGAGTCAAGAAATATATATTCTATGTATATGCATTGATGTGTTTATTCAAGAGTGATCAATAACTTCAGATATAGTCTCTCTATTGACCCTTAACATAGCAATGGAATTGCTTGTTCTACTGGAGGCATTGCAGGGGCTGGAGGAGAACTGGGTATAATCACTTATGTAACATCTACTATATGCCACAAACTGCACCAAGACCTTTTTACATATATTGTCTGATTTGATCCTGAGCCCATCTCCTCAAAACCTTATTTTTAAAATTTATTTTCAGAACAAAAAAGGAAATACCAACATAATTACATATTTTGGTGGTGCTTGGTTCTGTCTTAGTGTCAAGTCCGAAGGTTGGGAGTATTCTAGTTAAGCTTCCTAAATGCAAGTACAGTCATGGTAGGACACGTAAGGGTCACTGTAAATCTTGATCACTCAGCAAGCATTTATGAAATGCCTATTATGTGGCAAGCACTGTGCTAACAGTGATGAATGAAATAATGCTTATTCTCAATTGATTAATTAACAATTTTTCATTAAGCACCTTCTATGTTTCAGGCACTATAATAGGTGCTGGAGATATGCACACAAGGAACAAAATAGTCCCTATTTAGAAGAAATTTATACTCTGATGGGGAAGAAAAGTGCATACATAATTATATATAATTATATACAGCTGAAAAGTAAATGAATAAATATATACAAAGTAGTTAAATAAAACGTGATTTCAGAATGAAGGCACTAGCAGTAGGAGAGAACAGGAAATGCTTTATGCAAAAGACTGTTTTAGCTGTGACTCAAAGGAAGAGAGGAACTGTGAGAGGAAGAGATAAGGAAGGAATACATTCTGGGCATGCGACATGGCCAATGAAAAATATGTAGATGGAAGGTGGAATAACATGAATGAGGGAACAACAGAAGGAGAGTTTGGCTGTATTGCAGTGTATGAGAAGGCGTGCCTAGAAAAATGTTATAAAAGCTAACAAAAAAGTAATATTTAATCCTAGAGCCAATAGAGAACCACTATAGAAGATTGAGTATGGATTTCATATGACTGAATGTACTTTTAAGAATATTTAATTTGAAATCACTATGTAGGATGAACTGGAGTGGTAAGACACTTGTAATAAGGGAACCAATTATGAAATTGTTGTCTCTAGGAGAGACAATGGGGTTTGAGCTAGGTTGATAGCTGTGTAAGTAGAGAGAAGATGTTACATGTGAGAGATGAGCAGAAACATATCATTTGGAAATCTATTTAATATGTGGAGTAAGAGACAGTCAAGTTGAGTATAATGTTTAGGCTCTGAATGTATGAGACTGTAAGACTGGTGGTGACGTTGACAGTAATAGGAAATTTTGGAAGAGAGAAGCTTGAGGAGGAAGAGAGAGAGGGAGGAGAGGTAAGGAGGTAAGTTTGGGACATGTTGACTTTATAGTTCTCTGACAATTTGAAATCCATGTAATGATATCTATCAGGGGACATACTGGAAAATATTGCAGATATATGGGTTCAGGAATCATGGCAGACTTAGAAGACTGGACAAGTTCAAGATGTAAGGGAAGATTTCATAGGAAATTGGGACAGAAAGCCCTCATCAGTGAGCATGAACCAAATATGGATGCAAAAGAATAGTTCTTAAACCTCTCTGAGGGAAATAAAGTGGACTCTTGGTGTGCAAGAGGAAGCACCAGACTTGGATTCAGAGAACCTGGATTCAAATATTGTCTGCTACTAATTACCTGTTTGACATTGGGGGGAAAAAAAAACAAAAACAAAACTTACTAACCTGTAAAATGAAAAAGTTGTACTAGATGTTTCTGAAAGAGACTTATAATTATAAATCTTTGACCCTATGAGCCCAGAAGCTAAATAGTACACCTAGTTAGCTTTGCCTCCTTAAGGAGCATATACTGTTATTTCCACCATGGATCTTCAAATACGAGTCCTCATTCACTTAGGAAATTGCAAGCTGTACTGTTTTCTCTGAATGACTAAGAGTCAGTCATGGGGTAGGAAGGAAAGAAATAATCCTTTGTTAAGCACCTACAACATGCCAAGTGCTTTTATAAATGTTATCTCATTTGATCCTCACAGCAATACTGGGAAGTAGGTGCTATTACTATCCCCATTTTACAGTTGCAAAAATGTAGTCAAATAAAAGTTACATGACTTGTCCAGTCATATATGTTGTTAATGTCCCTGGATGGATTTAAAATTTAAGTCTTCTTGACTCCAAGACCAGTGTTCCATTCATTCTGTCACTTAGCTAGCTTTCAATGGGCAGGTTTAAGTTCCTCTGCTATGTAGGAAAGGGTTCACTTGGGAACTCAGGTTTCTCTTAGCAAGAAACTCTTGCTCCTCTCAAGCTGGGATTCTTAGAGGGCCTGGTGAGAGGATGCACTCTGGAATGTCCAATAAAATGTGTTGATTTGCCAACAGTAATGAAAGAGTAGCTTATTAAGTAAATAAACATAAGATCAGAGACTTTGCCACTATCTTCAAGAGCAGTACTAGATTGAATATATTGGTGACACAAAAGCAATAATGTGATTTGTACATTCTTAATGGTATGCATGCATGGTTTGTGGCTACTGTTCTTTGCCATGCTGCTTTTTGTTCCCTAACTGACTGTATATCACCCAGGCTAGAAAAGAGCGATCCCAATTCATCTCTGTCACTTTTGCTTCCCAAACATCCACAGCTATGCCACGTTATTGGAATGTTGTGCTTCAGTGAGTCCTTAAGAGCTCTCTCCTGCCTACTCAGCTTATGGCTACTCAACACATAGCATCTGCTTGGTGCTCCTGCTGTCATCCATTCTCCACATATGGCCTACTTGAAAGAGTTGTGTTGCAGCAAATCTTGCTGCACCAAAATGAAAATTGACTTCATCATTGATGTTCCTCTATGTTGTTACAAATAGTCTTTGAGAATTTAAAACAATGCAAGAAAATATATCTCACTGCACCCTAGTACCAAGTGCTCTCACAGAATTTTTCCTCCTTTCCCTGCAAGTTCATAGGCTATGTCCATTCCCTCTCCCTGTGGAAGTACTTATGAGTGAATGTTTTATATTTTTCATCACATTTAAGTTTGTTTCAATTAGTATTACATAATTGAGTTCTAAAACTCATCTATTTTGTTTTGGAATATTCCACTTCTTTGTAGTCTTTCTACATCTAGTACAAAGTGAGCAAGGTGAAGTATTTAAGTAAATGATGTTTGTGAATGGAAATATTTAAGTATGTTTATACATGTAACCCAGCTTCCTCCCAAGCCTGAGGGATCATGTTTGCACCTCTGTAGAGGGATACACACATACACACCCACACCTATATAACTATATAATAACTACATATAACTATCTATCTATCTACCTATCTATCTATATCTATATATATATTAACTATACACACACACACATATATATATATATATAACTATATCTATCTATCTATATATCTATCTATATATATATATATATATATATATATATATATATATATATGAGAGAGAAAGAGAGAGAGAGAGAGAGACTGAGAGAGAGACTTTGGAAGGCACACATACATGGAGTAGCTTGCTTCATTGTGTTTCCAGACTTATTTGAAGTTCTAGAGATTAATGAAAATGTACTTATTTTGGATGCAATTCAGATCTTAGCTCATTCATTCTTATGTATAATTTGGTATATTCTACAATTTTTATTCTGAATCTATCATTTCCTTTACTACCAACATTTGAGGGGGATGGATACTTACTCAGAGACTGGAGGAAAAAGGACCAAGACTCAAGTGGTACTATTGGAACCCGTTTGCCTTTCGCCACCTATTGTGCTGGCAATTCAGACATGACCCTTGCCTCTCTGACCTGTTCAGAAAAGCAAGTTAAACTTCAGATCAGATCACATTTATCCTTATCATATATGAGCCACATTATACACCTGCACAACCCCCTTAATCTCACATGGGAAGAAAAAATAAATATATGTTCAAGAGGCAACATGATATATTGGTTACAGAGTTGACCACAAAGTCAGATCTGGATTCAAGTCTTTTCTCTGACACATACTGGTTATGTGACCCTTGACAATTCACATAACCTCTCAGTGTTCCAGAGACAAGTCTTTGAAGAAGCTAGGTAGAACAGTGGATAAAGCACAAGACCTGGATTCAAAAATATTTCAAACCTGGCTTCAGATACTTCTTGACTGTGTGATGCTAGGCAAATCATTTAATCTCTGGCCCAATTTTTTCAATTACGTACATACATAAATATGTACTGCATAAATATATTTGTGTATGTATATGTATATTTGTGTACATGCATTTATTTGTTTATTTATTCCTTGTCCTTACTCTCTTTTTAACTCTAAGTTATAAACTATAAGTTTCGTAGTAGGAGGCAGAAGGAATTTAACCACCAAGAGTTCCCTCCAACAATAAAATCAAAGACCTAACGTTTTCCTTTCCTTCTTCTTCCCTCCACCAAAAAAGTTATACTGACCTTATCACCAATTTGGTTGCAAGGTGATTTTCCCTCCCACAACAACTCTTTTCTTTTTTAAATTTTTTTAATTTTTTCCATATGCTTTTGAGTTGAAAATTTTTCTCACTTTTCCTCCCCCCAACCCTCCCCAAGACAGCACACAATCTGATATAGGTATTACATTTACATATCCATTAAACATATTTTCACATTAGTGAAGTTGTAAGTGAAAATTAAAACCAATACGAGGAACCATCAGAAAGATGAAACAAAACTCAACAGAAGGTAAAAATAAGTGGTAGTGATTTGACTTCCATACTTCTTTCTTTGAATGTGAACAGCATTATCCATCCCGAGGCCTCTGGAAATGTCTTAGAACCTCATAATGCTGAGAAAGGTTCAGTTTAACATTCTTAATCATTGCATAATGTGGCTGCTATTGTGTACAAAGTCCTCTAGGTTCTGCTCACTTCACTCAGCATCAGACCATATAAGTCTTCCCAGGTTTTTCTGAAGTCAGCCTGTTCATCATTTCTTATAGCACAATAGTATTCCATTACATTCATGTACCACAACATGCTCAGCCATTCCCCAATTGATGGGCATCCTCTTAATTTCCAATTCTTTGCCACCACAAAAAGAGCTGGTATGTATATTTTTGTACATATGGGTCCTTTTCCCATTTGTTTGATCTCTTTGGGATATAGCCCTATAAGTACTATTGCTGGATCAAAGGGTATGCACATTTTTGTAGACCTTTGGGCATAGTTCAATATTGTTCTCCAAAATGGTTGGATCATTTCACAACTCCACCAATAATGTATTAGTGTTCCAATTTTCCCACATCCTCTCCAACACTTCTCATTTTCCTGTTTTGTCATGTTGGCCAATCTGATAGGTGTGATGTGGTACCTCAGAGTTGTTTTGATTTGCATTTCTCTAATCAATAACGACTTAGACCATTTTTTCTATGACTATAGGTGGCTTTAATTTCTTCATCTGAGAACTGTCTGTTCATATCCTTTGACCATTTGTGAATTGGAGAATGGCTTGTGTTCTTATAAATTTGTCTTAATTCTCTATGTATTTTAGAAATGAGGCCTTTATAAGAGAGACTGGTTGTAAAAATTCTTTCCCAATTTTTTACCTTCCTTCTAATCTTAGTTGCATTGGCTTTGTTTGTGCAAAAACTTTTCAATTTAATGCAATCAAAATTATCCATTTTGGTTTTCATAATGTTCTCTATCTCCTGTTTGGTCATGAATTCTTCTGTTCTCCATAGATCTGATAGGTAAACTATTCCTTGTTCTCCCAGTTTACTTATGGTATCAGTCTTTATATCTAAGTCATGAACCCATTTTGACTTTATTTTGGTATATGGTGTGAGATTTGGGTCTATGCCTAGTTTCTGCCATACTCTTTTCCAGTTTTCCCAGCAGTCTTTTTCAAAGAGTGGGTTTTTATCCCAGAAGCTGGGGTCTTTGGGTTTATCAAATAATAGATTACTATAGTCATTGACTACTGTCTCTTGCATATTTAACCTATTCCACTGATCCACCTCCCTATTTCTTAGCCAGTTTTATGGAAGAATTCATCCCATTCACATTCACAGTTATGATTACTATCTGTGTCTTTTTCTCCATCCTTTCCCCCCCATTTATGCTTTTCTTTCTCCTTTTTCCTTTCTTCCCTTCACTATTGCTTTGCATTTGACCACAGCCTCCTTCAGTCCATTCACCCTTTTATTACCCCTTTCCCTTTTCTCCCCCTTTAGTCTCACTGCTGCTTCCCTCCCTTCTTTCCCCCCCTTTCTTTCCCCCCTCCTTTTTCTTTCCCCTTTTCCCTCCTACTGCCTATAGGGCAAGTTAGATTTCTATACCTAACTGATTATATTATGCCCTTCTTGAGCCTAATCTGATGAGAGTAAGGTTCAAACAATTCTCCCCCCCTCCCTTCTTTCCCTCTGCTGTAATAGGATTTTATGTCTTTTCCTGTAATGTAATTTACCCTTGTCTGCCTCCTCCTTTCTCAGTACCTTTTCTATGATTAGATTGATCCACTTATTTGGATCCATTTAACCCACTTGATTAGATTTTTTTATCATTACATCAAAGTCAACTAATATCCACCCTCTTTATGTATACTCCTTTAACAAGGTGTAATAACAATACAGTTCTCAAGGGTTGCAAGTCTCATATTCCCTTGTAGGGGTTTAAACAGCCCCCCCTTATTAACAACATATTGTATCCTTCTGTCCCATTTACCTTTTTAATCCTTCTTGAGTCCTGTACTTGAAGATCAAATTTTTTGTTGAGCTCTGGTCTTTTTATCAGGAAAGTTTGGAAGTCTCCTATTTTGTGAATATCCACCTCCTCCTTGAAAAATGATGCTCATTTTTGCTGGATAATTGATCCTTGGCTGCATTCCAAGCTCCTTTGCCTTACGGAATATCATGTTCCATGCCTGCGGTCTTTTAATGTAGAAGCTGCAAGGTCCTGTGTAATCCTGACTGTGGTTCCATGATATTTAAATTCTTTCTTTCTGGCTGCTTGCAGCACCTTCTCTTTCATCTGGTAATTTTGGAATTTTGCTATTATATTTCTTGCGTTGTCAATTTGGGATCTCTTTCAGGTGGTGATTGGATTCTTTCTATGGTTATTTTCCCTTCTGGTTCTAGGACTTCTGGGCAGTTTTCCTTTATGATTTCCTGAAAGATACTGTCCAGGCTCTTTTTTTCATCATGATTTTCAGGTAGTCCAATAATTTTTAAATTGTCTCTCCTGAGTTGATTTTCCAGGTCGGTTGTTTTACTGATGAGGTATTTTACATTTTCATCTATTTTTTCATCTTTTTGTTTCTGTTTGACTGAGTCTTGCTCTCTCATAGAGACATTAGTTTCCATTTGTTCAATTCTAGTTTTTAACAGATTGTTTTCTTCTGTTAGTTTTTGTACTTCCTTCTTCAATTGGCCAATTGTGTTTTTTAGGACTTGTTTTCTTCAGTGTACTCTTCTGTTAGTTTTTGTCCTTCCTTCTCAGTTGGCCAACTGTGTTTTTTAGGGACTTGTTTTCTTCAGTGTATTTTTTTTTCCAACTGGCCAATTGTATTTTTGAAGGACTCTTTTACCTCTCTCATTTGACTATTAAAATCCTTCTTGAGCTCTTCTAAGAAGGCTTTTTGGGCTTCAGACCAGCTCATACTCCCTTTCGTTGTTGCAGATGTGGGTTTGTTGACATTGTTGTCCTCTTCAGAATTTCTGTCTTGATCTTCACTCTTCTCATAATATGAATCTATGGTATGTTTCTTTTTACTCATGGTGTTTATTTATTCCCTGGCCTTTAAAGAGATTGAGCTCTCCTGCTGGGACACAGAGGGTACTGACCCAAGGTTCTTGTGTTGGGAGGCTAGGTCTTGATTACTGGCTTTGCGTGCTGGGGCCTCTTATGCTGGGAATTGGAGGCTGTAGGGTTCTGGCAGCTTACCTTGTGTTGGGCTGGAATCAGCAAGGCTGGAACTTCCAGGCAATTCTAGGTTCCCTGCTTTTCCTTTCCTTTAGCTTTCTTCACCTCCTTTTAGAAGGGTGCTGCAGGATTTTTATCTGCCTGGGGCCCCCTGCAGTGTTGTCTGCCTATTTCTGCTAATGCACTGGGAGATTCCTTTGTGGTGGATTGCCGAGACTCCTAGTGGTTTTCTGAATTGGTTTCCAGAGGTTCCCCAGCCCTCAGTAAGGCACTCAGACGTCCAGGTGTTGGTGTTTGCCTGCTCTACCACCTGAGCTTCAGGATCTCTTCACAATTCGGGGCTTCAGGGGTCCTACAGCTCACCTGGTGTTGGGTTGGAATCAGCAAGGTCGGGGCTTTAGGAAGCCTTTAGGTTGTTTTCTTCACCTCCTTTCAGATGAATGCCACAGGGTACTTATTTGCCTGGGCCCCTTGTTTTTGCTGAGGCACTGAGAGACCTGTTTGCTGGGCCACTGCACTGCTGCTCCTTGTCTTTCTTCTAGTTCAGGTGTTCCAGGGTTTTTTTTTTTTTCTGGGGCAATATTTTCTGCATTTTCAGAGGTTGATAGGGGAAGTGAGAGTGACTACCTTTTCAGTCTGCCATCTTTGCTTCCAGAAGCGGACCCACAACAACTCTTAAATATTATCCACTGAATCATGGAGGAGCTGTGATCTACGTAAGTAGAAATACCAATACAGACTCAATTAAAGACCTTTGAAGCATTAACATATGACTTAATGATAACATTAATAAAGCTACATAACAGCTATAACATGACCAGATAATACAGTTGAATAAAAGGATAGATATCTCCACTACTTTATAAGCATCATGGCATAGTGGAAAGAGCTTTAGACTGGAATACAGGAAAAAACTGGGCTTAAATACTATTGCAGAAGTTTATTAGCTGAAATTTACTACTCTTAATGTCTCTCAGTCTCAGGATCCTCATCTGTAAAATGTGAGTATTACCACCTACTCCACAGATTTCAAATGTAATATATGTAAATGACATTGCAAACCTTAAAATACTGTATAAATATTGTTATTTACATTACTATTACAATTTTCTTTTCCCTGTGCAAGACATACATTCTGTCTCCTGATTCCATGCTTTCTCTGGAAGGTATTCCCTCCTCAATTCTATCTCTCAAAGTTCTAGCTATACTCAAGGATTATTTCAAGAACTAGCTCCTTATCAATGATCAGAGGAAAAGGTCATTTCTGATCCTACTACTACCACCACAACTACCAACTGTTAGTGCTTCTCCCTTCCCTCAATTTAATTTGTACTCATGCTAAACATATTTTCTATATATTTATTTGTACAGAGAATGGAATAATCATTTATACAGCGTCTCTTATTTTACTATGTGCTGGGCATTATGCTGAGCACTTTTATTTACACATATTATATCATTTGATGCTCACCATAAGCCTGTGAGGTAGGTGCTAGTATTATACCTATTTTATAGTTGAGGAAACTAGGGCAAACAGAAATTAAGTGAATTACCCAAGGTAAGATAGCTAAAAGGCTCTGAGGTTAAATTTAAATCAGGTCTTCCTGATTCCAGGCCAAATATTTTATGAACTAACTGCCCAGCTGCTGCTTCTCTCTTATCTAAATGCATCTTTTAAAGTAGAATGAGAAAACCTTGAGACAAGGTCTATTTTCATTTTTGTTGCTGAAGTCCTAACACATTCACAGTTCCTGGCATATGGTTGGCACAATGAATATTTGATAACTAGGGCTGAATTGAAACTAAAGGAAAACTAGTACATTGAGCAATTCTCCTGTCTGAGACATCAAGTTTTTTGCTATATCTAGCATATGCCCAATCTGTTTTATGGCAATAAGACTTAGTTTTGTTGTTAAATTTAAATTACATTAGAGTTTAGCTGAAAATAAAAGAAAACAAACAAAAATGACCATGACTTGCTATAAATCCCAGTAATCAACTGTTATTTTATGTTCTAGGCACTATGCTAAGAGCTGGAGGCACTATATTCCTGACCTTTTAAATAAATGCACATTAAATACCTACTATGCACAAAATATTATTCCAGACACTTGAGATAGATATTAAAGAAAACAAAAACCCTGACCTAAAGGATCTTACATCTATTGGGGGTTATAAGATGTGTGCACATATACAAAATGAGGTGGAATGAAAACTGTGCATGACAAAAACATTAGAAGATTATAAATTAAGCTGCTTTGAGATGAAAGAATTGTAGTTTTACAAGAATTATTGTGCTTTTAGTATTTAGAGAGACAAATTAAGAAAAAAAATCAACCTACAGTTTATGATCCCAACACTGCCTGGTAACTATCCTCACTGTAATTTATATTTGATTTAGGGATTTCCTTTTCCATTTTTGTTTTTACAGCTTTGCATATAGGTGTAGCCAAAGCCTCCTTCAACATATTCTAAGTGGATTAAGAGACTATTTGTATGTTTTAGTTTCCCAAACTGAGTTATATTAATATTCAGATCATATTGTTAATTTCTATACTACAAGTTAACTTCTATACTACAAGGGATGTAGTATATACCCATACCTCTATTTTAATTACAATAAGTTTTAAAGTTATAGATATCATAAAAAGGAAGCAATCTTTTTTTTAAATTTAAAATGGGATTTTATTTTTTCCAATTACATATAAAGACAGTTTTTAAAAAATATATTTTTAAATAAAATTTTGCATATAAAATTTCTCCCTCCCTTTCTCCTTTCCCTCTCTCTTGCCTAGTATGATAAACAATTTGATATAGGTCATATATGTGTGTGTAAAGGAATTATTGCAGGTATGATGTTTTCTTGTGTGGTTCTTGGCTTTACAGGCAAAGCATCTTTTTTTATTGTGGTTCAATTCAGTGTTATTTGGTTCTGTAAGAAATAATAATTTTTAAAGTCAAAACGAATTCATGATTTAGATATAAAGACTGACACTATAAGCAAACTGAAAGAGCGCAAAAGGAACTGTTAATTCCTCAAGCTATCCCCATACTGCACTGCTGCACCCTGTATTTCTGCTGGTTCAGCTGTTCCAGGGTTTTTCTTGTGGCAGCATTTTCTTGGCTTTCAGACGTTGATTGGTAAATACATTCTTGAACTAACCATTCTGGCTTTTGTGATCACCATTCTCTTTTCTAGATGTTCACTAACTCTTTAATAATGCACTGCAGAATGTTGCAAGAGTTCAAAGTGAAGCTAACTTTTCTATAGTTTGGAGTCTCCATTCTCTTCCTTTAAAAAAATGGATTTTTATCCTTCCTCAATCCAATGATATCTCTCCTTTTCTCCATGACTTTTAACAGATCACTGACAGTGGCTCAGAAATAATGTCTGCCAGTTCTTTCAGTACCCTCTGACAGAGTTCATCTAGGCCAGGGGACTTGAACTACTAAAGGAAGCCAAGTGCTCTCTAACTCCCTATTAGATATTTTTGTTCTGTCTCCTGCAGGCCAAAGATCATTCTCCTTTGTAGAGAAGACAGAGGAAAAATAAAAATTTATAAACTCTGCATTCTCTTTGTAGTTAGTTTTCATTCAGTTCACTTTAAGAAGCCACCCTATCCATTCTTTGACTTTCTTGTTTCCCTAATACAACTTTAGGGAAAAAAAAGCACCCTTTTGTTATGCAGCTGTCCTCACCAGCCCTGGCTCTTTAGGAACTTTAGCACTCCCAATGATATTCTTCTTGGGACACACCAGATTTAAAATGGATTCTAGATGATGAAGTCCTGTATTCCTTCCACAGTACATTTAGAATAATATAGAATGACATAGGATAGCTTATATAATAGGCCTCTAATATCTACTTTTTTTTTTCCATTTTAAATGGCCTTACATTTGTCTTAACATTGAAGAAGGTTGTTTGTTATTTTGAATTTTCAAACAGTTCTGTGGAACTGCCTATCCTTCCACAGCAAAGAGCAAAATAAGCATATTTTTAGCTATATCAATCAATCTATCTATCTATCTATCTATCTATCTATCTATCTATCTATACATATACATATACATTTTTCAGGACCTTATCAAATAATTCATGAATGAATTGATGAACATCTTTGCCAGTATTTTTGACTCTACCTTCCCCTTTAACTCTAATTCTTAATTCTGCTAGATTTATCTAAAATCATTATTATGTTACAAATTTAAGATTAGGTTCAGTCCTGTTTCTTTCTGTATGCTTGTTCATACAGTACCCTCCTTCTCAATTCCACATCCAGCCTTTAGCCTTTCTCTTTTCTGCTTCTCTAAATCCTATCTATGATGCAAGACACAAGACACAATTCATAGCCTTCCTCCTCAATGGAGCTTTGCCTGCACTCATTGCATGGTATATAAAGTATCACATTTTGGTATTTATCTTCACTTTTCTTTGTTTCATGGGATCCAGTTTCCTTTCCCTAACTATGTTAAGTCATTTATCCTTAGCAGAATAATTGGCACACAGGGGTGGTAGAGTAATATGTATTGATTGATGTTTCCATTGATGGTATACAAAGTATCTTTGTGTTTTTCTAACTCCAAAATTATTATTTCCTTAAAGATAAGAACTATTTATTCTGCTTCTTTTATAATTTTCAGAAGTTTGCAGAATAAGGCTTTATATAAAGTGTGTCCACAAAATTGATTTTGACTGTCTTTCAACTCTTCATATACTTAAAGTATTCCCTTCACTAATGCTCCTGTTATTCTATTACAATGTAAACTCATCACCCTGTTAACATATGTTTAGTTGACAAGATGACCATAAGAGTTAGAGGTAGGAAGGACCTTAGAGATCATTGAGTCAAACCTCCTCAAATTTAGAGTTAGTAAAGGAGTTTTTAAAATTATTCTTCTAATTATTTAATACTTTATTTTTCTCCAACAACATGTAAAAAAATTACATTCACTTTTTTTTAAATTTTCTCCCTTTATTTGACACCTTCCCACACCTTCAGAAGGCAAGCAATTTAATATAGGTTATAAATATGTAGTAATGCACAACATTTCCATATTTACTCATGATGTGAAAGAAAACACGGACCAAAACCAAATAAAAAGAAGAGAAATAAAGAATGTATTAAAAAATATGTTTTACCTTGCATTCAGGCTCCATCAATTTTTTTCTCTTATTTTTCACAGTTATGATCTCTCTGTCTCTGTCTCTGTCTCTCTCTCTCTTTCTCCCTCTCCCTCTCTCCTTCTCTCTTCTCTTTTTTTCTCTCCTTTCACTCTGGCCATCCTCAAAAGTGTTTTGCTTATAGCTACTGCCTCCCCCAATCTACTGTATTTGTGTCACAAACCTTTTCTCATATCCCCTTGCTCTCCTAATTTCCAACATGATAAACATTTTTTGTCATTAAGTCCTTAAGAATTGTATTGTTAAGAATAGCTATGTCATTCCAAATTGATCATCATTCAACATTTCTCTTACTATGTGCAATGTTTTCTTGGTTCTCCTCACTTCACTTTGTATCAGTTCATGTAAGTCTTTCCATGGTTGTTGTTTTTTTCTTCTAAAAACAGCCTGCTCATTATTTCTTATAATATTCCATCTTAATTATACATCACAACTTGGTCAGCCATTCTTGCATGGGCATCTTCTCAATTTCTAATTCTTTTTTTTCTTTTATTAATTCATGTTAATTTATCAACAATCAGTTCCATAAGGATTTGACTTTTAAATTTTTCTCCCTCTCTCTTCCTGCCTTCCTCCCCAAGATGGTGCACAATCTAATATAGGATATACATATACATTCCTATTAAAAATAGCTTCACATTAATGATTAGGAAGAATTAGAACCAATAGGAAGAGAACCACAAAAAAGAGAAAATGAGAGAAAAAAAGCAAATAGTATGCTTTGGTATCCAATCAACCTCCTTGGTTCTTTCTTTGGATTTGGATAGCATTATCTTTTCTTTTCTTTTTTTTATTAAATATATTTATTTTTATTTTTCAACATTCTTTGCCAAAAGATTTTGATTTCCAAATTTTCTCCCCGTTTCATCTCTCCTCCCATTACAAGATGACATGCATTCTGAATACCTGTTCCCCTAATCTGCTCTCACTTCTATCTCTCCCCTCATTCTCTTATTCCCTTCCCCTTCTATTTTCCTGTAGAGCAGGATAGATGTCTATACCCCATTTCATGTATATCTTATTTCCAAGGTGCATGTGAAAAAAAAATTAACATGTATTTTTAAAACTTTGAGTTCCAAATTTTCCCCCTTCCTCCCTCCCCAGCCACCCTCATTGAAAAGGCAAGCAACTCCATACAGGCTATACATGTGTAGCTGTGCAAAACACTTCCATAGCAGTCATGTTGTGAAAAACTAAGTGTGTTTCCCTTCTTCCTATCCTGCCCCCCATTTATTCCATCCTCCCTTTTGACCCTGTCCCTCCTCAGAAGTGTTTCCTTCTGATTAACCCCACCCCCAATTACTAGCTTCCAATAGCTACATTCCAGTTATTAAGGAAGTATTTTCTTCAGTAAGCTTTTGGACTTCCTTTTCCCTTTGGCCAACTTTACTTTTTTAGGCATTCTTCTCTTCACTGGCTTTTTGGACCTCTTTTGCCATTTGAATTAGGCTATTTTTAAGGTGTTATTTTCGTCAGGTTTTTTTGGGTCTCCTTTAGCAAGCTGTTAACTTGTTTTTCATGATTTTCTTGCAACACTCTCAGTTTTTCCTCTACTTCTTTTACTTGCTTCTCAAATGACTCTTTAAGGATCTTCCACTTCCAGGAGCCAAGATGGTGGAGTAAAAAGTAGTTGTTCTCTCTCACACATATCAGTCTCTGAAAGTCAAGAAAATATTGCCCCAGGAAAAACTCTGAAACAGCTGAACCAGGAGGAAAAAGGGGAGAAGCAGTCCAGTAGCCCAGGTAGTTTGAGGGATTAACAGGAAAACTCCCTCTTGTCCTGAGGGAAGGGGAGCAGTGCAGAAAGGGAGGCATACCAGCAAGATACACAAAATTCCCACTTTAGCACATCAGGAGGAGATTCTGAAACCCAGATGGTGGAACAGACAAACACTAACACCTGGACCTCCAGATGCCTTATTGAGGATGGGAGAACTGGTGGAAACCAGCTCAGAAAACCACCCAGTACCTCAGCATTCTACAACAGCCTCCCAGTGCCTCAGCAAAAATCTGTGAAGAGGTCCAAGGGCCCCAGACAGTCAAACATCCTGCAGCATCCATCTGAAAGGAGCTGGGCAAAGCAAAAGGAAAGGAAAAGCAGGCAACTTCAGGTGCCAGACTACTCTATCCCAACCTAGAGTTCCAGTGTTGCTGATTCTAGCCCAACAGCAGGTAAGCTACAAGAACCCTACACCCTCCAACTGCCAACACTGGGGACCTCAGGAAACAAATAGAGTGATGAGGCCCCAAGTGCCAAAAACAAGAAGCTTGGGTCAGTGCCTTTTTCCCCCCAGCAGAAGAGCTCAGTTTCTTTACAAGTCAGGAAATAAGTAAACACCATGAGTAAAAAGAAACGTATCATAGATTCATATAAAGAGAACAGTGAAGATGAAGTCAGAAACTCTGAAGAGGACAACATTGTCAACAAACCCACATCTGGAATCTCCAAAGGAAATATGAACTGGTCAGAAGCCAAAAAGTCTTATTAGAAGAGCTCAAGAAAGACTTTAAAAGTCAAATGAGAGAGGTAGAAGAATCCTTAAAAAATACAATTGACCAACTGGAAAAAAAGTACACTGAAGAAAACAAGTCCCTAAAAAATACAACTGGCCAAATTGGTAAGGAGGTACAAATGGAAGCTAATGACTCTATGAGAGAGCAAGAATCAGTCAAACAGAAACAAAAACAAATGAAAAAAAAAGATTAAGGTGTAAAATACCTCATTGGTAAAACAACATTACCTGGAAAATCAATCTAGGAGAAACAACTTAAAATTATTGGTCTATCTGAAAATCATGATGGAAAAAAAGAGCCTGGACAGTATCTTTCAGGAAATCACCAAGGTAAACTGCCCTGAGGTCCTAGAACCAAAGGGTACAATATCCATGGAAAGAATCCAGTGATCAACTCCTGAAAGAGATCCCAAATTAAAAATGCAAAAGAATATAGTAGCCAAATTCCAAAATTACCAGGTCAAAGAGAAAATGCTGCAAACAGTCACAAAGAAACAATTTATGTATCATGGAACCACAGTCAGGATGACACAGAGCCTTGCAGCTTCTGCATTAAGGACCATAGGGCATGGAACATGATATTTTGTAAGGCAAAGGAGCTTGGATTACAGAAATCAACTACCCATTGAAAATGAGCATGATCTTTTAGGGGAGGAGATGGATATTCAATGAAATAGGGAACTTTTAAACCTTTCTGATGAAAAGACCAGAGCTGAACAGAAAATTTGATTTACAAATACAAGACTTAAGAGAGACATAAAAAGGTAAAAGGGACAGAAAGAAACAGTATGTTGTTAATAAGGGCAAACTGTTTCCATCCCTACAAGGGAAGATGACACTTGTAATTCTTGAGAACTTGTATCATTATTATGCAGTGTTAAAGGAGTATATATAAAGGGGGTAGATATAAGCTGATTTGATGTAATAATAAAAATAATGTAATCAAGTGGGTTAAATGGATCCAATTAAGTGGATTCATCTGATCTAACAAAATGTACTGAGAAAGGAGGAGGCAGGTAAGGGTAAATTGCATTACAAGAAAAGACACAAAAACCTATTCCAGCAGAGGGAAAAGGAGGGAGGTGAGCATTGTTTGAACCTTACTCTCATCAGATTTGGCTCAAGAAGAGAATAATATAATCAGTTAGGTATAGAAATCTAGCTAACCCTATAGGCAGTAGGAGGGACAGGGGGAAAGAAAAGGGAGGTGGGACAAAGGGGAAGGAAGAAGCAGTAAGGGCAAAGATGGAGAAAAGATAAGGGGCTAATAGAAAGGAGGAGGGACTGAGGGACATAGTGGTCAAAAGTAAAACATTAGTGAGGAGGGAAAAGGAGAAAGGAAAAAGAACAGCATTAACAGGAGGGGCAAGGACAGAGAATAAGACAAAGACAGTAATCATAACTGTGAATGTGAATGGGATGTACTCTCCAATAAAATGGAGGCAAGTAGCAAAGTGGAACAAAAACCATAATTCTAAAATATGTTGTTTTGAAAAAAAGTGACAAACAGGTTAAGGGTAAAAGGCTGGAACGGAATATATTACCTTCACATACACAAAAACTGACCATGTGCTAGGGCAAAAGAACCTCACAATACAATGCAAAAAGGCAGAAATATTAAGAGCATCCATTTTAGATCATGATGCAATAAAAATTATATTTAATAAAGGGCCATGGGAAGAAAGACTAAAAAATAATTGGAAACTAAATAATCTAATCCTAAAAGATGATTTGGTCAAACAACAAATCATAGAAAGAATCAATAACTTCATTCACTGTCAGAAATGAGACAACATACACAAACTTATGGAATGCAGCAAAAACAGTGCTTAGGGCAGTTTTATACCCTCAAATGCTTGCATAAATAAAATAGAAAAAAAAAAGGAGATCAATTAATTGGACATACAACCAAAAAAACTACAAAAAGAACAAATTAAAAATTCTCAATTAAACACAAATTAGCAATATTGAAAACAAAAAGGAAAAATCAATAAAATTGAAATTAAGAAAACTATTGAACTAATAAATAAAACTAAGAGCTCGTTTTATGAAAAAAAAAAGATAAATCTTTGGTTAATTTAATTTTAAAAAGAGAGAAGAAAACCAAATTACCAGTATCAAGAACGAAAAGGGTGAATACATCACCAAGGAAGAGGAAATTAAAACAATAATTGGTAACTATTTTTCCAAAGCGTGTGCCAAAAAAAAAAATGACAATCAGTGTAATGGATACTTATTTACAAAAATACAAAGTGCCAGATTAATGGAAGAGCAAGTAAAATACTTAAATAACCCCATCTCAGAAAAAAAAATGAAGAAACCATTGACTAAATCCCTAAGAAAAAATCTCTAGGACCAGATGGATTCACATAAGAATTCTATCAAACATACAAAAATAATTAATTATAATACTATACAGATGGAAGGTGGAGCCAAGATGGCAGAGTGAAAGCAGTGACTTGCTTAAGCTCTCCCCCAAACCCATACAAATACTCATAAAAAATGGCTCTAAACAAATTCTGAAGCAATAGAATCCACTAGAAGACAGAGTGAAACAAATTTCCAGCCCAAGACAACTTGGATGATTAATCAGAAAGGTTTATCGTGCCAGGCTGGGAGCGCAGCAAAGTGCAGGCCTCAGCGAACCTGGAGCAGGCCTCAGAGGAGTGAATCATGGGCAGCTGTGGAGATTTCCAGACCCCTCAACTCACTAGTGCCAAAGACAACTTAGAAGGTCAGTGGGAAAAGTCTGTTTCTGTAGGTGCTGAGAAAGGAAGGCAGGGTCTCAGATCCATTCCCCAAGAGCATGGTCCTGGGTGGGGCAGCTACTTCCCGAGCTTCTGGCCCACAGACTGAGGGGGAAACCAGTGGCTGATCAGAAGGGGATTGCAGGGATGTTTTTGCCAGTGCAGAGACAGGAATCTTTTGCTTTGCCTGTGTTTGTATCTGGGTCACAGTTCTGGGTGGCAGTGCTTGGGTAAGGAGGAATACTGGCATGGTGGAGCTTATAGTGGGTGTGAAGAGAAACCCTTCCTTATAGTTACAGGAGATAAAGGAGTATTTGTGGTCACAGGCCAGGAAAGGAGTAAACACCTTGCCCCTTATCATACCACCTTGGAAGAACTGAAAATTTACAGGTCCCTACAAGTTTCTCTGAAAACAGCTGTACAAACCCCTGAAGCTTGGGACAGTACATTCTCCACATTGGAAGCAGACTCTTATCTTAACAAAGAATTTAAAACTCAAGTAATTGGCCAGCAAGCAGTGCAAAAACAGTCAGACTATATTATCTTATTTTGGTGAAAAAGAAGATCAAAATATACAACCAGAAGAAGACAACAAAATCAAAGCTCCTACATCCAAAGCCTCCAAGAAAAATATGAATCAGTCCCAGGCCTTGGAAGAGCTTAAAAGGGATTTTGAGAAGCAAGTAAGGAAGTAGAGGAAAAACTGGAAGAGAAATGAGAGTGATGCAAGAAAATCATGAAAAACAAGTCAACAGCTTGCTAAAGGAGACCCAAAAAAAATACTGAAGAAAATAACACCTTAAAAAATAGCCTAACCCAAATGGCAAAAGAGGTCCAAAAAGCCAATGAGGAGAACAATGCCCTAAAAAGAAAAATTGGCCAAATGGAAAAGGAAGTCCAAAAGATTACTGAAGAAAATACTTCCTTAAAAATTAGAAAAGAGCAATTGGAAGCTAGTGACTTTATGAGAAATCAAGACACTGTAAAACAAATCCAAAAGAATGAAAAATTAGAAAACAATGTGAAATATCTCATTGGAAAAACAACTGACCTGGAAAATAGATCCAGGAGAGAGAATTTAAAAATTATTGGACTATCTGAAAGCCATGATCAAAAAAAGAGCCTAGACATCATCTTTCAAGAAATTATCAAGGAAAACTGCCCTGATATATTAGAACCAGAGGGCAAAATAGAAATTGAAAGAATCCACAGATCTCCTCCTGAAAGAGATCCCCAAAGGAAAACTCCTAGGAATATAGCCAAATTCCAGAGTTCCCAGGTCAAGGAGAAAATATTACAAGCTGCCAGAAAAACAATTCAAGTACTGTGGAAACACAATCAGGATAACACAAGATTTAGCAGCTTCTACATTATAGGACCACAGTGCACGGAATATAATATTCCGGATTACAACCAAGAATCACCTATCCAGCAAAACTAAGTATAATCCTTCAGGGGAAAAAATGGTCGCTCAGGAAATAGAGGACTTTCAAGCATTCTGATGAAAAGACCAGAGCTGAATAGAAAATTTGACTTTCAAATACAGACTCAAGTGGAACATGAAGAGGTAAACAGGAAAGAGAAATCATAAAGACTTATTAAGATTGAACTGTTTACATTCCTGCATGGAAATGATATTTATAACTCATGAGACCTTTGTCAGTATTAGGGTAGTTGGAGGAAAAAAATTATATGTATGTATATAGATGGATAGACAGATAGAGAGATAGATAGATAGATTGATTGATTGATAGATGATTGATAGATAGATAGATAGATAGATAGATAGATAGATAGATAGATAGAAGGCACAGGGTGAGTTGAAGATTAAGGGTCATATCTGGAGAATAAAATTAAGGGATGAGAGGTTATACTCAGAAGAAGAAAGGGAGAGGTAGAATGGGGTAATTATCTCACAAAGAAAAAACAGAAAAGAAAGTCTCTTACAGTGGAGGGGAAGCAGGGGAAGGTGAGAGGAAATGAGTAAATCTTATTCTCATTGGATTTGGTTTAAGGAGGAAATAGAACACACATTCAATTGGGTATGGAAGTTTGTCTTACCCTACAAGAAAATAGGGGGAGAAGGGGACAAGAGAGCAGGGGGATGATAGAGAGGTGGGCAGATTGGAAAAGGGTGTAATCAGAAGTAAATACTTCTGAGGAGGGACAGGGTCAAAAGAAAGAGTCGAATAAATGGGAGGGCAGAATAGGATTAAGGGAAATAGTTTTTCACAACATGTCTACTATGGAAGCGTTTTGCATACCTGCACATATACAACTTATATTGAGTTGCTTGCCTTTTCAATGAAGGTGGGTGGGGAGGGTGGAAGGAAAAAATTTGAAACATAGAGTTTTATAAGCACAATTTTAAAAAAATGTTTTCACATGCTACTCAGAAATAAGAAATACAGGCAATGTGGTACAGAATTCTATCTTGCCCTACAGAAAAATAGAAGGGGAAGGGGATAAGAGAAGTGGGGAGAGATAGAAGAGAGGACAGACTAGGGAAAGGGATATTCAGAATGCATGCCATCTTTGAGTAGGGGGAGGGGTGAGATGGGGTGAAAATTTGGAACTCGGAATCTCGTGGAAGAGAATATTGAAAACTGAAAATAAATAAATTATATAAAATAAATAAAAATAAAAAAGGAAAAGGACTTATATGGACAAAAAAAAACAGAATGAAAACTATCATAACATCTTTTTGTATTTTTTATATATATTAATTTATTTTGATTTATAAATAATCACTTCCATGTGCTTTTGAGTTTAAAATTTTTCTCATCTTTACTCCCTACCACCAACAGCACACAATCTGATATACAGTGTACATTTACATTCCTAAGAAAAATATTTTCATATTAGTGATGACGTAAGTAAAAATTACGACCAACTGGAGGAACCATCAGAAAGAGGAAACAAAATTCAGCAGAAGAGAAAAACAATAGGAATTCAACTTCCATAGTTCTTTCTTTGGTTGTGGATAGCATTTTCCATCACGAGACCTGTGGATATGTCTTAGACCCTGGTATTGCTGGGAGGGGTTAAGTTTATCAATATTAGTCGTTATGCAATGTGGCTCTTATTGTATACATTGTTCTCTTGGTTCTGCTCACTTCACTCAGCATCAGACCACAAAAGTCTTTGCAGATTTTCCTGAAGCCAGCCTATTCATCATTTCTTATAGCACAATAATATTCCTTTACATTAATATACCACAGTATGCTCAGCCATTAAGTAACTGATGGGCATCCTCTCAATTTCCAATTCTTTGCCACCACAAAAAGAGCCACTGTGAATGTTTTTTTACATGTGGGTCCTTTTCCCATTTGTATGGTCTTTTTGGGATGCAGCTTTAGAAGTGCTATTGCTGGGTCAAAGGGTATGCACATTTTTATAGCTCTTTGGCCATAGCTCCAAATTGATCTCTGAAATGGTTGCATCATTTCACAACTCCACCAACGATGCATTAGTGTTCCAATTTTCAAACATCTCCAACATTTATCATTTTCCTGTTTTGTCAACTTGGCCAACCTGATAGGCATGATGTGGCACCTCAGAAACATTTTGATTTACATTTCTCTAATAAATAGTGATTTATAGCATTTTTTTATATGACTATTGATG
The DNA here is from genome assembly GCF_003287225.1 of Phascolarctos cinereus. NCBI lineage: Eukaryota > Metazoa > Chordata > Mammalia > Diprotodontia > Phascolarctidae > Phascolarctos > Phascolarctos cinereus. The sequence goes on from NW_027556098.1 coordinate 76,155,615, forward strand.
GCTTTAATTTCTTCATCTGATAACTGTCTGTTCATATCCTTTGAGCATTTATTAATTGGGAAATGGCATGTATTCCTATGAATTTGACTTATTTATCAATATATTTTAGAAATAAAGTCCTTATCAGAGAGACTGGTTGTAAAAATTGTTTCCCAATTTTCTCTATTCCTTCTAATATTAGTTCCATTGGCTTTGTTTGTGCAAAAACTTTTCAATTTCATGTAATCAAAATTATCAATTTTGCTTTTGGTAATGTTCACTATCTCCTGTTTAGTCATGAATTCTTCTGTTTTCTACAGATCTGATAGGTAAACTATTCTTCGCTCTCCCAGTTTGCTTATAGTATCAGCCTTACATCTAAATCATGAACCCATTTTGACTTCAATTTGGTATATGTTCTGAGGTTTTTGTCTATACTTAGTTTCTGCACTCTATTCTGATTTTCCCAGAAGTTTTTGTCAGAGTCAGTTTTTATCCAAGAAGCTGGGGTGTTTGGGTTTATTGAGTCATTGACTACTGTGTCTTGTATAACCTATTCCCTGCTCTACTACTCTATTTCTTAGCCTGTACCAAGCAGTTTTGATGATTGCAGAAGTATAATAAAATTTAAGATCTGGAATGGCTAGGCCACCTTCTCCTTCATTTCTTTTCATTAATTCCCTTGATATTCTGGACCTTTTGTTCTTCCAAATGAATCTTGGTATTAGTTTGTCTAACTGTATAAAATATTTTTTGGTAGTTTGATTGGTATGGCACTGAATAAGTAAATTAGCTTAGGTGGAATTGTCATTTTTTTTTTATGTTAGCTTGGCCTATCCATGAGCAACTGATGTTTTCCCAGTTATTTAGATCTGACTTTACTTGTGTGAAAATTGTTTCGTAATTGTCTTCACAGAGTTCCTGGATTTTTTTGGGGAGGTAGACTCCTAATTATTTTACAATGTCTACAGTAAGTTTAAATGGAATTTCTCTTTCTATCTCTTGCTGTTGGGCCTTGTTGGTAATATATTGAAATGGCAATGATTTTATAGCCTGCAAGTTTGTTAAAGTTGTTTATCATTTTAAGTAGTTTTTTACTTGATTCTCTAGGATTCTGTAAGCATATCATCATGTCATCTCCAAACAGTGATAGCTTTGTTTCTCCTTTGCCTTTTCTAATAGCTTCAATTTCTTTTTCTTCTCTTATTGATAAAGCTAACATTTCCAGTAAGATACTGAACAGCAGTGGTGATAATGGACATCTTTCTTTCACCCCCAATCTTATTGGAAATGCTTTCAGCTTGTCCCCATTACATAAGATGCTTGCTGAAGGTTTTAGGTAGATGCTATTTATTATTTTAAGGATGACTCCATTTATTCCTATGCTGTTTAATGTTTTTAATACGAATGGGTGTTGTATTTTGCCCAAAACATTTTCTGCATCTATTGAGATAAACATGTGGTTAGTGTTAGTTTTGGTGTTGATATGATCTATTACATTGATAGTTTTCCTCAAATTGAATAACCCCTTCATTCCTGGTATACATCCTACCTGGTAATAGTGTATTATTATTATTCTGATAGGTTTCTGTAATCTATTTGCTAAAATTTTAGTTAAATTTTTTTCATCTACCTTTATTAGAGAAATTGATATATACTTTTCTTTCTCTGTTTTTACTCTTCCTTGTTTAGGTATCAGCACCACAATTGTATCATAAAAAGAATTTGTTAAGACTCCTTCACCTATTTTCCCAAATAGTCTATATAGCATTTTTTTAAACTTTAAATTGCAGTATTAACATTTTCTCGAAGACATTCTTAAGTCTAGACAATCAACAGAAACAATAAATCAAACTCTGACTTCTATTACTTCCAATTTCTGAGGTGTCAATGTTCACATTGAAAATTTAACAATCAGTTCTTGCAAACTCCAGCACATCTTTGGTTAAACACAATTTTAATCCTTCTGGAATCACAACATTCCAGAATCACAGCATTTTTGCAACACTGGGAAGATACTGCTATTAAAAAGATGAGCATTGGAAGTGGGGAATAATTTGGGATCCTTGATAGTCTTGGGCAGCTTCCCAAATACAATTAAGTTCCATCCCCTTCTAACTCAGTTCTGGGTCCAATTTATAATCCATCTGCATTGATTGCGCAAGATATAGGTAGTGATGGATTGTCATCATTAAAAAAAGTGATGCTATGGAGTTATCTGCAGAAATTCTTTTTTAAAAATCTTAATTTATTTATTTGTAGTTTTCAACATTCATTTCCACAAGTTTTTGAGTTTCTAATTTTCACCCCGTCTCACCCTCCCCCCATACCAAGATGGCATGCATTCTGAATATCCCTTCCCCTAGTATGTCCTCTTTTCCTTCTCTCCCACCTTCTCTTATCCCCTTCCCCTTCTATTTTTCTGTAGGGCAAGATAGAATTCTGTACCACATTGCCTGTATTTCTTATTTCTGAGTAGCATGTGAAAACATTTTTTTAAAATTGTGCTTATAAAACTCTATGTTTCAAATTTTTTCCTTTCCACCCTCCCCACCCACCCTCATTGAAAAGGCAAGCAACTCAATATAAGTTGTATATGTGCAGGTATGCAAAACGCTTCCATAGTAGACATGTTGTGAAAAACTATTTCCCTTAATCCTATTCTGCCCTCCCATTTATTCGACTCTTTCTTTTGACCCTGTTCCTCCTCAGAAGTATTTACTTCTGATTACACCCTTTTCCAATCTGCCCACCTCTCTATCATCCCCCTGCTCTCTTGTCCCCTTCTCCCCCTATTTTCTTGTAGGGTAAGACAAACTTCCATACCCAATCTGAATGTGTGTTCTATTTCCTCCTTAAACCAAATCCAATGAGAATAAGATTTACTCATTTCCTCTCACCTTCCCCTGCTTCCCCTCCACTGTAAGAGACTTGTCTTTTCTGTTTTTTCTTTGTGAGATAATGTACCCCATTCTACCTCTCCCTTTCATCTTCTCTGAGTATAAACCTACCTCATCCCTTAATTTTATTCACCAGATATGACCCTTAATCTTCAACTCACCCTGTGCCTTCTATCTATCTATCTATCTATCTATCTATCTATCTATCTATCTATCAATCAATCAATCTATCTATCTATCTCTCTATCTGTCTATCTATCAATCAATCAATCTATCTATCTATCTCTCTATCTGTCTATCCATCTATATACATACATATAATTTTTTTCCTCCAACTACCCTAATATTGATAAAGGTCTCATGAGTTATAAATATCATATTTCCATGTAGGAATGTAAACAGTTCAATCTTACTGAGTCTGTTATGATTTCTCTTTCCTGTTTACCTCTTCATGTTCCACTTGAGTCCTGTATTTGAAAGTCAAATTTTCTATTCAGCTCTGGTCTTTTCATCAGAATGCTTGAAAGTCCTCTATTTCCCTGAGCGACCATTTTTTCCCCTGAAGGATTATACTTAGTTTTGCTGGATAGGTGATTCTTGGTTGTAATCCTATCTCCTTTGCCCTCCGGAATATTATATTCCGTGCACTGTGGTCCTATAATGTAGAAGCTGCTAAATCTTGTGTTATCCTGATTGTGTTTCCACAGTACTTGAATTGCTTTTTTCTGGCAGCTTGTAATATTTTCTCCTTGACCTGGGAACTCTGGAATTTGGCTATTATATTCCTAGGAGTTTTCCTTTGGGGATCTCTTTTAAGAGGAGATCTGTGGATTCTTTCAATTTCTATTTTGCCCTCTGGTTCTAATATCAGGGCAGTTTTCCTTGATAATTTCTTGAAAGATGATGTCTAGGCTCTTTTTTTGATCATGGCTTTCAGATAGTCCAATAATTTTTAAATTCTCTCTCTGGATCTATTTTCCAGGTCAGTTGTTTCTCCAATGAGATATTTCACATTGTTTTCTAATTTTTCATTCTTTTGGATTTGTTTTACACTGTCTTGATTTCTCATGAAGTCACTAGCTTCCAATTGCTCTTTTCTAATTTTTAAGGAAGATTTTCTTCAGTAATCTTTTGGACTTCCTTTTCCATTTGGCCAATTTTTCTTTTTAGGGCATTGTTCTCCTCATTGGCTTTTTGGACCTCTTTTGCCATTTCGGTTAGGCTATTTTTTTAAAGTGTTAATTTCTTCAGTATTTTTTTGGGTCTCCTTTAGCAATCTGTTGACTTGTTTTTTCATGATTTTCTTGCACCACTCCCATTTCTCTTCCCAGTTTTTCCTCTACTTCCCTTACTTGCTTCTCAAAATCCCTTTTAAGCTCTTCCAAGGCCTGGGACTGATTCATATTTTTCTTGGAGGCTTTGGATGTAGGAGCTTTGATTTTGTTGTCTTCTTCTGGTTGTATATTTTGATCTTCTTTTTCACCAAAATAAGATAATATAGTCTGACTGTTTTTGCACTGCTTGCTGGCCAATTACTTGAGTTTTAAATTCTTTGTTAAGATAAGAGTCTGCTTCCAATGTGGAGAATGTACTGTCCCAAGCTTCAGGGGTTTGTACAGCTGTTTTCAGAGAAACTTGTAGGGACCTGTAAATTTTCAGTTCTTCCAAGGTGGTATGATAAGGGGCAAGGTGTTTACTCCTTTCCTGGCATTTGCTGTGGTCTATTAGTAACCACAGCACTCCTTTCTGTCCTTTAATTGTGTGGAAGTGTTCCTGTCCACAGCCATTATAAGCTCCACTCTGCCAGCCTTCCTCAGTTCCCCAGGACTGCAACCCAGAACTGTGACCGAGGTCCAAGCATGGGCAAAGTGAAAGATTCCTGTCTCTGGGCTGTCAAAGAGATCCCTGCAATCCACCCATGATCAGCCACTTGATTCATCCTCAGTCTGTGGGTCAGAAGCTTGGGAAGCAGCTGCCCTCCCCGGTTTGCCCTCTTGGAGAATGGATCTGAGACCCTGCTTTCCTCTCTCGGCAACTCAGAAATGGACTTTTCCCACTGATCTTCTAAGTTGTCTGTGTCGTTTTAGGATTGAGGAGTCTGGAAGCAGTCAGGGCTGCCTGCAATTCAGTCCTCTGAAGCCTGCTCCTGGTTCACTGGGGCCTACATGCCTAGGCTGCGCTGTCCTCTGCTCCCAGCCTTGCACGATAATACCTTTCTGATCAATCATCCAGGTTGAATTGGGCTGGAAATTTGTTTCATCTGTCTTTTTGTGGGTTCTGCTTCCTTAGAATTTGTTTAGAGCCATTTTATAGGCGTTTGGAGGGGTTTGGGGGAGAGCTCAAGCAAGTTGCTGATTTTACTCTGCCATCTTTGCTCCGCCTCCGATAGTTTTCATTCTTAAAAAAAAAATAAGCTTGAAAATTTTGAGCAAAGGAGAAATGAGCAATAGAGAAGAGCAAAATTAGCAATCAGCAAATGAAATGAGCAAAAAAATATGCAAATGAATGATAAAGGCCCCTTTTGCTCTGGGGGAGGAGAAGTAGAACAAGACAGGAGGCATCCCAGCAAACCAGTGGAAAGCCCACCTCAGAAACCTGGGACAGATCCTGAGCCCCAGGATATTGAGCAAGTAAGCACCAACACCAGGGCCCCAGAGTGCCTTAGCACAGGCAGGGGAACCATTAGACAGCAGGTTGGAAAACCATCACAGCAGCTAAATTTCCTAGGGTCTCCGCACAACTTCAGGAATCACAACTCCAGAAGGCAAATTTCTAGGCTGGAAGACTTCCTTCAGCAACCAAACATTTAAGTGCTTTATAGAAGCCCAGTCAAGCAGTAATCCTCCGGGGACCAGACTCACAACCCCCACCCCAAGAACTCCAGGGTCACTGATCGCAGATCAGTACCAGCTAAGCAGCCAGACCCCTATACCCTCCAGGTGCCAGTACCTGAAGCCCTAGCACACAAAGCCAGGGATCAGGTCTCAGGCTTCCAGCACAAGAAGGTTGGGTCAGTGCGCCTTGTGCACCAGCAGGAGAATTCAACTTAAAAAGTCAGAAAATAGGCAAACACCATGAGCAAAAAGCAGAAATGGACAACGACCATAGAGTCTCACTATGGGGACAGGAAATATCAAAACACAAATTCAGAAGATTACAACATTGTCAATATACCTACATCCAAATACTCAAAGGAGAATATGAACTGGTTTGAAGCCCAAAAAGCCATCTTGGAAGAATTTAAGAAGGATTTTAAAAGTGAAATAAGAGGAACAGGAGAACATTGTACACAGTAATAACCACATCGTGTGATGACTGACTTTGATAGAGTTAGAACTTCTTAGCAATGCAAAGACCTAAGACAACTCCAAAAGACTCAACAATAGAAAATGCTATCCATATCAAGATAAAGAACATTAGAGTCTGAATGCAGATGGAAGCATACTACTTACTGTCCTTTTCTTTTGTTTCATCTTTATCGTGGTTCATGCCATTAGGTCTAATTCTTCTTTGCATCATGACTAATGCATATACACACACACACACACACACACATATATATATATATATATATGTGTGTGTGTGTGTGTGTGTGTGTGTATATGTGTGTATATATACATATGTAATATATATGTGTGTGTGTATATATAATATATATGTGTATATATACATATATGTTATGTATATTATACATGTGTACATATGTGTGTGTATATATATCATATATATACACACACACATACATACATATAGATATGTATAATATGAACGCACAAGTAGAGCCTATATCAAATTGCATCACATCTTGGGGAGGGAGGAGGAGAGGGAGGACGAGAAAATTTAAAACTCAAAATTTTATGGAAGTGAATGTTGAAAATTAAAAAAAAATAAGTTAATTAAAAACAGAATAAGAAAAATAGTAAAAGAACTCCTTAAAAATTAGAATTGGCAAAATGTAAAAGGAGGTACCAAAACTCATTGAAGAAACTAATTTGTTATAAATTAGTATTGGGGAAATAGAAGGTAATAACTACATGAAACATCAATAAACAATAAAACAAAATCAAATGAATGGAAAAAAAACCAAGAAAATGTGAAAAATCTCATTAAAAATAAACTATTGATCTGGAAAATTGATCAAGTACAGATAATTTAAGAATTATTGAACTACCTCAAAGCCATGATTAAAAAGATCCTAAAGATATTTTTTTCCCTGAGAAATTATGAAAAAAAGACATCTTAATAATCTGGAACAAGAGGGCAAAACCGTAATTGAAAGAATAAGCCATTTACCTCCTGAAAGAAATCCCAAAATGAAAACTGCCGGGAATATTTTGTCAAATTCCAGAATTTCCGGGTCAAGGAGAAAATATCTCAGGCAGCCTGAAAGAAATCATTCAAATATCATAGACCACAGGCTGAATAACACAAGATTCAGCTGCTTCTACATTAAAGGATTGGAGGGCTTGAAATATTATTTTCTGAAGGGTAAAAGAGGTAGGATTATATCCAGGAATTATCCACCCAGCAAAATTAAGTATAATCTTTCATGTGAAAACAATGGACATTTTATGAAATAGAAAATTTGCAAGCATTCCTGATGAAATGAACAGAATTGAGTAGAAAATTTAATTTTCAAATACAAGACTCAAGAGAAGTATAGAAAGGTCAAAAAGGAGAGAGAGCAAAATCATAAGGGATTCAATATGGTTAAACTGTTTACATGCATACATAGGAAAATGATACTTGAGACTCTTAAAACTATCACATTATTAGAACAGTGAGAAGGAGTATACACAGATACAGTTATATAGGTTTGAATTGAATTGAATATGAAGTGTTGATTATCTAGAACAATTAAAATTTAAAGTTGAGAAAGAAGAAAGTCCTGGGAGAAAGGGAAAGAGAGAGGTAGAATGGGGTAAATTATCTGATATAAAAAGGTGCAAAAGCTTTTTTTCTGTGGAGGGAAAGATGGGGAGGTTGGGGGGAGGAGTGCTTGAACCTTACTTTCAGAATTGCCTCAAACATAATGCTCACACTCACACACACACACACACACACACACACACACACACACATATATATACAGAGAGAGAGAGAGAGAGAGAAAGAGAGAGAGAGAGAGAGAGAGAGAGAGTAACAGAGGGAGAGCTGGTTATAGAAATCTATCTTTCCATTTTGGAAAGTAAGAGGGGAAGGGGAAAAGAGATAATGGCATGGTGGGGGGGGAAGTGGGTATGATAGAAGGGAGGGTGGATTGGAAAAAGTAAAATTCAGAAGCAAAATACATTTGATAATGGACAGGGTGAAAGCAGCAGAAAATAGGATATGCAGGGCGGAAATAGGATTGAGGGAAATACATACCTAATTATCCTAACTGTGAAAAAAAATGCAACATTGTTCTAATAAAGACCTCACTTCTCAAATATATAGAGAACTCAGTCAAATTCATAGAGAAAAAGAGCGATTCCTCAATTGATAAATAGTCAAAAGATATGAAAAGGCAGCTTTCCAATGAAGTAATAAAAGCTCTCTATAGTCATAGAAAATGCTTTAAATCACTATGAATTAGAGAAATGCAAATTAAAAAACTCAGAGATGCCACTCCACACCTATCAGATATGTTAATATGACAAAAAGGAAAATGACAAATATTGAGAAAATGTGGAAAAATTAAGACACTGATGCACTGTTTGTGAAGTGGTATATTGATTCACAATTCTGTAGAGCAATTTGGAACTATACCCAAAGGGCTATAAAACCCTGCATACCTGTGTAGACAAGCAACACCACTAGTAGGTCTGTATCTGAAAGTAATAAAACAAAACAAAAAACTATAAGGAACTATATGTGCAAAATATTTATGGCTGCCCTTTTTGTGTGGGCAAATACTTTGAAATTGAGGAAATGCCCATCAATTGGGGAATGGCTGAATAATTGATGGCATATGAATGCAATGAAATACTAATATGCTGTAATAAATGATGAGCAGGCAGATATCAGAAAAAGAACATGCAAATACTTACATGAACTTATACAAAGAACCAGAGAACATTGCATTCAATAACCAGGAGCAGGTCTCAGAGCACTGAATTTCACAGGGAGCTGTAGCAGTTTCCAGACTTTTTCGCCCATGAACGTCAAAAACAACTTAGATGGTCAGTAGGAAAAGTCTGTGATTGTGCTGAGAGAAGCACAGGATCCCAGCCCTAGTCCACGATCATGACCCAGGGGCAGTGGCTGCCTCCTGAGGTTCTGGCCCACTGACTGAAGGGAAATTGAGTGCCTGATCAGAAAGGGTTTGCAGGGATCACTTTGTCAGTGTAGGATTCTCTTGCTTTGCCTGTGCTTGGATCTGGGTCACATTTCTGGGTAATGGTCCTGGGTGGAGCTCTGTTATGTTGGAGCTTGTAGTGGCAGTTGAGAGGAAATTCTCCTCACAGTTCCAGGACATAAAAGAGTGTTTATGGTCACTCATAGACCAGCACACACACGAGGAAACGAGGAAACACCTTGCCCTTGATCATAGCACCTTGTAAGAACTAAAAATTTACATGTCCCTAGAAGTATCTCTGAAAACAGCTGCACAAAACCCCTGAAGTTTGAGACAGTACATGATCCACACTGGAAGCATACTGCCTACCTTAAGAGTTTATAACTCAAGTAATTGACTGGGATCATAAGCAAACAGCACAAAATGACTGAGACCATAGAACCTTGCTTTGGTGACAAAGAACATCAAAACATACAACCAGAAGAAGATAGCAAAATCAAAGCTCCTATATACAAAGCCTCCAAGAAAAAACTATGAATTGGCTCCAGAACATGGAAGAGCTCAAAAAGGATTTTGAGAAGCAAGTAAGAAAAGTAGAAGAAAAACTGAGATTGATGCAAGAAAATCATGAAAAAGCAAGTCAACAGTTTGCTAAAGGAAACCCAAAAATATACTGAAGAAAATGACACCTTAAAAAATAGCCTAACTCAAATGGCAAAAGAGATCGAAAAAGCCAATGAGGAGAAGAATGCTTTCCAAAGCAAAATTGGCCAAATGGAAAAGGAAGTCCAAAAGATTACTGAAGAAAATGCTTCCTTAAAATTTAGAGTAGAGCAATTGGTAGCTAGTGACTTTATGAGAAATCAGGACAGTGTAAAACAAATTCAAAAGAATGAAAAAAAAAATAGAAGACAATGTGAAATAACTCATTTGAAAAACAACTGACCTGGAAATTAGATCCAGGAGAGATAATTTTAGAATTATTGGACTATCTGAAAGCCACAATAAAAAAAAAAAAGGAGCCTAGGTATTATCTTTCAAGAAATTGTCAAAGAAAAGTGCCCTGATATTTTAGAACCAGAGAGCAAAATAGAAATTGAAAGAATCCACTGATCATTTCCTGAAGAGATCCCCAAAGGAAAACTCCTAGGAATATTATAGTGAAATTCCAGATTTCTCAGGTCAAGGAGAAAATATTGCAAACAGCCAGAAAGAAACAATTCAAGTATTGTGGAAACACAATCAGGAAAACACAAGATTTATCAGCTTAACCTTAAGTTACCACAGGCCTTGCAATATAATATTCCAGAGAACATAGGAGATAGGATTACAACCAAGAATCACCTACCCAGCAAAACTGAGCAGAATCCTTCAGGGGAGAAATTGTCATTCAGTGAAATAGAGGACTTTCAAGCATTCTTGATGAAAAGAGCAGAGCTGAATAGAAAACTTGACTTTCCTATACAAGAACCAAGAGAAACATTAAGAGGTAAACAGGAAAGAGAAATCATCAGAGACTTTTTAAGGTTGAATGTTTACATTTTGCGTGGAAAGATGATCTTTGTAACTCATGAGTCCTTTGTCAGTATTGGAGTATTGGAGGGAAAAATTACACACACACACACACACAACACACACACACACACACACACATTTATATATTAGAGGGCACAGGGGTGAGTTGAAGATGAAGGGGTGATATCTGGAGAATAAAGTTAAGGGGTGAGAGAGGATTATAAGGAGAGAGGGAGTAAAGGAGAGGTAGAATGGGGTAAATTATCTCACATAAAAGAGACAAGAAAAGGCTTTTACAGTGGAGAGGAAATGGGGAAAGGTGAGAGGGAATGAGTGAGTCTTATTCTCATAGGATTTGGCTTCAGGAGTAATAACATACACTCAGTTGTGTATGGAAATCTATCTTCCCCTACAGGAAAATAGGGGGGAAGGGGACAAGAGAGCAGGAGGATAATAGAGAGGATATTGGATTGGAGAGGGGGTAATCAGAAGCAAAAGCTTCTAAGGAGGGACAGGGTCAAACAGAAAGAAGAAAATAAATGAGGGTGCCACATAGGATGAAGGAAAATATACTTCGTTTTTCACAACATGACTACTATGGAAGTGTTTTGCATGACTACACAGATATAACCTGTATACAGTTGCTTGCCTTCTCAATGAGAGTGGGTGGGGAGGGAGGAAGGGAGAAAATTTGGAACCCAAAGTTTATACAACAAAAGGTGAAAAAAATGTTTTCACATGCAACTGGGAAATAAGACATACAGCAAATTGGGTATAGAAATCTATCCTGCCCTAAAGGAAAATTGAAAACAAGGGGATAAGAGAAGGCAGGGAGAGATAGAAGGGAGGGCAAAGCAGGAGAAGGGATATTGAGAATACCTGCCATCTTGGGGTAGGGGGAAAGATGACACGGGGAGAAAATTTGGAACTCAAAATCTAGTGGAAGTGAATGATGGAAGCTAAAAATAAATTAATTTAAAAACAGAAAAAAATAAATTAAAAAAATAAGAATAAAAAAAATGCTTGAAAGTCCTATATATCACTGAATGTCGATTTTTTCCCCCTGAAGGATTATTCTCGGTTTTGCTGGGTAGGTGATTGTACAACCTATTGGTTGTAAACCTATCGCCTTTGCCCTCCAGAATATCATATTCCAAGCCCTCTGCTTCCTTAATGTAGAAGCTGCTAAACCTTGCTGCTAAACCTTGTGTTATTCTGATTGTGTTTCCATAATACTTGAATTGTCTCTTTCTCGCTGCTTGTAATATTTTCTCCTTGACCTGGGAACTCAGGAATTTGGCAACAATATTCCTAGGAATTTTCCTTTGTGGATCTTTTTCAAGGGTAATAGGTGGGTTCTTTCAATTTGTACTTACCCTCTGGTTCGAGACCCTCAGGGTAGTTTTCCTTGATTATTTCTTGAAATTTGTTGTCTAAAATACTTTTTTTCTTTTCTTATCATGGTTTTCAGATAGTCCAATAATTTTTAACTCATCTCTCCTGGATCTATTTTACCTGTCAATTGTTTTTCCAATGAAATATTTCACATTGTCTTCTATTTTTTCATTCTTCTGGTTTTGTTTTATAATATCTTGATTTCTCATAACAATTATTAGCTTCTATTTGCTTCATTCTAACTTTTAAGAAATTATTTTCTTCAGTAAGCTTTTGTACCACTTTTTCCATTTGGCTAATTCTACTTATTTAAGGCATTCTTGTCTTCATTGGCTGTTTGAACATCTTTTGCCATTTGAATTAATCTATTTTTTAGGGTGTTATTTTCTTCAGTATTTTTTGTCTCCTTTAGCAAGCTGTTGACTTGTTTTTCATGATTTTTTGGTATCATTCTCATTTGTCTTCCAATTTTTTTCTCTACTTCTCTTACTTGTTTCTCAAAATCCTTTTTGAGCTCTTTCATGGCCTGGGACTGATTCATATTTGCCTTGGAAGCTTTAGATGTAGGAGCTTTGACTTTGTTGTCTTCTTCTGCTTATATATTTTGATCATTTTAGTCACCAAAGTAAGACTATATGGTCAGACTTTTTCAGGCTGTTTGCTCATGTTCCCAGCCAATTACTTAATTATTAAACCCTTTGTTAAATTAGGGGTCTGCTTGCATTGTGGAGAATGTACTGTCCTCAAGATTCAGGGATTTTGTGCAGTTGTTTTCAGAGATACTTCTAGGGACCCATAAATTTTCAGTTCTTCCAAAGTACTATGATCAAAGATGAGGTGTTACTCCTTTCCTGGTCTGTGCTCTGGCCTATGAGTGACCACAAACACTCTTTTCTGCCTTGTAACTGTGAGGACACTTACTTTTTGACTTCCTTCACAAGCTCCACCATGCCAACACTCCTCCTCACCGCAGACTACTACCAGGACTGTGACTCATATCCAAGCATTGGCAAAGCAAGAGAATCCTGCCTCAGAACCAGAAAAGAGATCCCTGCAATCTCACTTTGATGAGCTAGTTGATCCCCCTCCATCTATGGGCTGGGAGTTCCAAAAGCAGCCACCACTCTGGCACTGTGCCAGGACTGGGGCTTGACCAAGCTCTTTTCTCACCAAGGTCCAACAAACCTTTCCTACTGACCTTCTTAGTGGTCTTTGGCATTTGTGGGTTGAGAAGTCTGGAAACCACCACAGTTCCCCTTGATTCAGTCCCCTGAGCCCTAGTACAAGTTCCTTGAGGCCCCATCTTTGCCTGCATGACCCATGCTGAACTATGTTCCTCTCCCAGCCCCATGCAACAGGCCTTTTCCATAAACCATCCAGGTTGTCTTGGACTAGAAATTTGTTTCACTCTTTTTGTGGGTTCTGCTTCTCTAGAATTTGTTTAGAGTCATTTTTACAGGTATTTGGAGGGGTTTGAGGGAGAGTTCAAGCAAGTCACTGCTTTAACTCTGCCATCTTGTCTCTGTTCCAACTACTACTACTACTATCACTACTACTACTATTACTATTACTAGCTAACATTTATATATCACTTCTTAGTGCCAAACATAGGAAATTGAGGCAAAAGGATATTAAATGACTTTACTAGGGACACATAGCTAGTAAGTAACTGAGGCCAGATTTGAACTCATGTCTTCCTGACTCCATGCCCAACATTCTATCCCCTGAACAACCTAGCTGTATAATTGTGGACAAATTACTTAATCTCTATGTTTCCTCAGTTATAAAATTGGGAATAATAAAGGGCAATTACCTCCCAGGATTGTTGTGAGCATCAAATGAGATAATATTTGTCAAGTACTAAGTACAGTGTCTGACACACACATTAGATGCTTCCTTAATACATATTTCCTTCCAATTTCACAGCTATCTCTTTTTAATTTTAATTTCCAGTTCCAAATTCTATCCCTCATTTCACACCTCCCTCACTTATTAAGAAGACAAGAAATAAACTGCATATGAAATCAGGGAAAACATATTTTTACATTAGCCGTATTCTGCGGTGGAGCAAAAAAAAAAAAAACAAAAACCCAATGTATTTCAACGTGTAATCTCAGTCCATTGCCCTGGACACTTTGAAATGGGTAGCATTTTCCACCATGAGTCCTTTGGAGTTAAGGCGGATCATTTTACTTACCCAAATTACTGTCTTTAACAGTTGGTTATCTTTACAACATTTCATTAACATTGTAAATGGTTGCCCTGGTTGTGTTTAATTCACTTAGCATCAGTCTTCCTAATATTTTATAAAGTCAGAAATCCTTCTAGTCTCTTTGATAACATTTCCTTTTGATGAGTTTTTTTTTTTCAAGAAGGAGGAGAGAAGTAGGGAAAAGAAGAAAGGAAGAAGGAGGGATAAAGAAGAAAGGAAAGAAGGAAGGAAGGAAGGAAGGAAGGAAGGAAGGAAGGAAGGAAGGAAGGAAGGAAGGAAGGAAGGAAAGGGAACAAAGAGGCATTTGATGATTTAATATACAGTATGACCCAAAAGTCTTAATATACTTTTAAACTCTAAACTACAAAATCACTAGTTCTGTAAAGGGATGTCACAGGGCATGGGAAATATTTTTTTTTTTTTGCTGGTAAAAAAATAAGCCCCCAATGCCTCTTTACATAAATCTATGAGAACAACAACAACAACAAAGGTTGAGTACCCTGGGTAAATATAGTACTTTCTCCTCTCATTCTGAAAGGGTGAAGTGCAGAAATCTCACAGGGATCAACCAGTGAGCAAGGTGCTTTAGTTTTGTACTGAGTCCCTTTGTGGCACAGCAATTATAATAAAGAAAGAAGAGACAGTATGTAGACTGCAGTGGGAGACTAGAGACCAGAACAGAGGTAGTGTCTACTAATACTACTTTACTACTTGCCATGACCTGAGGAAACTTAAGATCTGGCAGCCAATTGAATATGTAAGATCAGGGGAAAGAAGAGGTAAGGTTGATTCTGGGGCTGTGAAGTATAACTTGATTGATAAATTTACTGAAAGTTCTCAGCATTCTCAGCAAACTAGAACTAGAATAGTATCAGGGTCAGTTTACATCCACCATAGTTTTGTTTTATTATTTTTTTTTTTGTTTTCTCTAAACTGAAATAAATCCTATTAAGAAGCATTACCACCACCAACAGAAATATATTAATTCATGCCTCATCATGTCATGGGAGTGACTTTGAAATCTCCCACATAGTGCCAATAAGTCATAAGCTTTGGTAGATTCTGATTAATCAAAAAGACTCAGACTACAATTCCCTGAAAAATGTATATTTATTGTCTGAGGACCAGTCTAAATTTTTTTGGAGAGCCTCGTGGTCAATTTGGGTGCTGGATCATGAATTTTTGAATGAAAACAAATATTTAATGAAAATCTTTGGTTTTTACATTACTTAACTTCCCCCTATGTCTCTCTCTTCACCCCCAGAGAATCTTCCCTTCTAACCAAAGTTAAAAGAAACTAAAAGGATAAAAGAAAAAAAAAATTCAGCAAAACAAATGAAATAAAAAAAAAAATCTGACATATGAGATAGCCCATTGTCCCCATTATTTTTTCTTTTCCATTCATCCATCAATCCATTTCTTTTCCACTCCATTCTTTTCCATTTACACTGTAACTTTGTGTGTATATGTATGTATGTATGCATGCATGTGTATATATAATATATGTATATATATATATATATACACACAAAGATATATACATACACATATATATGCTTTTTAAACTTTTCATATAATCATGTCTTTGCATGATTCTCTGTATTTGTTTCTCATTTTTTACAGGACAAAAATCTCCCATTATACACAATATTACATATTTTGTAGCTGTTTCCATAATCATATATATAAATACACACACACATACACACACACACACATATAATTTTCAGTTCATTATTGACATAAAATGTTTTGCTATCAATATTTTAACATAATTGTAGTCTTTGTTTTTGTGAATAATGTCATTGAGGTATATGCCTAGCAGTAAAATTTCTGAATTGAAGGATATAAGCACCTTATTTATAATTTATAATCACATTTTTTTTTCTAAATTACAAACTCCTTTCCATACAGACTATATAAATTAATGTATCTATCAACAATGTGTTAGAACACATGACTTTTCATATTTTCTTCAAATCACTACCATTGTCATATTCATCATTTTAGTAAGCATTAGGTAACTCCTCAAGGGTGTTTTGTAATGCATTCAGCACATTCTTTCACATCATTTAAATAGTTTGCAATTTTTCTTTTGATAATTGTTTGTTCATATCCTTTGACCACATGTCTACTGAGGAATTGGTTTTGGTTCAAATTTTATTTTAATTTTGTTAGCTGACTACATATTTTATAGCAAACTCTTAGTGGAGATAGCTGATACAAATATTTTTCATAGTCAAACACTTATGTTAGATGCACTATTTTGTATGTGTAAAACCTTTTCAATTTGATATAATCAAATGGTCTATTTTATCTTTGTACTTGTTTCTATCCTTTGTTTGTTTAGGAATCACTTTTTTCTTTCCCAACCTGCAACACAGATGCAGCTGTAAAAGTTATATAATTTGGCTCTGTTCTAGTTTTAAAATATAATCTTTAATATGCAGGGCATCAATCCATTTTCAATTTGTCATGGAATACTATATAAGGTGTTCATTTACCTGACCCTAATTTTGGCATAACTGTTTTCCAGGTTTTAGAGTAGAACTTTTCAAATAGACGGTCTTTTCTAGGTCATTCATGTTTTTAGGTTTATTAAACATTTTATTGAGAAAATTATGTATTATTATTCATTATTTAGTCTTTTTCATGGATTAGTTATTTTTTAAAATTTTGTTAGATAGGTGATGATAGGTATAGATAGAATATTTATCAAGCCTGTATGATGTCTTTGGGAATATGAATACAAAGAGATAATCCCTGCTTTTAAGGATCTTACATTCCAAATTGTGGGGGGAAATAAACAGATGAAGAGCGGCTGAACAAAGAGAAGCTAGAAGGGGTAGGTTGTCTTATGTGCCTGCATAGTGTGGAGCTACAGTATAGGAAGCATGACAAAGGCCTGGTTCTGGGAAAGATAGGACAAAAAAATCACCTATCAAAGCACATCAGATGCATCCCTGTGAATCAGATGCTATGATCATATCATTTTATAAACAAGGAAAATAAGACCAAGAGAAGTCAAATGGCCATAAACAAGATCTTGGACAAGGTTCAAACCCAGATGACACTCCCTCTGACCCTTCTCCACATCTCTACAAAACCTCTATTACAAGCCCAGAATTTTATCTACTACATGACTTAGCTTCCTCTACCAAAACTAACCTTACAAAACTGAAAAAAAAATTGACTGAAAGAAAACTTAACACACACACAAAATACAAAAAAAAAAACCCATAAAGAATTGCCAAAAAAGGAAAGAACTACAGAACATGCTTATTCTTGCTAGTTATCCTTTTTAACCCTTTTTCTAGCCCCACCCTCCTTATGCTGCCACCAAAAATGAAAATACAAGCTATAAAGATGGAAATTTTGAGGACCAAAACTGCTCATCATTTCCCACAATACAATAGTATTCCATCACAACTATATACCACATCTTATTCATCCATTCCTCAATTGATGGGCATCTCCTCAATTTGCAATTATTTGCCCCAGAAAAGAGCTGTTATAAATATTTTTTATACATGTAGGTCCTCTTTCCCTTTTTTGAAAATCTCTTTTCTGATACAGACTTAGTAGTGGTACTGCTAGGACAAAGGATATGAATGACATTGTAGCCCTTTGGGCATAGTTCCAAATTGCTCTACAAAATGATTGAATCATTTCAAACCCCACAAACAGTGCAGTAATGCCCAGTTTTCCTATGTCCCTTCCACCATTTGTCATTTTCCTTTTCTGTCCTATTAGCCATCTAATAGGTATGAGGTAGTACTTCAGAATTGTTTTAATGTACATTTCTCCAATCAATAGTGACTTAGAGCATATTTTCCTATAGCTATAGATAGCTCTAACTACTTCATCTAAAAACTGTTGATATCTTTTGATCATTTAATAATTGGGGAATAGCTTTTTTTTTGGTGAGGCAATTAGGGTGGACAATTTGACATGCCCAGAGTCACACAACTAGTCAGTGTTATGTATCTGAGGCTGGATTTGAAATTACATCCTCCTGACTCCAGAGCTGGTGCTCTCTCTACTGTACCACCTAGCTCCAAAATGGCTCTTATTTTTACAAATTTTACTCAGGTCTCTACATTCTTGAGAAGTGAGGCATTTATCAGAGAAACTTGCTTCATTTTTTTTCACATTTACTACTAACTGTATTTTCCTCCATCCTTTCTACCAATTTATTCTATTCTCTATCTTTTTTTCACAATGTCCCTCCTCAAAAGTGTTTTCCTTCTGACTAACTCTCCTCCAATATGTCTTTTTTTATCACTCCCCTTCTCTTATCCACTTCCCTTCCTACTTTCATATAGGGAAATATAAATTTCTATGCCCAATTGTGTATGTATGGTATTGCATCTTTGAGCCAATTCTGATGAGAGTGAGGTTCACTAACTCCCCCTCACCTCCTACCTCTTACCCTCCACTGTATAAGCTTTTTCTTATCTTTGTATGTGAAATAATTTACTCCATTCTACTTCTCCCTTTCCCTATCTTTTTTCCTCTGAAGTATTATACTCAGTTTTGCTGGGTAGATGATTTTTGGTTGTAATTCTAGCTCCTTCATCCTCTGAAATATCATATTCCAAGCCCTCTAATCACTTAATTTAGAAATTGTTATTATCTTGTGCTATCCTGACCATAGTTCCATGATACCTGAATTATTATTATTTTTTTTTTCTGGCTACTTGCAATATTTTCTCCTTGACTTGGGAGCTCTGGAATTTGGCTAGAATATTACTGGGAGTTTTCATTTTGGGATCTCTTTCAGCAGATGATGAGTAGATTCTTTCCATTTCTATTTTACCTTCTGGTTCTAGAAAATCAGGGTAGGTTTTCTTGATAATTTCTTGAAAGATTATATCTAGGCTCTTTTTTTGAACATCACTTTCAGGTAATTCAACATTTTTAAATGGTCTTTCCTGGATCTATTTTCCAGTCAGTTTTTTTTTCCCCCAATGCAATATTTCATGTTGTCTTCTATTTTTTTTCATTCTTTTGATTTTGTTTTATTGTTTCTTCATGTCTCATAAAGTCATTAGCTTCCATTTGCTCCATTCTAATTTTTAAGGGATTATTTTCTTCAGTGAGCTTTTGTACCTCCTTTTCCATTTGGCCAATTTTACTTTTTAAGGAATTTTTTTTTCTTCAATTAATTTTTGTTCCTCTTTTTCCATTTCAAAATTTTGTCTTTAAGTTATTCTCCTCCCAATTGGTTTTTTAGACCTCTTTTATCATTAATCTAGTCTGTATTTTCAAAGTATTATTTTCTGCAGTATTTGTGTGTGTGTGTGTGTGTGTGTTGACTTGTTTTTCATGATTTCCGTAGACCACATTCATTTCTCTTCCCAATTTTTCCTCCACCTCTCTTACTTGATTTTCAAAATCCTTTTTGAGCTCTTCTATGACCTAAGACCAATTTATAATTTTCTTGGAGTCTTTGGATGTAGGATCTTTGACTTTGCTATCTTCTTTTGAGTGTGTGTTTTGATCTTTCTTGTCACCATAGTTGGTTTCTATGGTCAGATATTTTTCTGTTGTTTGCTCATACTCCCAGCCTGTTAACTGACTTTTAACTTTGTTAAAATAAGACTCTCCTTCCAGTGTGGAGGGTGCACTGTCCTAAGCTTTAAGGGTTTTATGCAGTTGTTTTCAGAGATATTTCTAGGGAATCTGTAAGTTTTAAGTTCTTCCAAGGTGTCGTGATCTAAACAGAGGATCTAAGAGATATCTGTTCTCCCGGCCTGTGATATTGTGTATGAGTGATCATAAGCACTATTTTTTTCCCTGTAACTTTGACAAGGGTCACTGCTCCACTGTGATCCCAAGCTCTGATGTTATAGTGCTCCTTCTTGTCCATGTACTGCCATCCAGGACTGTGACCCAGATGTGTGTATGGACAAAGCAACAGAGTCCTGCCTCGATGTTAGCAAAGAGACCCCTGTAATCTACTTCTGATCAGTTTTTCAACCCCCTTACTGTCTATGGGCTGAGAGCTCCAGAAGCAGCCACTGCCTCTGCTGATTCAGTGGCTCCCAATGCCTGCTCCTGGTTTTGTGGGGTTGGGGTTATGTTGGCATGGCCTGTGCTGGACTGTACTCCTCTCTCATCCTGGAATTACAGATCTTTCCAGATAAATTCGAAGTTTTCTTGGGCTGTAAAATTGCTTCACTCTGTCTTTGTGTGGGTTCTGCCATTCTAGAATTTGTTTAGAGTCATTATTTAAAAATATTTGGAGGGGTTTGGAGGACAGCTAAGTGAGTTGCTGCCTTTACTCCACCATCTTTGCTCTGCCTCTCTGAATTGTGTTCTTATTTTGTCTAGTTCCATAAAGTGCCACTTCACTATTTTGATTGGTATAGAACTAAATCTGTAATTTAACTTTGGCAATATTGTCATTTTTCACAATACTGTCATGGATCAGTCGCGAACACTAAATATTATCCACTTCTTTACATTTAGTTTGTATCTTTAAGGAACATTTTGCAATTGAATCTGTGCACATATTGAGTGTGCTTTGGTATAGGGACACCTTCAAAAAAGAAACAAAAGTATGTGTGATACACTTTTTGTTTAACCAGAATTTTGTAGTTATTTTGAATGAGATGTCCCATTCCAATATCATCATCTTAATTTTTGTTCTTATTACATACACATCTAGCTGGTTTTGTAGGTTTATTTTATAGCCTAAAATTTGCTTATGCTGTTTTGAAAAACAACTCTTCAATGCTGTTTACTAAAATAATTGTGTAGTGGTCATCTCTAGCTTAACAATGAACACCCAGGGTGAAACAAACAAATAAACAAACTGGTTCTTAAAATTATGTTACTGTCTTGGAGAGGATACTAAAACTGACATCAAGGAAAGTTGATTTTAATTGTCTCCTCTTAAAGTTTTTAGATGTATTTTCTTATGTACAGCCCTTAAAATTTTAAACCCTGTTTTTTTTTAAATCATTAAAATGGGCTGGGGAGGTAGCAATATCTACTTTGAGTCAGTGATCATCAAGAATAAATATTTGGTGTCAGAGACAGGAAAACTTGGGCAAATATAATTCTTTTGGTTCTCCAGTATACTCTCTAAGACTATAATTTGCAGGCCAGTTATAGAGTGGCATTGGTAGAGAAATTTACTGTTTGGGTGTCTTATCTATATGGATGTACTGGAGGGAAGCTCCAATTTCCTTGAGGGAGTCAATTGCTAAATTTTAAGGTTGTGGATTTATTCCTCAAAAATCAGCTAACAGTATAAATTAGGACTTCATCTCTTGATTTATTGACTGTCTGAACTTAATAAAGTTGTAGAGAAGATGATCATATTGCATTTTAAGCTTAAAAGTGTATCACACATGTTTTTCATTATTTTTTATATGTATCTCCAGTTATTGAAGCTATGGGTTTGGACCAAAAGTAATCTACATCTCAGCATTTTTTGTGAGTGAAATAAGGTAATTTATATTAAGTACATTGTAAACTTTTTAAATGCTATATAAAAAGGTCAGTTTTTTTTTTTCAAATTAATACCTGACATATATTTAGAACTTTAGAATCTATAAAATGGTATGTTATTTTGGGCAGCTAAGTGGTACAGTGGATAGATCACTGATTGTGGAGTTAGGAAGCCTTATCTTCATGAGTTCAAATCTGGTTTCAGGCACATACTAGCTGTGTGACTTAACCCTATTTGCCCCAGTTTTTCATCTGTAAAATAAGATAGAGAAGGAAACGGGAAACCACTCCAGTATCTGTGCCATGAAAATCTCAAGTACGGGTCACAAAGAGTCAGGAAAGACTGAAAAAATGATTGAAGAGCAACTTGCTTATTCTTTCAAAGGAAGGATAACTTGTCATTCTGAGCATATTAATTAGGAGGTATTTAAATAGACCTCTAGAACCTTTGTTTCAATGAGCTTCATTCTTTGACAACTGATATCATTACCAAGAATAGAACTATTGAATACTTAAGGAAAACAACTGAGCTTTTGGTGGAGGGGAGAAGTTTATTGTTTTTCATCAAAGGAAAATAATGTCTGACTGATATTTTAGATTAATCTAAGGGAGGAAATAAAACTTAGGAAAACATGATGGGTGCTGCCATTTTTCTTTAGAAAGTTATTATATAGATACCTCACTCATTCCTAAGTATATGTTTAAAATTTTCCTCAATTATTAAATGATCCATTAGGTTTATGTGTCATAAAACACTGTAAAAAAGGAAAACATAAGGAGTACTATTCAAATTAATAGTGGTCAGTTTTCAATGCTGATCCTATAGATGCTGTTTTATATGGTGGGTACTTCATAGTGTCAAGTCATAGGGCAAATAATCTATGCCCACTGTGAATAATCCAACCTTGCTAATAAGGATTAATTGAAGGAATCAAGATTATTTCATTCAATCTAGAGAGAATAAGGATGAGAGTGTGTGTTTGTTGGGGAGAATTCTACTGGTATAAAACTTTCTTGAGGGTAAGTGGTGTTTTTAATCTTTGTATTTATACATGCCAATTTGTGGTACAGTGCCTTCTTTAATATAAAATTACTTGATTTAATTGAATATGATTATGAAAGATAACTAGCAAAAACAATAATGTTCATCATTTTGTATTAATCAAGGATTTTCAAAAATATGAAGTAGACAAAATTTCACATGTTAAATTTGTTAAATAATAAAAAAAAATTCTCAAAAATGTTCTCCTTAATACTTGCATGTGGTATTAATGAAAGCTGTATATAGGCAGAAAGTTTTAAAAATTAGATGCTAAACCACTAGTGACATATCTTTGTTCTGGTTTTATAATGAGAATTACATTCTTAGCAAAATAAATTACCTGGACATAACCACTTTCATTGTTATCGTATCATGATAACAAGAACTGATGGCGTCTGACTATGGATTGAAGCATACTGTTTTTACTTTGTTAATTTTCTTGAGCATTTTTTGTCTACATTTTCTTTAACAACATGACTATTATGGAAATGTTTTGCATGACTATACCTTTATCAAATTGTTTGCCTTTGGGGGGGGGGATGTGGGACCAGAGGAAGGCAGAGAATTTGCAACTTGAAGTTTTAAAAATGAATGTTTAAAATTGTTTTTACATGGAATTAAGGGAAAATAAAATAATAGAAAACAAAATCATTAACACATGAGGATTTATTCTACTGACAAGATAATCTATTGTTAAAGGTGTGTTTGATTGTCATCATAGTAGAGGACCTCTCAGGTTTCCTTCCAATAGTATGGCAAATCATTTAAACAAATATGGGGAATTTTAAGATCTTTTTCACCAAATCATAATGAAAAAACTCATTTTGAGAATTTCATTTTTATTTAGTTGATTCTTCACCAGTGAAGAAGTACTATTAACCAAAAAGAGAGAATATTCAAGGAATTGCTTTTCAATTGACTAAATATTCAATGTTTAAGGGATGCATGTTTAGGTTTACATGCATGTGTGTCACTATATTCCACCAATTCACAGTAATTAGAGGTGGGTGGTTATTTGAAACAGTGAAAGAAAATATAATTTTGTTATGATGTTATTACTGTTCAGACCATTTTTGAAACCTGTCATTGCAAAATATCTCTGTAGCTGAATTGTGATCCTAATCTTCTAATATTTTTGACTTCATAGCTAACTGTGACTTGTGACATGAAATGATTGCTGGCCAGATTGAGTTATTACTTCATTCAACTGACTTGGTACCAAGTGGGTTTTCCCTGTTTCCAAAAATCAGGTCTATCATTAAATCATTAGCTGCTCATGAAGATATTTAAATGTAGGTGCCACAGACTTTAAAGTGAGTTTCATGAAAGTCGTTACAAAAGCATTTTGGACAAAGAATTTTTGTAGTGGAGATAATCTAGCAAGTTTTAAAAGCACTAAGAAAATGTAGAACTTCTAATGAGTTTGTAGATGGCAGGGGAGAAACTTTAGTGTCACACCTCATTTTATTTCTTCCTAATTGGCAGACTCCAATAAATGACTCTATCACATGAGGATTATACCTGTTTTTCATTTACTCTTTCTCTTGTAATCAGCTAATAGTGATTTTAAGTTGATAATGATTAAAGTCAATATTAATGGCTTTTACATATAGCTACCCCAAGACTAATTACTAAAACTCTGTTTTTTGAGCTACTAGTATAGTGGTAACATTACTTTGATTCTTTTATAATAAAGAAAGTAGTGGCCTGAACTCGATTCCTCCTTGTTAAATTGGATTCTAAACTGAAGCAAGTTGCCCCTGATTATAGATGATTAATCAGAAACTTTTTTCTAGCAAATATGTTAACCAATCCTTTTTTTTTGTTATCTATAGTCAGAGAACATATGTTCAAAAAGAAAATGGAAAATTGAGGTCATAAAAGAAATAATTATACATTTAAAATCCTGAACTTATGCACTGTTTATATATTGTATATAGCAACGTTCTGTTCCCCCCTCCCCTTGTTCCAGTGGTCTAAATTCTGTCAATCAATTAATAAACAGATACGTATTAAGCATTTTCTATCTGCAAAACACTATGCTAGTTGACAGGTACTACCTTTAGCTGTAAAACAAAGGATATGAATTAGACGATTCCTGAGGTCTCTTCTAACTGTGATAGTCTATGGGTTTTTTTTTTTGATGAAACCTAATACAGCATCCCTTTCTTCCCATAACAAACTAAGAAGCAAACAAACAACAAACCTCTATCTTTCTTCTGATGTACTTAGATCTTATATCTGACAACTCCGTGTTACCAGTGATCTAGCCTCAATAACTTTCTTTCATCTTTCTCCCTTGTTCCTATCATACCACTGGATCCCATTTCTAAAATCCATTAATTAATTCAGCATCAATGATATCTAAAGGATCTGGCCTTTTGGTTAACATTATTTGTATACTAGTTGAGACATTCACTTTCACAGACATATCAGTATTTAATAACTGTAGGTCCCACCGCTCTTTTTTCCTGGTTCTGGTCTGGAAGCTTTTTTACTAAGTCTTTTTACTTTTTAAAGCTAATACACTGGAGAGAAAAAAAAATACCATTCATCCGAAAAGGTGAATTACACCCTGCCTCAAAGCATTCAATGTAATCTGCCTCTAATTTCAATTTCTTTAGTGTAGGATTTTAGCAATCACACACCTGGGAAGAAGGGGTCATGTAATAATCTCTCTCTGTTATGTGCCACAGCATTCCTACTTGTTTGCAATCAATCATAAGATGAACAAATAGAGTTCTCCCCTACTAGGAGGACTTCAAGCAAAGCTGAATGATTATTTCTTGGGTATGTCAAGTAGCAGATTCTTGAGTAGGCTTGGGTTGGACTAGACAGCCTGTGAGGTAGCATATCATATGATTCTGTGGAGTTGCTGAATTTTTCATAACATCATACAGCTATTTTGATTTTAGTGGTCTTGTGTTTAAAGATGTTCTCAGTGTAATCTCCTGATCAATATGATTAAACCAATTTTGTTTACCTACCTGAAAATAAGAAAAGTGTTATTAATCTAATTACATTGAAAATTTATTTATGTTTTGGCCTGGATCACTGAAGGATTAACTTAGACTACAGTGGATCCTTTGTGTGAAAGTTGTATTTAATTCATTCCAAATAGCGGTAGTTAAGTAGTGACTAAGTGCTAGGTGAGAGACAAATTGAGATGAAAATCATGCATTCTCTCTTCTCAAGTATTTTAATACAATGTAAAAAGTAGATATAAAATAAATACACACAAAAAAGGGAAGAAAATGTGAAAGGAGTAAATGAAAACCTAAAAATGCTAATAAATTTTAAGATAGATATGGCAGAGGCAGCATCTGATTTGGACTCTGAGGGAAGAGAAGGATTTAACACATGGAAATTCTAACGTGGAAATTGTTGCATCTGGAGTGGAGTAATTTATCCCAAGAATGGAAAGACAGTGTGAACAAAGGCACTAGAATGGAAGAGGACAGTGAAAGGATAAGGGATAGAAAGCTATCTATTTTTTTAAAATTGATTATGTGAAAGAGAACATTATAAGATGAGACTATATATTTGTGTTAAAAATAGATTGTTGAAGGCCTTGAATTCCAAGAGAAGGAGATTAAGCTTTACCCTGTAGACAACTAGAAGTCACTGAGGATTATGAGTAGATTCATGAAATGATAATGGCAGATCTTCAGGAAGATTATGCAGATAGCAATAGGTAAGACGATTTCCAGGAAGGTTATACTGGAGATATGAAACAAGCCAGGGCAAGAGCCTAGGTTTAAATTAGGGTGATTGCAGACAAGAGGCTAAGGTAGATGTCTCAAATGAACGCTGAGTGAAGTATAAAGATTTAGACACAGAACTTATCTCTAGCAAAGTGTGTGCTGTTATCTAGATTGAAACATCAGTATGGTTTTCTCTTCCTTGAGTTCAGTATTGATTAGATTTAGATTCTTTTGTTGACATGAATTTTGGGACTATTGGCTGAAGATAAGGGCAGATATTATTTGGGCATGAGATGGTCTAACATATTTGCTACCAAAAGCAGTAGAATTTAAATTTAAATTTCCATCTCCAGTGTTTACAAGTTAAAAAAAAATAAATTAAATGCATTATGTTTATTTGAATATAGGAGACAAATTGATGCACAATGGAAAATGTGAATTAAGCTTCATTTTCTTTTATTTTTAGTTAAGCAAATAGATTTCATTTCATAAGGCTCCCAAAGTATAATGATATGGATAGAACTCACCATTGTTTTTGAAGATAATATTAGATATTTTTAGCTTACTGAGCAATAATTTGGTAACCTCCTTTTTAACCCCATGAAGTATTTCATAATTTAATAATAAAATATTAATTTTATATTTAAGAGCAATAAAAATGAAGCAATTCTATAAACTACTTTACTATCAGTGATGGATAATATCTCCCAGTAAGGAAAAGAACAATGATTGTTTTTTTCCTTTCAACTGGAATCCATCAACACTCATCATTTTCAAAGATGCTAGAAAGTTTGAAGGCACTTATATTTTGAGAGGTAAAGGAGCAGATACTTCTGTGCATAAAGGTAAGAAAATTCATAGGAAATTAGCTTATTTTTGTTTTTTTAAATTTATTTTGATTTATCAGCAATCTCTTCCGTATGCTTTTGAGTTGAAAATTTTCTCCCCCCCCACCCTCCCCAAGATGGTGCACAATCTGATATAGGCTTTACATTTACATACCCATTAAACATATTTTCACATTAGTGAAGTTATAAGTAAAAATTAAAACCAATAGGAGGAACCATCAGAAAGATGAAACAAAACTCCACAGAAGGTAAAAATAAGCAATAGTGATTCGACTTCCATAGTTCTTTCTTTGGATGTGGACAGCATTTTGCATCCCGAGGTCTCTGGAGATGTCTTAGATCCTTGTAATGCTGAGAAGGGTTCAGTTTAACAATATTAGTGGTTGCATAAAGTGGCTGTTGTTGTGTACAAAGTCCTCTTGGTTCTGCTCACTTCACTCAGCATCAAACCATATAAGTCTTTCCAAGTTTTCACTCTGCCATGTTGGCTCCTGGAAGCGGAAGTCTCTAGATTATTTTTGTTTTAAATTTATCAATATAAATCTGAGCTTTACAAACATGAAATTAAATGGCATTTTCACATATATAAAACAATTCAAAATAGATTTGTATATTAATCTTCAAATATCTATCGTGTACCATTTTATCGCTATTTAGTAGAACCCTAATGCCAGCATAAGAGACAAATGAAACATCAACTTCCTTTTTGGGGAATTGCTTCTGAATAATTACACAAAATTAAGAGTGAAAGGGAGAAGGATAGAATCCCTATAATGCCTGGATAAATCTGTAGAATATGTTTTTAGGAGGTCCTAAAAAGTCCAGGTGTAATCTCAAAGTACATAGAGGGAAGAACCAGTAAGGAGAATCATTCAGAATTTTCTCTGACTGTATTCTATGACCAAATATGCAGAAATTGGTTGGGGAACATTTAAAATACATATTGTGACAATTATGCCACCAACAGCAACAATAACAAACAAAACCATTTGCTAAGTAATTACTACGTGCCAAATTATGAAGAGTTTTAAAAGCCAAACAGAGGATTTTATATTTGATGTTATATGTAATAGGGAACCACTGGAATTTATTGATGATGGCATGATGTGGTCACTCCTGATCATGTCTATTTCTTTACTTTTCCATATGATGTCAACATCCTTACTTTTATCTAAGATTCCTCTAACTGTGATCCTCAGCAAATTACTTCTATATGTTCCATTTTTCAAATAATTATCATATCATGAGGAATATATTATTTTTCTTGGCAGCAAGCAACTTAAAGTCATTGAAAATACAACCTAATCTCCCATAAGTGATATACTCTGCTCTCTTCCTCCTTTTCAATACTAACTCACCTTACTGTTCAGGTACAATTCAGCTGTACTATAGCATAGGTAGAATGACCAATTTTGGCTAGCATGAGAAATTAAATTTGCTCCCCCCATTTGGAAACATTGTCAAATAACTTTTTTTGTAGTTTCCTTTTGATGATGGATAAGGGCATATTACTATGTTCACTATATCAATCTCAAACACAAACACAAAAACACACACACTCACATTCAGCATATCTCCCATGCATATTTGAATTGTGTAGGACATATGTCACCTTTCATTTCCCTTGGACAAATGTAGTGATTTAAAACAAATCATATTCTAAAAGGGTGATTCCCTATTATACTGCATATTAAAGAAACCAAGGGGACCCCTTTCAATTTCAGTATGTTCCAATTTTTGTTAATTCTCCAGTTCAAACATTAACCACTTATATACAGTGTTGTACTAACACATAAAAACACGAGGTCTGGCAATTTCCCTTTAGGGTATATTAAATAAAAATAATGGAATATTCTATTCTAATGTGATTTAGCACAAAATGAAAGAAGATAATTTCTCTTCTCTATACATGGGAGCCCCTCAGTTGTATAATCAAACTTAATTAAAAAAAAGATAAATTTATTAAATGTGTTTAAAGGTTTACCAAGTAGAGAACAATTTGTTACATAAGTGAGGAGACTAACTTGAATAATTAGTCAAGTAATCATATAATATTAGAAAAAATGAGAGGTTTCCTCCTTTCCAGATCATAATGGTGAATACAATGATGATGATGATGATGATAATTACCATAACTTATGTATTTGCATATTGATGTATGGAGACAAAGTGTTTTACATATGTGTTACAATTTGATCCTCACAGTTAATCTATGTACTTATAAACTACACAGAGGAAATACGTATTTTTGTTTTTGTTGTTATTGAGAAGGAGGATGAGGAGGAAGAAAACTTACCTAATTCCTCTATCTGGCCCCAAACCTTGTGTGAGTGGAACAATTCATTCCCAACTTCTCTCTCCAGATATTATTTTTTGTTGTTATTCAGTCATGTCAAATTATTTAGATACGACTTTATTTGTGTAAAAATTGTTTTGTGATTGTGTTCATATAGTTCCTGGGTTTGTTTTGGCAGGTAGATTTCTAAATACTTTATAATGCCTACATTAACTTTAACTGGAATTACTCTTCTATCTCTTGCTGTTGGACTTTGTTGGTAATATATACAAATATCTATGATTTATGTGGGTTTATTCTATAGCCTGCAACTTTGCTAAAGTTGTTTATTATTTCAAGCAGTTTTTACTTGATTCTCTAGGATTCTCTAAGAATATCATCATGTCATCTGCAGAGTGATAACTTTGTTTCTTCTTTGCCTATTCTAATACCTTCAATTTCTTTTTTTTCTCTTATTGCTAAAGCTAAGGTTTCCAAATAACAGTGGTGATAATGGACATCCTTGTTTCACCTCTGATCTTATTGGAAATGCTTCTAGCTTTTCCCAATTACTTGCTTGCTGAAGGTTTTAGGTAGATGCTACTTATCATTTTAAGTAACACTCCATTTATTCCTATGATCTTTAATGTCCTTAATAGGAACAGGTGTTGTATCTTGTCAAAAGCTTTTTGTGAATATATTAAGAAAATCACGTAGTTTCTGTTAATTTTGTTGTTGATGTTATCAATTATGCTGATAGTTTTCCTAATATTGAACCAGCCCTGCATTCCTGGTATAAATACTACCTGGTTCTAGTGTATTATTCTCATAAAAATTGCTATAATCTTTTTGATAATATTTTATTTAATTTTTTGCATCTATATTTATTAGGGAAATCAGTCTATTATTTTTTTCTCTGTTTTGACTTTTCTCAGTTTACATATCAGCACCACATTTGTGTCATAAAAATTCTGATAAAGCACCTCCTTCCACTACTTTCTCAAGCAGTGTATATAGTATTGGAATTAATCATTCTTTAAATGTTTGATAGAATTTGCCTGTAAATCCATCTGGCCCTGGAAATTTTTTTTTCCTAGGGAGTTCATTGATATCTTGTTCATTTTTTTTTCCTCAGATGGAGTTATTCGAGTATTTTACTTCCTCTTCTGTTAATCTGGGCAATTTATAGTTGTGTAAATATTCATCCATTTCACTAAGATTGTTAACTTTATTGGCATGCAGTTGAGTAAAATTGTTCTTAATTATTGTTTTAATTTCCTCTTCATTGGTGGTGAATTTACCCTTTTCATTTTTGATGCTGATAATTTGATTTTCTTCTTTCTTTTTGTAAATTAAATTAACTAAAAGTTTAATTTTTTTCCCATAAAACTAACTCTCAGTTTTAATTATTAGTTCAATACTTTTCTTAATTTCAATTGTCTTAATTTCTCCTTTGGTTTTCAGCATTTCTAACTTGATATTTAATTGGAGATTTTAAATTTGTTCTTTTTCTAGGTTTTTTTTTTTAGTTGCATGCCCAATTTATTGATCTCTTCTTTCTCCATTTTATTCATGTACACATTGAGAGATATAACTGAAAACTGCTTTCTCTGCATCCCATAAGTTTTGGTATGTTGTCTCATTATTGTCATACTCTTGAATTAAGTTATTGATTCTTTCTATGATTTGTTGTTTGACTCGTTCATTCTTTAGGATCAGAATATTTAGTTTCCAATTATTTTTAGTGTATCTTTCCATGGCCTTCATTACATATAATTTTTATTGCATCATGATCTGAAAAGGATGCATTTGATATTTCTGCCTTTCTGCATTGGATTATGAGGTTTTTATGTCATAGCACATGGCCAATTTTTGTGTAAGTGCCATATGCCACTGAGAAGAAAGTATATTCCTTTCTATCCCCATCCAATTTTCTCCAGAGGACTATCATACCTAACTTTTCTAATACTCTATTCACCTCCTTAAGTTCTTTCTGATTTATTTTGAGCTTAAATTTATCTATTTCAGAAAGGGGGAGGTTGAGGCTCCTGAGTAGTATAATTTTGCTGTCTATTTCTTCCTATAACTCCCTGAACTTCTCTAAGATTATGGATGCTGAAACATTTTGTGCATATATGTTTAGTAATACTTCGTTGCCTATGGTGCCTTTTAGCATGATGTAGTTTCCTTCCTTATCTCTTTTGATAAGATCTATTTTTGCTTTTGTTTTGTCTGAGATCAGGATTACTACCCTGCTTTTTTTTATTTTTTTATTTCAGCTGAAGCATAATATATTCTGCTCCAGCCTTTTGCTTTTAAACTGTGTGCATCCCTCTGTTTCAAATGTGTTCCTTGTAAACAACATGTTGTAGAATTATGATTTTTAATCCATCCTTCTATGCTGGTCTATGACTCCTGGCTTCCCTGGATTCCTCCAAGTTTCATTTAAAAGGTTACCTTCTACAAGATGCCTTTCTGGGTCCCCCTAAATGACAGTGTCTTTCCTCTGAGATCACCTGCAATTTACCCTACATATAACTTTGTTTATACATAGTTGTTCATATTTTGTCTTCCCCATGAAAATGTTAGCTGCTTGAGGGCAGGAACTTTTATTTTTCCTTTGTAGCCCCAATTCTTAGTACAAAGTCTCACCCTAATAAATGAATTTAATTATTTTTGCTGGTGGTGGCATGGCTATGACAATATGTATTTTAACATTGGTCCCTCCCCAACTTCTGCATGTATTTCTTCTTCTGCGTCTAGAGACAAAACAGGCCAGGTTCAGAAAAACTAAGTACCACTGTTGTCTTGTTGTATGTCCTTTCTTTGTTAGGACAAAGTAAGCATCATATTGACAAATATTTAATGAATTGTGAACCTCTCATTTCATCCCAATGTTGAACCTGAAATAATAGAATGTAATTTTTTGGTTGATAAAATATCTTGCAGGTCATTTTACAAAACTCTTAATCATGGCACAGCAAATTCTTAAAAGAATCTCAGTTTGGGGTTTGCTCAAGAGCAAAAGAAATCCACTTTGTATTTGTGATTGTAAATAGGATGCATTATAAATGAGGACTTGTATGGAAGAAGTAATATATAAGGTATCATTAAGGTAATTTGATTCTCTCAATTGTCAGTCCTCTAACCTGACTCCAAAATCAATTTCCATTTATATATATATATATATATATATATATATATATATATATATATATCTTGTCTTCCCTTATCCATAAATTAGTATCCCTCTACTTCAAGTCCACTATTCTTTGATGACAGGGATTGTCTCAGTTTTGCATTTAAATTTCCATTACCTAGAAGCATCTCTGGCATGTAAGAGATGCCTAATTAGTATTAGTTGGTTGATTTATTGATCAGAGAAAAAGATAAGGCAAGAAATGGAATAATGATTCGTTCTGTGATTTCATTGTTATACAGCTCCCAGAATAGAAAAATCATTTTATCAATACAAGTCAGTATCATCTCTGTAATTGTAGTCTTAGAGAGTGTCTTGAACCAAATAAGGATTAAATTACTTGCCCAGGGTCACAAAGCCAGTAGATGTTAGGGGCCATATTTAAATCCCAAAGATTCCTGGCTCTGAGTCTATTTTCATACACACACACACACACACACACACACACACACACACACAGTCACACACATGTCACACACATATATGTATGGGTGTATACACACACACACACATAGAGATACACAGATCTGCCTCTCAAGAGTAATGGACAACAGACTGATAGCCCATCTTTTGCACTAAAATCTATGAAATACCCAAAACTTTAAAAGACTTCCAGTACATTGGCATAGGTCTATGTAGGATTCATGGAGAACATGTGTAAGAATGACACAAGACAGAAAGACATAGTTATGTTGTTATATATGCCGTTGGAAAGACTACCCACATTGATGAGATCACAACTACATCAAAGAATGGAAATAATGGAATAATTGTGGAGTATCTGAAAAGATTAAAGAAATGAAACTATTATAATGAAGTCAAATTTCATTTATTTAAAAGTTAATTATCTAATTTATAGATAATTCATTCATTTTGTTTTTCTACAATCCTCTATTTGAGCCATTAAAGGCTCTTACAAAATTTTGCTGCAGGAAAGAGTTTAAGACAAACAGGACAATGTCTTGAGATTGTTTACAGATTTGCCTTAATTCACAATTATATAGAAATTTATATGGGCTTCTTGTCAAAACAACTTTGTGAGACAAGCAATGAGAGCACCTTGATTTTATAGACAAAAAACTTGGCATTCATAGAACTTATATAGCTCATTCACTATTTTGCAGCTAAGAGATAGAAACTGAACATGGTGCTACTGGCTGTAATTCCTGGTCTTTTTCTATAACAGAATGATGAAACCTTTATATTTTCTATGGAATATAATTAAAAATTTAATAATGTAAGCATATATCTAATAAACATTCTCATTTTATAGTAGCATTATCATACTATTCTACCAAATATTGGTGAAAATTTTATAGTTGTTTAATTAAAATAGACTGGCAGGATTTGGACCCTCCTTCCTCAGCCAACTGTGCTCCATCCTTAATTGATGTTATCTCAATCTTTCTGAAATGTTGGCATCAAAAAGTTTGAATCATGAACTTGGGTTGTTTAGAATATTACTTATGTTAAGCAAATTACTCACAACCTGTTTTGGGCAACCTGAGTAACTATCAATCTTGAGCCTAATGTTGGCAGACTGAGAGATACAATACAAAACCAAAATATTTATAAGAACATATGCCAAAAGATAACAGAAGTTAAAGAACTTGGAGCTTTCATATGGGATTAACTAAGCAGGCTACCACTAGGAGAATAGCCAGATTCAGGAAAGCAATAATGAGTAATATTCTCCATTATCAAGAAATAAATAAATGCCCCTCCTACAAATAATGTGTGCAAACTACACAACAAATAATTAAAGCAGTGTTAAGTTCCTGTATTATAATAAAAATCCTATCAGAGAATATCAAATAGTGATTTGGGACTGGGGATTGACTGCTATTAACTATATTCAGGAAGATAAATTCTATATTAACAAATACACACATAAAATATATACATAAATGCATACATATGTAGATATCCTATTATACATACTTGACAGCCCAAGTGCTGATATCTCTGGTAACATGAATTATTTAAATACTTGGAATAAGCCTAATAGATATTTGGCATAAGTGTTCTATGGAGAACTGATGGACAATATGGGGAAAATCACTTAAGTTGTGAAGATGTGGACAAGTAGCCACCACTGGCACTTGAGAGAGCATGTGCCATCATTAATAATATCACTGATCTATCCAAGCATTGAAATAACACTAAACAAAATAAAGGACATTTCATATTTAAGGCTAATTTGACAGATGTGTGCTATATAATAATGCACCAGTCGTAAGTTTACATGAAGTGTCTCATTCATACTGGCTCTGTGATCTTTGTCAATGCCCTTAAACTCTCAGTTTTCAAAGGAAATTCTATAAAATGTTAAATTACAGAATGGGTGGTAAATTGCATCAGCAGAGAGTTTCACCAGTGGAAATTCCATTATATTTATGATATCCGGTCTATTCCAAAATTATTCTCATAAAACATTATCTAAACATATGTCTGATTTTTTAATTGAATTTTACTGTTGAGTGAATGTCCTAAAATTTGGAATACAGGTGAGGAATTTTGCTTAGGCCCTCATGATACTGATTGTTTTTTAAACTATTCATTGAAAAGATTATAACTGAAGACAAATCAATGCCATCCAATATATCTTCTGTGCCTCAAAACCTCATTATTTCATTAATGTGGTTCTTCCTTTACTGACAGATTGTGATTCCTCCATACCTTAGTCCCTGATATCCAAGAGCTACCAAAGAGCTGCTAAAGTCAAAATCATTCAGACTTTTCATGAGGAGCCTCACTGAATTTAGCAAGACTTGTTGTTACATAAATTGTACTCAGTTGCTGGTCTCATATCTGAAACCATCACAATGTGATAGAACTGGCCAGATATTATTTTTAACTTGGAAAATTTCAGAATTTTCTTGGAATACTCCTGAAGGGTTCAGAGTTACCACTCTGCCATGCAGACTGCTTTGGTGGAGCCCATCATGCTGATATGTGTATTTCAATTTAAGAAACTTTATGTGCCATTCATTGTGCTAGGTACTGAAGAAACAAAAACAAACTGAAACAATCCTTTCACTTAAGAAATTTGTGTTCTATTAAAATGTGAGAGAAAATGTGTGCTTTTGAGTAAATATAAACAAAGTAATTTCTAGTGGGAGGATATAGGTCTAAAATGACTATTTAAAATACAATGTGACAGAACCAAGAAGGCAGAGTAAAGGCAGGGACTGCCCTGAGCTGTCCTCTAAACTATTCCAAATACCTTTAAACAATGACTCCAAGAAAGTTTTAGAGTGTCAGAACCCACGAAAAGATAGAGACAAACTATTTTCCAGCCCAAGACAACTTAGAAGGTCAGCACGAAAGGTCTATTGCACCAGGGTAAGAGAGGAGCACAGTCCAACACAGGACACTCTAGCTCAAAAATTGGGAGCAGGATTTTGAGGCTGTTGAATCAGGAGTGGCAGTAGCTATTTCCAGAACTCTCAGCCTACAGATAGTAGTGGGTTCTAACAACTGGTCAGAAGGAGATTACAGGGATCTCTTTGCTAGCACTAAGTCAGGACTGTGTTGCTTTGACCATACTCACTTCTGGGACACAATAGTGGGTGGCAGTCCCAGGGTAAGGTAGAGCACTAGAATACCTGAGCTTGGCCACAGTTGATCAGGGACTGTTCTCACAGATCCAGGGCAGAAAAGAGTCCTTGTGGTCTCTTACAAACCAGAGCACAAGCCAGGAGAATAGTAAAGATATCTCTTTAGATCATGCTGCCTTG
This sequence comes from Phascolarctos cinereus, assembly GCF_003287225.1. Classification (NCBI taxonomy): domain Eukaryota; kingdom Metazoa; phylum Chordata; class Mammalia; order Diprotodontia; family Phascolarctidae; genus Phascolarctos; species Phascolarctos cinereus. Next base: position 76,192,162 of record NW_027556098.1, read on the forward strand.
GAAGAACTGAAAATTTATAGGTCCCTAAAAGTATCTCTAAAAAAAGTTGCCCCAAACTCCTGAAGTTTGGGATAATGAGTCCTCCACCCTACAAACAGAGCCCTACTTTAACAAAGAATTGAAAGTCAAGTAATAGGCTGGGAAAATGATCAAAGCACAGAAAAAATATATCTGACCATAGAAAGTTAGTATGATAACAAGGAAGAGCAAAACAGACACTTAGAAGAAGATAACAAAGTCAAAGCTCATATATGACAGCCTCTAAAAAATATGAATTGATCGCCAGCCATGGAAGAACTCAAAAAGATTTTGAAATTCCAGAGATTTAGATGAAAAAATGGAAAAAGAAATGAGAATGATACAAGAAAATACTGAAAAATGTGCCAATAGCTTGGTAAAGGAAACACAAATACTAAAGAAAATAACACCTTAAAAAAGAGACTAGGTCAAATGGTAAAAGAAGTACAAAAAGCCAATGAGGAGAAGAATACCTAAAAAAGTAGAATTGACCTTCTGAGAAAAAGAGGCACAAAAAGCCACTGAAGTAGAAAAAAAAAAACTCCTTAAAAAGTAGAATTGGCCAAATGGAAAAGGAGCTACAAAAGCTCAATGAAGAAAATAATTATTTAAAAATTAGAATCAAGCAAGTGGAAGCCAATGACTTTATGAGAAATCAAGAAACAATAAAACAAAACCCAAAGAGTTAAAAATAGGAGACAATATGATTGGGGAATGGGATCACAGAGTCAGACATAACTGAAATTACTCAACAATAAAAACAACTATATATGTGTGTGTTTGTAGCTACAGCTATAGATATAATAATACATATATACTTACATGTATAATATATCAAATAATGCATGTTAATTGCATAAGAGGTATGAAAATTAAAAAATTACATTAGATCTGAGGGGAGAAAGTCCATTAATAACTAGAAGAGGGAGGAATAACTAGGGGAAACCTTAAAAGATATCTTGATTGTTGAAAAGTGGGCCAATCATTGCAAACTTTCATAACAATGGGAATAAAGACAAGTTGGTAAGAAAACAGAGCATGTTTGGTGGATAGCAAATAGGCCTATTTTTCAGGAATGTAAGGATATGGGGAGAAATAGAAAATAAAAATATTGGAGGAAAAGTATCTTCTTGTCATGGCACAGAAAACATTTAAATTCTGAGCAAAGCAGTTTGAACTTCATTTAGAAAGCTACAGAAAGTCAATGCTGCATTTTGTTGTTTTGAAGTTTTTAAACAACAGTGCCATGACAATGACAGAAAAAATATATAAGTCCAACAGTTAGACTTATAATAATAATGATACTATGAGCCATTATTAAATAGATAATTAATTGATCATTAAATGAACAATTAGATATCAATTTATTATGAAATCATTAGATTATCAATCTACTCAACTAAGGCACCAGACTCTATCCCTGAAATCTTCAAATTAAAGTATCCTTTAGTGGCTACCATTCCTCTAACGTACTTTCTTCCATTAGAATATGAGCTGATTGAGGGCAGGAACTATAGTCTATTTTATATCTTCAGTACTTAGCATAGTCATTTGTACTTAATAAACATTTGATAAATACTTTCTCATTAAATAATTTTGGAAAAATGAATATGGGCAATAAAGGAGAGGAAGGAATCAACGACTATCACTTTTGAATACTAACAATGGAATAAATGACAGCAATTATGAATAGACAATGAGGAGATGTTCTTTGTTTTTGTTTTTGTTTGTTGTGGGGTGGAATACTCTGCCATTTATTATCTATGTTACTTTGTGTTATTCTGCTCTCAGGATCAGTTCCCTCATATTTCTCACTAAGAGAGTTAGACTCAATAATATCTAAGAGACTTATTTATTCTAACATTATAGGATTCCAAAATAAAAGGGCTTGATTACTTTCATGATGAGCCTATCAATATCAGAGAAATTTCCAACATTCTTTGGGCAGTTGAAGTTGTGGGTCTGGAGTAATAAAGAGGGTCAAACTTGGAGATTATGTTTTGGGAGCATTTACATAGAAGTGATCGTTGAAGATATGTAAATAAATGAGATTTCCAAGGCTAAATATTTTAAAAAATGAAATTGCAAAAGTGATGAAATTATTAAGACCACAAGAGATTATAAGCAGCAAGCTGAAAGAATGATAGGCTGACAGAAGCAGGAAGAGGCAGACAGTTCATAAGCTGCCTGTTAAAGCCTAACAGAAGCATGATTGGAGGCAAGAGATTCACAGCCGGAAGACAGAGCAGCTGTCCAGGAATTCCTGACAAAAGGAAGTACTCATTGGCATGGGATTATTACCAGAGTAAACAGTGATACATGAAGGGAGATAGGGGAGAAAATACAAAGGAGAAGCCAACCAGAAGTAAAAACCATACAGAAGCTGACTTTTCCAGAGACATGTATAAAGAGTTACAGACAGATCAAATTCAACAAAGAGGGTAAGCAAGAACATGATCATGGAAATATAAATCATGGAGAAACTGAGTGAAAGTAAGAAATACTTAGTGATGGAGTAAATTCATTGTCTAAATATTGGTCCACATCTTTGTTCTAGGTGTCTAGGATATGACAGTGGTTTCAAAGCCTAAATCCATAAGGAATCAATGACCTGGAAGATGATGGCTAGAAATGATCAGCAAAGAAACAGGTTGGGAATGAGACAACAAAATCTTTCAAAGTCAACACAAAAGTATAGAGGGACACAAGCAGATGACTATTCAAGCATAGCAGCCAACCCTCTCCCCTCCCCAAACAAACAAACAAAAAACAGCTATGTGTAATACTCATCAACAGCTTTTGAAGAAAATAGTGCAATACAATAACTGATATTTATAGTGGTGAACATAATATTTAAAATATATAAAATATACCGTGATGAAGTAATCAAATAAAGACGTAATGTATTTTAGAATGGTTGCTACTCAAAAAGGGTTAAAAAATGAACTTTTTTTTTTTTGCTTTTAGGAAACAAGTTTTAATTATCTGTACTATTCATTTCTTTGAAGGACATTAGTAGGGCTCATAAATGAGGTCTTGCTATATTTCAATACTTTCATGTATCATTGATCTCTTTGGTTTTGATACTTCTTTAAGTGATATAAATTGAAAATTTTCCAAGTTTCATCCTGTTTAAATTTTGTTTATATTCCTTAACAAATCCTCTGACCATGTCCATAGCCAGGAATACTTTACTTGGCCTTTTCAAAATTCTGTAGATTGAGATTATCTATCTTTTATCCATCCACTCTCATTACATAATCAACCCATCCTTTTCTGATCTTCTGTGTCCTTAGTGATATCTCTTATATCACATCTCCAAATTAAATCATAAGTTGTAGCACAATGAATTCTATTTGTTCCAATCAAGCAATTTTCCTTTGCCATTAGACTAAACCTGGAAATTTGATTCTCCTCATTATAGTGGTTAATGTCTAAGAAAGAAGCTGATTTGGGGTCAGGCTTTAGGGGAGAGGCTCCCTCCATGATATGTAAAATAAGCTAATTTCCTTTTTAGGGCATGCTATTTTAATCATGGTATTGGAATTCTGTCAGATATTGTGAATTACGTGAATTTACACTTGTTCATGCTTCCATCAGGACAGCTCAGCATCAGTGTGGAGTTTCCAAACTGAGAGGACTAAGTCTTGCAGCTTAGTTTCTTAAGATCATGTCCACATGATGATGAAATCATCTTACTAAAAAAACCCCAGTCTTTGTAACAGATTGGAGAGTTTTTAAATAATCTGATTTTTTTCTTCTTTATATACAAATAACAAAGATTTTGATGGAATATGTAGCATATACCCTACAACTAAAAGTGAGACTTCTATTGAATTGTCTGTCTTCCTTATTGCGACCATTACTTTCTATCCCATTTCCTTCTTTCAAAGCTGGCCTGTCCATTTTTTTTCAACAGTAATAATTTGTTTCTTAAATTTGGTTAAATTTGTTTCTTAGTTCTCAGATTCTTTGGATTTGCTTCTGGCTGCATCATGTTTCTAAATTCTCCCACATTGATTCCAACATATTTTGAGCTAAACCAAAACAAAGGGAGAAGAAATGGAAGGGGCTTTTAGGTGCCACTCAAACACATCTGTGTCTATGTAAACTTTATTCACCATATTTACTCATTTGTGTTTGACTGGCACAGCACAGTCAATATATGCCAGTATCTAATAACACATATAAACCAAGTGGTACCTTTCCAAGATTTCGTAGGCTTGTTGCCTGCCTTAACATGGGATTTTGGGCAGCACTGAAACAATGAAGTCTTTCATGCACTTCAAAAAATTCAAAGCTCCTTGCGCAGTTTTGTGAATGTCATTCACCTTCCTCCCCTCTCCTTATTCAATTTTAGATCAAATTCACTATTCCAAAGCAATGCAATATGTTGATAGATAAACTCAAAGGATGATTGATAAAACTATGTAAATAACTTTGGAAATATGTTTTCTCTGATTCACTTTTGTTTTACCCTAATATCCAGTACCTCATACATAGAACAATGAAAGACTATATATGTAACAATGAATCTCAATTACAAAATTGAAGTTACAACATTAAAAAACAATAGAAGGAACTATAGAAACTCAAAATTTACCTTTTCCATATACAAAGCAACAACAATGAACAACAGTAAAAAATTTTATATAATACCATAAATGTTCATTTTAGAATCACAGAATTCAGGGAAGAAATCAAAACAGCTATCATTTCTTTTAGGATACTGGTCATAGTCTCACTTTCTCTGCACCTCCACCACACTGAAAACTAGGACTCCATTACTAGTTCCTTATAACTTCAGTAGGTAAGTCGTTAGGCTAGTGAGCCTGGCTACCATCCCACTTTCTGTACTTTCCTCACAACTGCTCCACTTCCCAGCTCCTTTTTATAAATTTACTTCCCCTATTAGAATGTCAATTTCTTTTTTTAAGCCAGTGGCTACCTTGTCTGTTTTTAGCACAGTAGCTGTTATAGAGTATGTGCTTAATGAGTTCTTTACCTATTTACCTATCTTCTCCAATCCATACATAGAATTAATGTCCAGTATTTCCTATTAGAAAAATGGTTTCCTAACCTCTGAAAATAGCAAAAATTCTAAAGCAATTCTTATCTCTTCTCTCATTATTGGAAAGCAAAAAAAAAAAAAGATGCACATCATTCTGTTTTTTCCAAATGTTTAACTGTATTCCCCTAAGTATAATAATCCTTTAAAATCACATTTGCCTTGACTCTTGTGTTTATATTTCATAATTTCTGTTTAACTCTGGTCTTTTTATAAGGAGTGCTTGAAAATTTTTGGTTACTTCAAATGTTTATATTTCCCCAGAAAGATTGTATTCATCCTTGAATGGCAAATTATTTTTGGTTGAATATGATATCACAATATACATATTTTCTTTTTCTATTACTAGTTACCAAATCTTATAGGCCTGATTGTGGTTCCTTGGTATTAGTGTCTTTCTTCCAACATGGTGATAATGATAACAATAACATCATCATCATCATCATCACCATCATCATCAACAACAACAATAATTATTACTTTCATTCTAATAACAATATTATTATTATTATTATTATCATTTGACAGATACACTGGATTTTATCACTAATTGTCTTCCATTTTGATTTCCTTTAGGTGATGACAACGGATTATTTTTTTTCCACTTTCACTTTGTATGCTAGATCTAACAAATCTGGGCCCTTTCATATTACCTTAAAATATGTATGCAAGTTTGTTGTTCAGTCATATTCATAGATAAACAGATCTATATCTATATTTATTTCTATCTCTGTACGTATGAACATGTACATGTGTACTCAGTCATGTGTATTTATGCATAATGTATATGTACAAATATGTAGGTATTTCCATTGTTTTAGTCTTTAATTTTGTCCCATTTTTATTGTCACTTGGAATAACTGATTTCAGTTTACTCCATTCTAATTTAAAGGGGGTCTAATAAGGAGGGTTTTCTAACTTTTGATTGAAGTAATTTAATTTCCTTCCCAGTTTTTCCTCTAGAGCTCTTATTTCAATTATAAATGATTTTTAAAAAATTTTTCTGGCCTTTTAGATTGAGTATCCATAGGCTTCAAGCCTTTTTACTAGAGCTTATATTGATTTTGATGATAGACCACCTCCCATTGTCTATAGGTTCTTGGTTGTTTTATCTGCAGTCCTGGGTCAAATGAAGAAACTTGTGAAAATCAAATGAGATAATATTTATGAATAATTTGCAAACCTTAAGAAAAGTATATAATTTTAGCTATCTAGCTCTCTGTAGTAGTAGTAGTAGTAGCAGCAGCAGCAGCAGCAGCGGCAGCAGCAGCAATAATGGTCATAATCGTCGTAGTCATAGTAGCAGTAATAGTAGCTATTATTGTCATCATTCTCTCTTTTGTTCATTATTTGATCTGTTGAATTTATTAGATTTTTGCTACAGTATATTTTGGAGAAGTTGTCTCCTTTATGTGTTTTCTTGGTGCCATTCCCACCCACCCCATGCTATTCAGTAACATGAAGTTTTCACAGACAATTTTTGTAAAATAATTTCTGAATCCTTCAGGGTAATTGAATATCACTCAGGAGGCTGTGCAATATTGCAGGGATCAATGCAATTAGGAATATTTGGACAATCTCATCATATGTGGAGATTTCTCTACCATTTGAATTTTTTCACAGGACACAGTTCATTAGAAAGGCAAACATCTTTAGAGAGCATATGTCTCACTCGTTTATGGTTCAGTTCAGATTAACAATCACAGAACTTTTTGATTAATGTAATTTCTGTAGTTTCATCTATCAAGGAATATTATAGAATTGTGACAATGCATGAGAAATGCCTTGTTAGAATAACTTTTAACTTTATTTGGCCAAATGCTACAGTCAACGCACAGTAAAACAATGGCATTATGTATTCTTTATACTTCTTAGACAATTATGGATTTATGAATAAATAATTATCTGGAAGTTTTCCTCTTCCCTATTATCTTGTTATCAAGGATGCAATTGATTCACCTATACACCACCTTTATTCAGATTTTGTACATATGAGAAAATAAGGAAGGTAGATTGATTGTTAGTTGACTTTTTTATATCAACAAAACTGTTGTGCATTTTGAATTGTGACCAGCAAGTTGGATGAGTAGATACATTCCCTGATCTTCTCTTCAAAATAGAAATAATTAAAAAGAGATAAGACAATTTTAGCAGGCTTCATGGTCTAAAACTGTAAATATGCTAATGACATGAAAACTTAATGAAATGGCAAGAAAAAGTGCTGGTCACTCAGCACCCCACCCCTAGTCACCTTGCTTTGGCAGGTTTGCACAAATTAACCAATAACTTTGTGATATAAGTCAACTCTGACCCCTACCTTAGGCCAAGGAAAACCAAAAGCATCAAAGCAACTCTATGATTCCACAGTATTCAGAGAACTGATGAAGAAAGGAAACTGGAAAAGGATGCTAGCATATCTGTAGTTCCATAAGGCCTGAGGAAAAGGTTGCTCACATACAGCTAGATTTCTCTGCCTCTCTCTATCCTAAAGTCATTTGGAGCAGATTAAGCATGAATTTGCCATGGAAGAAGGAGACAAAGACAGAACTGAGGTTAAGCCCTTAAGGTAACCAGAATGAAAGAGGAAGTCATAAAGTTAGTAACTGGGAAAAATAAGGTGGAGGTAACTGTTTTTAATTGGGAGAAAATTAATGGTGTTTAAATGAAAAAAACAGAAGAAAAAAAAAGAAGAAATGTAAGTTTAGAATGTATTTCTCAACGATTTACCATAAATTTAGGCTGTGTGAGCATTGTGTTTACTGAACTTTTTAACCTTACATAGGCACATGGATGAAGTAAATAAAATCAGAAAAACCTGACAAGAAGATTCCAAGCAGGATATAGAAAGTTTTACATATGTCAGTGTTTTGGAAGAACAAGTTATCAAAGATGTCAGGAGGATAAAATTTTAGATAAAAACTTTGAACAGCAGACACCACTGCATGAGAGAATTTTGCTACCTGACCTGCTTTAGAGTGAAGATTCCTCCTCTCCTGCTCAGCCTTGCAGGTTGCAGTTGACCAACGAGATGATTGTGGAAAAGCCAAGTACCCTGCTTGTCAGGCAAGAATTTGTGAGACAGTATTATACTCTGCTGAACTAAACACCAGACAGGTTGCATAGGTTTTATGGAAAGAACTCATCTTATATCCATGGAGGTTTGTATTACAATGAAAAATCATCTGATGCTGTCTAAGGACAAAAAGAAATCCACCAGAAAGTGATGTCCCAAAACTTTACAAATTATCTCACTAAGATTCATCATGCGGATGCTCATGCTATTCTCAGTGATGGTGTTATGGTCCAGGTGATGAGATTCCTGGCTTATAATAACCAAGCATTTTGGAAATTTATGCAGATATTTGTACTTGTACCACAGGGTTCAATTTGTAAACAAATTATATGTTCGTAATGACATCTTCTGGTATAAAGATGAGATTTTTGATGGTTTTGTCACTAAACCCAGAAGAATCTGAGGAAGAAGTAGAAGAACCAGAGGAAAGACAGCAGACTCCTGGGGTAATTCCTGATGACTCTGGAACTTTTTATGACCAGGCATTCAGTAATGACCTGGAGAAGCATCTAGTGGAGCCACAGCCTCAGTCAGAGCCAGCAACTGAGCAAGAAGCTAAACCTGAAATTCATGAAGAAAAGTCTGAATCATGTTTTGAACAGCCTGTTTCTGAGGAAACTCAAAAGAGCTCATCTCCTGTGCCCATGTATTCTGCTTCAGCAGTACAGGAGGACTTGATACTGCAAGCAACCAGAAAGGAACAATTCAAATATAAAGCAGCCACAATCAGGATCATACAGGACTTACTAGCCTTTACATTAAAGGATTGGAGAGCTTGGCATACGATATTCTGGAAGGCAAAGGATCTTGGATCACAACCAAGAATCAACTACCCAGCAAAACTGAGCATAATTTTTCAGGGGAAGAGATGGACATTCAGAGAAATAGGGAACTTTCAAACTTTCCTGATGAAAAGATCAAAGGGGAACAGAAAATCTGATTTTCAAATACAAGACTCAGGGGAAACATAAAAAGGTAAACAGGACATAAAAACAAGAACATACTATTATTCTATACACAGTTTACATCCTTGAATGGGGATATGACATGTGTTACTCTTGAGAACTGTATCACAACGTGAGACAGGAGGAGTATACATAGACAGAGGGTTTGGGTATATGTTAACTTTGATGTGAAGATATAAAAATTAAAGCATTAAAATGGATTATACAGGGAGAATAGGTAAGAGAGAGGCAGAATGGGGTAAATTACATGACATGAAAAGGTGGAAAGTATCTATTATAGTAAAGGGAAAGAAGGGATGGAATGAGCATTGTCTGGACCTCTCATCAGATTTAACTCAAAGAGAGAATAACATACACACTCAGGTTGTTACAGAAATTTGTCATACATTACAGGGAAGTAGAAAAAGAAAGTGGAAAGAAAAAGGAGGGGGATGATAGAAGGGAGGGGAAATTAAAGGAGGTTGTGGTCAGAAGCAAAATACTGGTTATGAGAGACAGGGTAAAAGAAGAGAGAAAGGTATAAAGAGAGAGGGAGAATAGAATGGAGAAAATATACAGTTAGTAATCATCACTGTGAATGTGAATGGGATGAACTCTCCTATAAAATGGAAGTGCATGGCAGAGTGGATGAAAAACCAGAATCCTGTAATATATTGTTTATGAGAAACACTTTGGAACAGAGAGATGCTCACAGAGTAAAAGTAAAAGGCTGGAGTAGAATATATTATGCTTCAGCCAAAGAGGAGGAAAAAAATCAGGGGCAACCATCATGACCTCAGCTGAATCAAAAGCAAAAATCAGTCTAATTAAAAGAGATAAGAAAGGAAACTACATTTTGCTAAAAGATATCATAGATAATTAAATAATATCAATACTAAACATACATGAACCAAATATTCTTATATTTATATATGCACCATATTCTTAGAGGAAATGTTAAGGGAGGTACAGGAAGAAATATACAGGAAAACTATACTAGTGAGGGAACTCAACCTTCCCCTCTAATAACTGGATAAATTCAAACCACAAAATAAACAAAAGTAAAGTTAAAGAAGTGAGTAGAATTTTAGAAAGGGTGGATGTGATAGCTCTCTGGAGAAAATTGATAGGGAATAGAAAGGAATATGCCTTTTTTCTTAGTGGTACATGCAACCTACACAAAAATTAACCATGCATTAGTGTGTAGAGACCAAACAATGTAATACAGAAAGGAAGAAATATTAAATTCACCCTTTGCAGCTCATGATGTAATATAAGTTGGATGTAATAAAGGAACAAGGAAAGATAGACTAAAAATTAATTGCAAGCTAAACTAATACTAAAGATTGAATGAGTCAAACAACAGATAATGTAAACAATCAATAATTTCATCAAGGAGAATGATAATATTGAGACAACATACAAAAATTTATGGGATGCAGCCAAAGCAGTACTTAAGGGAAATGTTGTATCTCTAAATGTTTATGTGAATAAAATAGAGAAAGAGAAGATCAATAAATTGGGCATGTAACTAAAAAAAGGTAGTCAAAAAATTAAAAATGATTTATTAAACACCAAATTAGGAATTCTGAAAATCAAAGGAGAGATTAATAAAACTGAAAGTAAGAAAATTATTGAAGTAATAAATAAAATTAAGAGTTGGTTTTATAAAAAAAATAGATAAACCTCTGGTCAATTTGATTTAAAAAAAGAAAGAAGAAAACCAAATTGCCAGTATCAAAAATTGAAAAAAATGAATTTGCCAGCAATAAAGAGGAATTAAAGCAAAAATTAAGAGGTATTTTGCCCGTCTTCCATTAACTCTGACAATCTAATTGAAATGACTCAATATTTATAGAAGTATAAATTGTCCAGATTAACAGAAGATGAAATTATGTACTAAACCTCATTTGATAAAAACAAATTGAACAAATCATCAATAAACTTCTCAAGAAAAAAATATCCAGGTGGAGCCAAGATGGTGGAGTGAAAGCAGTGACTTGCTTGAGCTCTGCCTCAAACCTCTCCAAATGCCTATAAAAAATGGCTCTAAACAAATTCTAAAGCAGCAGAACCCAGAAAAAGACAGAGTGAAACAAATTGCCAGCCCAAGACAACCTGGATGGTTGATCAGAAAGGTATATTGTTCTGGGCTAGGAGAGGAGTACAGTTTGGCATTGGCACACAGGCCACAGCAAACCTTTAGAAGGCCTCAGAGGAGTGAACTGAAGGCAGCTGTGGTGATTTCCAGACTTTTCAACCCAGGAACATGAAAGACAACTTAAAATGTCAGTGGGAAAAGTCAGTTTCTTTGGTGAGAAAGAAGCTAGATCTCAGCCCCAGTTCCCAAGTGCAGCCCTGGGGTGGTGGCTGCTTCCAGAGCTTCAAGCCCACAGACTGAGGAGGAATCGAGTGGCTGATCAGAGAGAGTTTGCAGGGATCTCTTTGCTAGTGCTGAGGCAGGAATCTCTTGCTTTGCCCATGCGTGGGGCAAGGAAGAGCGCTGGCATGGTGGAGCTTGTAGTGGAGATGGAGAGAAATCCTCCTCACACTTCCAAGACAGAAAAGAATGTTCATAGACCATAGCACAGGCCAGGAAAGGAGTAAACCTTTGATCATAACACTTGAAAATTTAAAGATTCCTAGAAGTATCTCTGAAAACAGTGGTACAAACCCCAAACCTTGGGACAGGACATTCTCCACGTTAGAAGCAGACCTCTACCTTAATAAAGAGTTTATAACACAAATAATTGGCTGGGATTGTGAACAAACCTCACAAGGAGTGTAAGATCATGGAATCTTTTTTTGGTAACAAAGAAGATCAAAACATGCAATCAGAAGAAGACAGCAAAGTCAAAGCTCCTACATCTAAAGCCTCCGAAAAAAAAAAATGAATTGGTCCCAGGCCATTGAAGAGCTCAAAAAGGATTTTTAGAAGCAAGTAAGAGAAGTAGAAGGAAAACTAGGAAGAGAAATTAGACTGATGCAAGAAAATCATGAAATATAAGTCAAAAGCTTGCTAAAGGAGACCCAAAAAAATACTGAAGAAAATAACACCTTAAAAAATAGCCTAACCCAAATGTCAAAAGGTTTCTAAAAAGCCAATGAGGAGAACAATGCCCTAAAAAGCAAAATTAGCCAATTGGAAAAGGAAGTACAAAAGCTTCCTGAAGAAAGTACTTCCTTAAAAATTAGAATAGAGAAATTGGAAGCCAATAACTTTATGAGAAATCATGACACTGTAAAAGATATTCAAAAGAAGGGAAAATTAGAAAACAATTTGAAATATCTGATTGGAAAAACAACTGACCTGCAAAATGGATCCAGGAGAAATAATTTAAAAATTGTTGGACTATCTGAAAACCATGACCAAAAAAAGAACCTAGAAATAACTTTTCAAGAAATTATCAAGGAAAACTGCCCTGATCTTTCAGAACCAGAGGGCAAAATAGAAATTGAAAGAATTCACTGATGTCCTCCTGAAAGAGATCCCCAAAGGAAAACTTCCAGGAATATTGTAGCTAAATTCCAGAGATTCCAGGTCAAAGAGAAAATATTACAAGCAGCCAGAAAGAAACAATTCAAGTATTGTGGAAACACAATCAGGATGCCACAATATTTAGCAGCTTCTACATTAAGTTACCACAGGGCATGGGATATAATATTTCAGAGTGTAAAGGAGAAAGGATTACAACCAAGAATCACCTACCCAGCAAAACTGAGTATAATCCTTCAGGGGGAAAAAATGTTCATTCAGTGAAATAGAGGACTTTCAAGCACTCTTGATGAAAAGAGCAGAGCTGAATAGATAATTTGACTTTCAAATACAAGATGCAAGTGGAACATGATGAGGTAAACAGGAAAGAGAAATCATAAGAGATTCATTAAGGTTGAACTATTTACATTCCTGCATAGAAAGATGATATTTATAACTCATGAGACCTTTGTTAGTGTTAGAGTAGTTGCAGGGGGGATTATGTGTGTGTATTTAGATAGATAGACAGATAGATCGATAGAGATAGATAGATAGATAGATAGACAGACAGATAGATATATATAGTTATAAATAGATAGAAGGCACAGGGTAAGTTGAAGATGAAGGGGTCATATCTGGAGAATAAAATTAAGTGGTGGAGCAAATATGCTGGGAGAAGTAGAAAGGGAGAGGTAGAATGGGGTAAATTATCTCACAAAAAACCTGAAAAGGAAAAGCTCTTACAGTGGAGGGGAAATAGAGGAAGCCAAGAGGAAATTAGTTTTCATAGGATTTGGCTTAAGGAGGGAATAACATACACATTCAGTTGGGCATTAAAATCTGTCTTACCCTACAGGAAAATAAGGGGAGAAAGGGGTAAGAAAGCAGGGGAATTATAGAGAGGACAGTAGATTGGGAAAGGGAGTAATCAGAAGCAAACACTTCTGAGGAGGGACAGGGCCAAAAGAAAGAATAGAATAAATGGGGGGAGGGAGCAGAATAGGATTAAGGGAACTAGAGTTAGTTTTTCATAACATGACTACTATGGAAGTTTTTTGCATAACTGCACATGTATAACCTATATTGAGTTGCTTGCCTTTTCTATGAGGGTGAGAGGGTAGGGAAGAAGGGAGAAAATTTGAAACCTAAAGTTTTAAAAACACATGTTTAAAAAATGTTTCCACATGCAACTGGGAAATAAGAAATATAGGAAATGGGGTACACAAATCTATCCTGCCCTACAGGAAAGTAGAAGGGGAAGGGTTAAAGAGCAGGGGGGGAGACATAAAAAGGAGGGCTGACTAGGAGAAGGGATATTCAGAATGCATGATATCTTTGGGTCAGGGTGGGGCAAGATGGATTGAAAATTTGGAACTCAAAATCTGGTGGAAGTAAATGTTGAAAACTAAAGAAAAGAAAATTTAAAAAAAAGAAAAAAGAAAAAAAATCTAGGGCCAGATGCATTAACAGGAGAACTCTATCAAGTATTTAAAGAACAATTAATTCCAATACTATATAAAATATTCAGAAAAATAAGCAATAAAAAAATCCTACTAAATTCTTTTTATGATACAAATATGGTGCTGATACCCAAACCAGGAAGAGCCAAAAGAGAGAAAGAAATTTATAGACCAATTTTCCAAACGGATTTTGAAGCAAAATTTTTAAATGAAATATTAACAAAGAGCAATTTATCACCAGGTCAATACAGTATAATCAGGAATGCAGGGCTGGTTCAATGTTAGGAATACTATCAATTCACTCTATCGATAACAAAACTAACAGAAATTACATGATTATCTCAATAGATACAGGCAAGGCTTTTGACAAAATACAGCACCCATTGAAATTAAAAACTCTAGAGAGCATAGGAATAAATGTAGTTTTTCTTAAAATGAAAAGTAGTATCTATCTAAAACCTTTAGTAAGCATCATCTGTGGTGAGAATAAGCTAGAATCCCTCCCAATAAGATCATGGGTGAAGCAGACACCTATCATCATGACTATTTTTCAGTATTATCTTAGAAATGTTAACTTTAACATTCATAAAAGGGAAAAAAAGAAATTAAAGGAACTAGATTAAGCAACAAGGAAATAAATATATCACTCTTTGTAGATGATATGATGCTATACTTAGTGAATCTTAAACAATAAATTGAAAAACTACTTGAAATGATTAACAACTTTAGCAAAGTTGCAGGATGTTAAATAAACCCACATAAATCATCAGCATTTCTATATATTACCAAGAAAGACCAGCCACAAGAGACAGAAAAATAAATTAAATTTAAAATAACTGTAGACAATATAAAATATTTGGGAGTCTACTTGCCAAGACGAACCCAGGAACCGTATGATCACAATTACAAAACAATTTCCCCACAAATAAAGTTACATCTGCACAGTTAGAAGAATATCCATTGCTCATGGGTAGGCCTAGCTAATATAATAAAAATGACAATTCTAAAAAAGTTAATTTACTCATCCATACCAATGAAACTATCACAAATTAATTTATGGTTAGAAAAATTAATCATAAAATTCATCTTTAAGAACAAACCATCAAAAAAAAAGAAATTAGTGAAAAAATGAAAATAAAGGTTCTGTAGCCATCAAATCTAAAACTATATTATTAAGCAGCAATCATCAAAACTATTTGGTACTGGCTAATACATACAGTAGTGTATCTATGCAATAGGTTATACCACAAGAAACTCTCAAGGATGACATGAAATCTGACATAAGCTATACAGGTACAATCTTATTAAAAATATTTCTACCTTAGTCATGTTGTGAAGGAAGAATCAGAACAAGAGGGAAAAACAAAGAGAAAGAAAATGAAAAGAAAATATTTTGCTTCAATCTGCATTCAGACTCCACAGATCTTTCTCTAGATGTGGACAGTATTTTCCATCATGAGCCCTTTGGAACTGTCTTAAATCGTTATATTGCTGAGAAGAGCTAAGCCTATTAAAGTTGGTCATCAAACATTGTTGCTGATACTATGCACAGTGTGATGTTGTTTCTGTTCACTTAACTCAGAATCACTTCATGTAAGTTTTTCCAGGTTTTTCTGAAATCCACCTGCTCACCATTTCTTTTATTTTAAATTTATTTTTAATTTTAATTTTTTAAATTAACGTGTTTTGATTTATCAACAATCACTTCCATAAATTTTCAAGTATTAAATTTGATAGAGAATCTGATAGAGGCTATACATTCACATTCTTTCTAAACATATTTTCATATCAGTGATGTTTAAGTAACAGTTAGAACCAGTAAGAGGAACCACCAGAACGAGGAAACAAATCACAACAGAAGAAAAAAAAAATAGCAAATAAAATGCTTTCATCTGCATTCAAACTCCATAGTTCTTTCTTCAGATTTGGACAGCATTTTCCATCATGAGGCATTTGGAGATGTTTTAGATCCTTGTAATGCTGAGAATGGTTAAGTCTATTGGTATTAGTCATCACACACCTTAGCTGTTAGTGTGTAGAACGTTCTCTTGATTCTGCTTACTTCACTCAGCATCAGATCATACAAGTCTTTCCAGGTTGTTCTGAACTCTGCCTGTTCATCATTCTTTATAGCACAATAGTATTCTATTACATTCATATACCACAATTTGTTCAGCCATTACCTAATTTATGGGCATCCTCTCAATTTCCAATTCTTTGTCACCACAAAAAGAGCTGCTATAAATACTTTTATACATATGGGACTTTTCCCATTTGTATCATCTCTTTGGGATATAGCCCTAGAAGTGTTATTGCTGGGACAAAATGTATACACATTTTTATAGCCCTTTGGGCAAAGTTCCAAATTGTTCTCCAAAATGGTTGAATCATTTCACAACTCCACCAACAATGCATTAGTGTTCCAATTTTCCTATATCTTCTCCAACTTTTGTTATTGTCCTGTTTTGTCATGTTGGCCAATCGGATAGGTGTGATGTGGTATCTCAGAGTTGTTTTGATTTGCATTTCTCTAATCAATAGTGATTTAGTGCATTTTTTCATATGTCTATAGATGACTTTAATTTTTTCATCTGTTAACTGCCTGTTCATATGCTTTCATGATCTATCAATTGGGGAATGACTAGTATTGTTATAAATTTGACTTAATTCTTCATATATTTTAGAGATGAGGCCCTTATTAAAGATGTAAAAATTCTTCATTCATTTTCTACTTTCCTTCTCATCTTGGTTGCATTGGCTTTGTTTGTGCAAAAATTTTTCAATTTAGTGTAATCAAAGTTATCTATTTTGATTTTCATAATGTTCTCTGTCTCCTGTTTCATCATGAATCCTTTGTTCTCCATAAATCTAATAGGTAAAGTATTCCTTGCTCTCCCAATTTGCTTACAGTATCAGTTTTTATATCTAAATCATGGAACCATTTTAACTTTATGTTGGAATGTCGTCTGAGATTTTCATCTGCATCTAGTTTCTGCCATACTCTTTTCCAGTTTTCCCAGCAGTTTTTGACAAATAGTGAGTTCTTATCCTACAAGTTGGGGTCTTTGTGTTTATCAAATAATAGGTTACTATAGTTATTGACTACTGTGTCTTGCATATTAACCTATTCTATTGATCCATCATTCTATTTCTTAGCCAGTACCAAGCAGTTTTGATGATTTCTGCTTTGTAATATGATTTAAAATCTGGAATTGCTAGGCCACCTTCCCCTGCATTTCTTTTCATTAGTTCCCTTGATATTCAAGACTTTTTATTATTCTAAATGAATCTTATTATTATTTTTATTAGCTCTATAAAATAATTTTTTTGGTAATTTGATAGGTATGGCACTGAATAAGTAAATTAGCCTAGGTAGAATTGTCATTTTTATTATATTACTTCAGCTTACCCATGAGCAACTGATGTTTATCCAATTATTTAGATGTGACTTTATTTCTGTGAAAAGCTTTTTGCAATTGTATTCATATAGGTCCTTGGTTTGTTTCAGTAGGGAGACTACAAAACATTTTAAAATGTGTACAGTAAGTTTAAATAGAATTTCTCTTTCTCTGTCTTGCTGTTGGGATTTGTTGGTAATATACAGAAATGTCAATGGTTTATTTGGGTTTATTTTATTTTTTTATTTATTTTTTTACTTCAAATTAATTAATTTTAAGTTTTCAACATTCACTTCCAAATTTTCTCTCCTTCTTGTCTCTCCCCCCTGCCAACATGGCATACATTCTGAAAATATCTTCACATAATCTGCCATCCCTTGTATCTCTCCCCCCTTCTCTTATCCCTTTTCCTTTCAATTTTCCCATAGGGCAGGATAGATTTCTATACCCTATGTCATGTATATCTTATATCCCAGTTGTATGTGAAAACATTTTTTTTTAACTTTTGTTTTTGAAATTTTGGGTTCCAAATTTTCTCTCTTCTTCTCTCCCCACCCACCCTCATTGAAAAGGCAAGCAACTCAATACAGGTTATACATGTGTAGTCAAGCAAAATACTTTTACGGTAGTTATGTTGTGAAAAACAAAGCATATTTCCCTTCATCCTATCCCACCCCATCAATTATTTTATTCTTTCTTTTGACCCTGTCCCTCCTTAGAAGAGTTTGCTTCTATTACCCCCTCCCCTAATCTGTCCTCCCCTCTATCGTCTTCCTGCTCTCTTGTCCCCTTACTCCCCGATTTTCTTATAGGGAAAGGTGATCAACTGAGTGTGTATGTTATTCTCTCCTTAAGCTAAATATGATGAGAATAAGATTCACTAATTCCCTCTCACCTTCACCCATTTACCTTCCACTGTAAAAGCTTTTCTTGTCTCTTTTATGTGAGATAATTTACCCCATTCTATCTCTCCCTAACTCCTTCTCTCTGTATAAGTCTCTCTCACCCCTTAATTTTATTCTCCAGATATCAGATATATTTATCTATCTCTCTATATATACACATACATATCATTTTTTCTCCTCTAACTACTTTTCTACTGACAAAGGACTCATGAGTGACAAATATCATCTTTCCATGCAGAATATAAACAGTTCAACCTTAATAAGTCTCTTATTATTTCTCTTTCCTGTTTACCTCTCCATGTTTCTCTTGAGTCTTGTAGCTGAAAGTCAAATTTTCTATTCAGCTCTGGTCTTTACAAAAAGAATTCTTGAAAGTCCTCTATTTCACTGAATGTCAATTTTTTCCTCTAAAGGATTATGCTAAGTTTTTATGGGTCAGTGATTCTTGGTTGTAATCATATCTCCTTTGCTCTCCAGAATATTATATTCCAAGGCCTGAGGGCCCTTAACTTAGAAGCTGCTGAATATTGTGTTATTCTGAATGTGTTTCCACAATACTTAACTTGTTTTTTTCTGAATGCTTGCAATATTTTTTTTCCTTGATCTGGGAACTCTGGAATTTGGATACAATGTTCCTAAGAGTTTTCCTTTGGGGATCTGTTTCAGGAGGTGATCAGTTGATTCTTTTAATTTCTCTTTTGCCCTCTGGTTCTAAAATGCCAGAGCAAATTTCCTTGATGATTTTTCGAAAGATAATGTGGGGGATATTTTTTTGATCATGACTATCAGATAGTCCAATAATTTTAAAATTATTTCTCCTGGATCTATTTTCCACATCAGTTTTTTTTTCCAATGATTGTTTTTTACATTATTTTATACTTTTTTCATTGTTTTGAATTTGTTTTACAGTGTCTTTATTTCTCATAAAGTCAACAGCTTCCAATTGCTCTATTCTAATTTTTAAGGAAGTATTTTCTTCAGTAAGCTTTTGGACTTCCTTTTCCAATTGGCCAGTTTTGCTTTTGAAGGCATTCTTCTCCTTATTGGCTTTTTGGACCTCTTTTCCCATTTGGGTTAGGCTATTTTTTTAAGGTGTTATTTCTTCAGTATTTTTTGGGTCTCCTTTAGCAAGCTGTTAACTTGCTTTTCATGATTTTCTTGCATCATCTCAGTTTTTTCTTCACTTCTCTTACTTGCTTCTCAAAATCCCTTTTGAGTTCTTCAATGGGGGACCAATTCATATTTTTTTCTTGAAGGCTTTAGATGTAGGTGCTTTGAGTTTGTTTTCTTCTTTTGGTTGTATGTTTTGGTCTTCTTTGTCACAAAAGTAATATTCTGTGGTCTGACTCTTTTTGTGCTCTTTGCTCATGACCCCAGCCAATTTATTAAGTTATAAACTCTTACTTAAGGTAGAAGTTTACTTCTAGTGTGGAGAATGTGCTGTCCTAAGCTTCAGGGGTTTTTGCAGCTGTTTTCAGAGATACTTCTAGGGACCTGTAAATTTTCCATCTTCCAAGATACTATGTTCAAGGGTGAGGTGTTTACTCCCTTCCAGGCCTGTACTCTGGTCTATGAGTAACCACAAGCCCTCTTTTTTGTCTTGGATCTGTGAAGAGTATTCTCTCTTCACGGCCACTACAAGCTCCACTAAGCCAGCACTCCTCCTCACCCCGGGATCATCACCTAGAACTGTGATCCAGATGTAAGCGTGGGCAAAACAAGAGAATCCTGCACCAGCAACGAGATACCAGCAATCCCCCTCTGATCAGTCACTTGATTCCCCTCAGTCTGTGGGAAGAAATTTCCTGAGGCAGCTGCCACCCCAGGGCTGTGCTTGGGTATTGGGGCTAAGACCTTGTGCTTCTGTCTCATCACAAGCACAGACTTTTGCTTCTGACGTTCTAAGTTGTCTTTGGTGTTCATGGTTGAGAAGTCAAGAAACCACCACAGCTTCCTGTGATCCAGTCCTCTGAGGCCTTCTCCTGGATTGCTGAAGGCTATGTGCCAACAGCGAACTGTGTTCCTCTCCCGGCCCATTACGATAGACCTTTCCAATCAACCATCCATGATTTCTTGGGCTAGAAATGTCTTTCATTCTGAGTATTTCTGGGTTCTGCTGCTTTAGAATTTGTTTAGAGCCATGGAGGAGTTTGGGGGAGAGCTCAAGCAAGTCACTGCTTATACTCCACCATCTTGGCTCTCCTCTATGTGGGTTTATTTTACAGACTTCAACTTTGTGAAAGCTGTTTATTATTTCATGAATTTCTTACTTATTTCTCTAGGATTCTTTAAGTATATCACCATATCAACTGCAAAGAGTAATAGCTTTACTTCTTCTTTGACTATTATAATGCCTTCAATTTATTTTTCTTCTCTTAATTCTAAATCTAACGTTTCCAGTATGATATTGAACAACAGTGTTGATAATGGACATTCTTGTTTCACCCCCAATCTTATTGGAAATGCTTCTAGTTTGTCCCCATAAGTTTTGCATCTCATAAGTTTTGGTATGTTGTCTCTCTACTGTCATTCTCTTGAATGAAATTATTGTTTCCATGATTTTTTGTTTGACCCAATCAATTTGTAGGATTAGATTATTTAGTTTCCAATTTTTTTTAGTCTATCCTTCCGTGTTTGTTTATTACATATAATTTTTATTGCATCATGATCTGAAAAGTATGCATTTAACATTTCTGCCCTTCCACATTGGATTATGAGGTTTTTATGCCCTAGTACATGGTCAATTTTTATGTAGGTGCCATGTATTGCCAAGAAAAAAGTATATTCCTTTCTATTCCCATTCAATTTTCTCCAGAGATCTACCATATCTAATTTTTCTAATGTTTTATTCACCTCCTTAATTTCTTTCTTGTTTATTTTGTTGTTAGATTTATCTAACTGAGGTTGAGGTCCCCCTTTAGTACAGTTTTGCTGTCTGTTTCTTCCTGTAACTCCCTGAACATCTCCTCTAAGAATCTGGATGCTGCACCATTTTTTGCATATATATTTTGTAATGATATTACTTCAATGCCTATGGTGCCTTTTAGGAGGATGTAGTTTCCTTCCTTATCTCTTTTGATAAGATCTATTTTTTCTTTTGCTTTATTTGAGATCAGGATTGCTATGCCTGCTTTTTTATTTCAGCTAAACATGCTATATTATGCTCTATCCTTTTACAATTACCCTTTGTGTGTCCCTCTGTTTCAAATGTGTCTCCTGTAAACGACTTACCGTAAGATCATCATTTTTAATCCATTCTGCTATTCACTTCCCTTGTAGGGATGTAAACAATTTGCCCTTATTAATACCATGTTGTTTCTTTTTTCCCATTTACCTTTTTAGAACCCTCTGGTTCTAGGACCTCAGGGCAGTTTTCCTTAATGATGTTTTAAAGACACTGTCCAGATCCTTTTTTCATTGTGATTTTCAGATAGATGAATAATTTTTAAATTGTCTCTTCTAGATCAATTTTCCAGGTCAGTTGTTTTACCAATGAGGTATTTTACATTTCCCTCTATTTTGTTTCTTTCTTTTAGTTTTGTTTGACTGATTCTTGCTCTCTCACAGAGCAACTAGCTTCTATTTGCCCAATTCCAGTTTTTAAATTGTTTTCTTCTGTTAAATTTTGTACCTTTTTCCACATTTGGCCAATTGCATTTTTTAGACTCTTGTTTTCTTCAGTATGCTTTTTTCTAGTTGGCTAATTTTTTTAAGGACTTGTTTTCTTCAGTGTACTTTTTTTCATTATTTATTATAGAAGAAAGGTATTCCATGATATTCATATATGATTCCTCAACTGAGAGGTACTCCTTGAATTTCCAATTTTTTGCCACAATGAAAAAGACACTATGGATATATATGTATGTATGTGTATGTATGTGTATATATATATACATATATATATACATATATTTACATATGAGAAATTTGAATGTCTTAATTTAAAAAAAAAAGAAAAGAAAATTGTCCAGAACTTATAAACTCCAGTACCAGTAACAATTGAAAAAAAAAATACAGATCACCTCCACAAAACAAGGTGAACAAGGTGAACCCCCCAAAAGAAGAAACAAAAACAGGGCAGCTAGGTGGCACAGTGGATAGAGCACCAGCCCTGAAGTCAAGAGGATGTGAGTTCAAATCCAGCCTCACACCAAGCACTTGACACTTACTAGCTGTGTGACCCTGGGCAAGTCACTTAACCCCAATTGCCTAAAAAAGGAGAAAAATACCAAATAAGGAAAAACAAAAACTAAACTTATGCTTTAAATGCCAAGGCACATAATTGTTAAATTTAACAACTCTAGGGGCAGCTAGGTGGCACATTGCATAGAGTGCAGGCCCTGAAATCAGGAGGATCTGAGTTCCAATTCAATCTCAGACCAGGTACTTGACCCTTACTAGCTGTGTGACCCTGGGCAAGTCACTTAATCCCAATTGCCTTGCCAAAAAAACAAATTAACAATCCAATAGCAAACAGCAAATTGTAGGAGTGATCAAGAGAAACACATCCAAATAATAACAGTGGGGTAAAACCTGGGTATCTAGGTGGTGCAATATTTAGAGTGCCAGGCCTGGAGTAAAACTCATCTTGCTGATTTTAACTCTGGCATCAGACACTTTTTAACTGTGTAACCCTGGAGTAATCATCATCCCAGTGCTCTTCAATTTCCTCATCTGTAAAATGAGCTGGAGAAGGAAATGGCAAAATACACTAGTATCTTTGTCAAAATAAGCAAACAAACAAAGCAGTCACAAAGAGCAGAAAATGACTGGAACAATAACAGCAATAAAGCCTGTATCCTTTTTTCATGGTGGCAAAACATGCACTAGAAATACCATTAGATGTCTACAGTTAGATTTCTGTCCAGGCTTCAGTGTCTCCAATTTGTCCAGTAGTATGTACTTCAATAACTCATACTGTTAATCTTTTTTTGGACCTTAAGGTATAATTCTAGGCTTCTGGATTTGTGCTAAAGCTAGAACTTCCTAAGTAATTTCCTATCAAAATCTCAACTATGCCCAGAAGAAATGTTTGCAGGGAAGCCATAAACTGCCAAAAATTTTCTTTCACAGCTCTTTGACATCTGTAGAGCTCTCTGGTTTCTGCTTGAATCTTCTAGTCATGTGTTTCTTGTCTTAATTTATTTACTTCCTCTATGTGCCTACACAATATTAACATGTCTACTAAGTTCCATGCTCATACAGACTAAATTTTGGTAAAGGGATTAAGAAACATATTCTAACTTACATTTCTTATTTTTGCTTTATATTTTTTTAATCAAATAGCTTTTATTTTCCCAACATGGCATACACCAATTGAAAACAAACATAGAAACCCTTGAGCCAATTATACATCATCAAAAAAACCAAATTTCAATATTGGCTATGTCCAAAACACTGTGTCCAAATTATTTTCTTATGAATTTGATTGACAATAACTTTTGAACTTTACAAAAATGCATAATAGACTGAAGAAAAAGACATCTATTCAAATCAAGAAATACTCCATGAGATGAAGCCTGTTGTTAAGAGGACACTTTATTTCCCAACTTTCTAGTGGTATTGTCATGTATAATCAGTATTTCCAAAGCACTTCTATTTTCTCAGGTGAAAAGTGTTATATATTCTGAATAACTCTCCCTTAATCTGTTCTTTGGTTGCTATGGTGATTAGTCATGTACTTATATATTTAAAGAGAATTTTGTATGAGAAACACAAATATGTTTCAAACCACGATACAAAATGCTGAATGCATTTGACACTTCTACTGCTGCAACAGCATTTAATCCCTTATTAAATATCATTCTAAGAAATTCTAAATTATTTAGCAGAAAGGAGGAGATAAGAACTCCTGAAGGTTAATAAGTTCTAGTCTTTCCACCACTTTGTTCTAACCTTGATTAGATTTTAATAATCACAAAGAATCTCTAGCTCAGATTGCATTTAAATCAGATGCTTAAAAATTCTGTTTTTATGTACATATGTAACTAACTCTACTTTTTATACTCAATTTGATCCATCAGTGGTGAAACCCATTCAGTTTGAATCTATATAGCACAAAAATATATGGACATCTGATAACTATTCCGTTGTATTAATCAACATTATAAACTAAAGAATAGTTTAGATCTTTGGATTCTTTTAGTTACTTTTACTAAATTATCTACATTTGTATTCCATAGTCACCATCCCCAAGCATATGTTTAAAAAGACAGATACCTGATTATATCATAAGGAGGACTTGTTTAAAGTAATAAAATAATTTGTAAACAGTTTATTAATGTAAAAATAACAACAATATATTTACATATTAATATATGCTTTATGGAGAATAATTGCATTTTCTAGAAGAATGAAAAGATTGAGAAGACTAGCATTACTTTATATTCCCATATATCTCTTTATTGTCTGGTTTGAGGAAAACAATTGAATTCTTACATCTATTTTGCATCATTTTGTTATGATATTGCTTGGTTGAAGTATATTAAGCAAACAGGGTAGCTAGGTGACATAATAGTTAGATTCCCAGGCCTGAAAACAAAAAGACTCCTCTCCATGAGTTCAAATCTAATCTCAGACACTTACTAGCTGTATGACTTTGAGGAAATCACTTAACCCTGTTTCCCTTAATTTCCTCATCTGTAAAAGGGGCTGGATAAGGAAATTGGATAAGCAAACCACTCTAGAATATTTGCCAATAAAACCCTAAATAGGGTCAGAAATAATAGGACACAACTGAAACAACTGAACAATATATTAAGAAAATCCAGGCTCACATGGATATTCACTTTGAAGAGAGAGGAATATTTTAATAGACAAAAACAAAAGTAAGTATTACCATGAAAACAGTTTTGCCCTCATGGACCTTTTTAGAGTCTCTAGATTCTCCATTTTAGAAGAAAAACAATACATATTTTAGTTTGATATCTTGATTTGATTAATTGATACAGTAGAGATGTTCTCATTTTATAATGGTATTAGAGCTAAAGTGTTTTGGGTTTTTTTGTACTTTAAGTAATATAGGATAATTGATTGACTGACTCAAATCATGTTCCTTACAAAGGAAAAACTTCCTAAAATGAATGCTTCCCCAAAGTAAAGGTACTCCTTCTAGTAGCAGTGGGCTCTTTCTCACTAGAAGTTTTGATGCAGAGATTTGACAGGTGAATTTTGAGTATGTACTGTTAGTGATTTATTTTATGTATGTTTTGGGCATCTTTTATTTTAATCTTTCATGCTGTGATTCAGTATCCTTATCCAAGGAATTATGAGTTAACATTTGTAAAATGCTTTGGAAACTTTAAAGTGCTAGATAAATGCTAGCAATAATTACCAGTTGTAGATAACTACTACTATTAATGTAAACCTATGATCTTCTAACTAATACTTTGTTTTAAACTCCTTTTTTTCTAATTTTTATTGTCTCACTATTATTTGAAAGATGAAGAAATTTAAACCCAGACAACCCTATAGCCAGTTAAGACCTGATACGGGATTAAAATTTACTTCTTCCGCATCGTCCCCCATATTCCTTTCCATTGTACCTCTGGACATCAACAAATTGGGGGGAAATTCCCTTGTGTAAATGAATCAATGGTCAGCTTTGTTCTGTTTAATTTTTCTAAATACATTTTAAAAATAATTGACTTCCATAAAGAAGTTAAAAATGACTGCCTCCATTAGTGTCATGAGTTTACTTATGGTCTCATTTGAAATTCATCATTAAGACTTACCTGTTCATTGTTCCTTCACCTCAAGATCATAGTTTTGGGCATAATTTTAAGAAGTAAAGGAATATTGATGTCATGTCCTGGATCAACTTGGGAACTAATATCTTGGAAGCCCTGAATGGATTCTTCAGCTATAGAAATCTTTCTTTTCTTCTGACAACCTTTAGGTCAGGTGCTATTTCCTCTAGCAAGCATTCTCTGATCCACTCTGATAGATAAAAATCTCTTTTTTATCTCCCAGAATTTTACATCTCTTTGTTTAAACTGTGCCATAAATTCACTATATTCTAACAATTATTTTCTGATTTATCTCCCGAGACAATTAGGTCCCAGAGGTTGGTCAGAGACTATATCTTTCATCTTCATCTATACCCAATATCTATGCCTAATTTCATTGAATTGAAATGAACTGAAATCATATTAATTTACTACTGGCCCATTATCTGCATGTTTCATAGACTGAATTGAAGGTAGCCCAAACACATTTCATTAAGAATAACAAAAGCTGTATATCATATTGTACACCATCTTGGGGAGGATTGTCGGGAGGAAAGGGGAGAAAAATTTTAAACTCAAAAGCATATGGAAGTGATCGTAGATAAATCAAAATAAATTAATAAAAAACGAAGAAAAATGAATAACAAAGACTGGGGCAGCTAGGTGGCACAGTGGATAGAGTACCGGCCCTGGAGTCAGGAGGACCTGAGTTCAAATCTGGCCTCATTCCAAACACTTGACAGTTACTAGCTGTTTGACCCTGGGCAAGTCACTTAACCCTAACTGCCTAAACAAAAAAAAAAAGTAACTGAACTTTAAACACAGGTACATAGAGTTTTTTGATAAGAAAACATAAATGCTAATTAGAAATTAAAAAACACAATATTTGAAAATCATAAAACTTTAAAGTTTAAAAGGATTTATTTAAGACAAAGAAGGCAATCCACTTTGACTGGATATGTATAGTCTGAATTTTCCAACTTGGCTTTCTTCAATGATGAGATTACTTGGCCAAATCCCATGTAATTATTCTATTCTAAACTCTATTAATAAATATTTTCCAGGGAAAGCTAGTAAAGTAGAAACATTTTTTTAAAGTCTGTTTCTGTGGGGAAAAAAATAAACCTTTAAAATCCAAAATAGATTTTGGCCAAGACAGGTATATAAAATTACTTACTGAAATTGTAAGAAAACTAAGAATTCTTAGAAAGGTACCTAAATGTACTTCTGGGATTCCTACTAAACAGGAATGGAGATCACTACTTATCTAGCAAATGACTTTTTAGGTAAAAAATCACTTTATAGGAATGCAGTTCACAGATTCAACAAGAGGAAAGAAAAAGAAAAACAAAGTTGAAATGAATGACCCTACTGTCTTTATGACTGCTGGCAGGATCCTTTTCTTAAAATTTCAGATGACTGGCATCAAAGTCACAGATTATAATCACCTTGATGCAAAGATGAAAAGGCCATGAGAAGAAACTTGTAAAAGCTCCTGGTCCAGGTAAGTTTGATGAGAACTTAAAAGTGGCAGAGGAAGATATATTGAGTGTCATGTATACCAGTTTCTGTGAGATTCACTTTCTCTAAATAGATTATCAATTATCTCAGAAGGAGGAAAGTACTTATTGATATTGGGCTGTCATTATTTCTTAGTAAAACTGAGTGATTGATGAGGAGGGCCAATTTTTTATTTTTTATTTTTGCATCATTTTAAAATTTGGGACTTTTTTTTTTTTAAAAATAAGTCACTCCTGAGTATTCCTCCATTCTTTCTCCTTGACCCAATATCCTCTTTACTACCACCTCCAACACCATTTAAATTTTATATGCATTAGTGATAACTGGTCAAATATAGTAGTAACAAGTATTATTTGAGCTTATTTTCTTTCTACTTTGATCTTTGCTTGTTATTAATTAAATTCTAAGATAAAATTCACCACATTTATATGGAACAAAAAATAATTTCTAGTTAAAGTTAGTATAAAGAGAAGTGGCAAATACATATTTTTTTAATCACATCTTTTCATTCCAAATCCTTTTACATGTCATTTATTTATCCTCAACATCATATTAATATTATTTATATTAAATTACTAATTGAATTAAAATAATAATTATTAATAATAATGGCTAGTGCTTATATAACACATACAAGTATTAATACAAGTAGTAATGGTAATAACTAGCACTTATACAAATCACAAATATTATCTAATTTCATCCTAAAAACAATCCTTAGAGGCAGAACTATATCATATTAACTTTGTAAGTGAGGAAACTAAGGAAGACAGAAGTTGACTGACTTACCCAGGGTTACACAGCCAGTGTCTGAGACTAGATTTGATCTTAAGTCTTTCAGAATCCAGCCCAAATGTTCTATGCACTCTGTCATACTTACATACATGCACACATATGTATATACATATATGCATGTATGTGTACATATTGATGTAGTTGGGTATATTTGTATGGCATTCTAACTATTGCATCACCCCCCCCAAAGTACAGAGCTCACATCCAAGGGGTACCCTACTTAGATAATAAGAGGAACAGACAAGGGATGATGTTTTCCCACTTGTACCTGCTGTTCTGGGTGCTACAAAGTGTTCAGTTTTTAATTTCTCTGATGGACCTGCACAAGGTAAGGAAAAGACTTCTCTGAAAGCTTCAATAGGGGAGGGAAAGGATAGAATGGGTGAGTTTTGGAAGATAATAGTAGGGATGGTTGTTTTGGAGACAGGTGGCACAATTGGGAATCTAGCAGAGGAAAATTGAGATTCATGTATTTCTATGATTGGTTGATTGGTCGAACACTCCTTGGGGTACGGCTGTGCCTCAAAGCTATTGAGAACACTCTTTCAGTTAGTTCTTATCCACTGAAATTGGGGAAATAAAAACTTTTTTTTCTTTTAATGAGAAACTGATACCATTGGTAGGACCACTAGCACTGGTTACACATTAATGAAGGGTAGTACATATTAGCAGGAAAGACAATCCAAATAACAATCGTATAATCCATTTGAACTAAAAAAAAATCCTTGAAAAATATTTTGAAATCTTACATGAGCTTTGCTTTAAAAAAGGAACAATAACTGGTATAAAAAATAAAATGGGGAGAAATAACATAGGAAACTGAGGCAATCCAAACCTTGAAATATTTCCCAAATATAAAACCAATTCATAGCATTTTTATGTTCAATTTTATTTTATTTTTCTCAATTATACATAAACAAATATTTTAAACATTTGATTTTCAAAATTATTAGTCCCAAATTCTAACTCCTGGCTCCTTGTTGAGAAGCTAAGCAATCTGATATATATTATACATGTGCAGTCATATAAAACATTTCCATATTAGTCATGCTGTGAAAGAAAACAGACAAAAGATTAAAAAAAAACTTAAGAAGGAAAGTTTGAAAAAAGTATGTGTCAATCTACATTCAGATTCCATTAGTTCATTTTCTGGAGGCAAACAGCATTTTTCATCATAAATCTTTTGGAATTGTCTTGAATCATTCTTTGCTAAGAAGAGCTAAGTCATTCATACTGGATCATCATGCAATGTTGCTATTACTGAGTACAATGTTCTCCTGGTTCTACTTATTTCATTTTGCATCAATTCAGGTAAGACTTCTCCTACTTGTCATTTCTTATATCACAGAAGTATTCCGTTACAGTCATATAACACACTTGTTTAGCCATTCCCAAACTTATCAACACCCCCTAAATTTCTAATTATTTGTCACTGTAAAAGAAGCTGCTATAAATATTTTTGCACATGAGTCATTTTTTTTCTTTGATCTCTTTGTCATGCAGACCTCATAGTGGCATTACTGGATCAAAAAGTCAAAAGGTAATCATGGTTCTATGGCCCTTTGATCATAGTTACCAAATGTTCTAAAAATAGTTGGATCAGTTCACAACTCTACCAACATTGCATCAGTATCCCAAATTTGTTTTTTATGTCTTCTCCAACATTTTTCATTTTCCTTTTCTATCATATTAACCAATCTGACAGTTGTGAGGTGGTTCCTCAGAGTTGTTTTAATTTCTATTTCTCTAATCAATAGCTATTTAAAACTTTTTCTTTTCATATAACTATAGATATCTTTGATTTCTTTATCTGAAAAATTCTTGTGCATATCTTTTGACCATTAATCATTTGAGGAATAACTCATCTTATTATAAAATTGACTCAGTTCTCTACATATTTGGAAAATGAGGCCTTTATCAGAGAAACTTGCTAGAATCACCCCCCCCAATTTCCTACTTCCCTTTTAATTTTGTTGAATTTGTTTGTGCAAAACCTTTTTTTTAAATTTGATATTATCAAAATTATCCATTTTAAGTACAATAAATCTCACTAACTCTTGTTTGGTCGTAAATTCTTCCCTTAATCATAAATCTGAGAGTTATATATTTCATGCTCCCCTAATTTGCTTAAGATATCAGTTTATATCCAAGTCATGTACCCTTTTTGATCTTATCTAAATATGTAATATGAGATGTTGGTCTATAACTAGCTTCTCTCAAACTTCTTTCACATTTTCCCAGAAATTTTTTTTCAAATTGTGATTTTTGTGTTTCAAAATCTTTGGTTTCTGAGTTCATTAAACACTACATGACTATGTTCATTAACTGCTGTGTATTATGTACCCAGTCTATTCCACCACTCTATTTCTTAGCTAGATTTTTGATGATTACCATTTTTTCCCATTGATTCCCTTGATATTCTTGACCTTTTATTCTTCCAGATGAGTTTTATTATTTTTTGCTAGCATTGTACAATACTTGCTGTAAATTTGAATAATATGAAATTGAATAAGTACATTAATTTAGGTAGAATTGTTATTTTCTTATATTGGCTCAGGCTATGCAGATCTGACTTTGTGTGAAAAATGTTCTGTAATTGTGCTCATATAGTTCTTGAATTTATCTTATCCGATAGACCCCTACGTATTTTATATTATCTGTATTTTTTTGAAAGGGAAATTATTTTTCCATCTCTTTCTGCTCAATTTTTTTTGGTAACACACACACACACACACACGTGCATATGTATGTATATGTTTATGCGTATGTATGTATATATATATATGTATATATGTATGTATGTCTGTGTCTGTGTATGTATATATATAATGTATATGTGTATATGTATGTGTGTATATATATGTGTGTGTATATATATATATATATATATAATGATTTATATGGGTTCATTTTATATCTTGTAAATTCATTAAATTTCTTAATTATTTCCACTAGTTTTTTTTAATTCTCTAGTATTCTCTGTTTATCATAATATTATCTGCAAAGTCATAGTTTTATCTCCTCATTGCCTTTTCTAATTTCTTCAATTTCTTTTACTTCTCTTATTTCTATAGCTAACATTTCCAGTACTACATTGAATAATAATGATGATAATAGGCATCCTTGTTCCACTCCCCATTCTTACTGGAAAGGCTACTAGTTTGTCCCCATTATAGATAATGCTTGCTGATGGTTTTAGATAAGTAGTACTTATATTTAGGAAAGCTTCACTTATTCATATGCTTTCTATTGTTTTTAGTAGGAATTAGTGTTGTCTTGTCATTTTTTTTCCTCCATCTATTGAGATAATCATATGATTTTTGTTGTTTTTTTTAATTTATGTGGCCAATTATGCTAAGAGTTTTCATAATATTACAGATGTCATATTACATTATATTATACATTGTTATTATTATTATTATTATTATTATTATTATTATTAAATATATAACCAGTGCTGCATTACTAATACAAATCTTAGTCATAGTCTACGATCTTTGTGATATATTTCTTTAATCTCCTTACAAGCACTGTATTAAAAAAATTGACATCAATATTCATTTGTGAAATTGGTTTCTCTGTTTTTGCTCTCCTGTTTTAGATATCAGCACAATAATTGCAGTGTAAAAGCAATTTGGTAAAATCCATCTTTGTTATTTTTCCAAATAATTTGTATAATATTTGATTTAGCTGTTCTTTAAATGTTTGGTAAACTTCACTTGTGAATCCATCTGGTCCTGGGGATTTTATTTTCATGACTGTTCAAAAAACAAAACCACAATTAGAATGAGGAAACCCAAGATCAAAGTTAGCTATATTTAGTAACAAATGCAAATGAAATTTTCGTATAGAACAGACGACTATAATTTAGTTGTGTTACTATGATACAAGAAATACATTTTGAAATGTTAACTGTAACAATAACATGTCATTAATACTTCAAGTTGATGTATTGGATTTTTCAGTAACCATAGGTTTTAAATTTTGATTGGATTTTACAGATTATCTAGTGTAAAATTCTCCTTTTATAGATGAGGAAATTGAAGTCTACATAAATTATAAGATTGACCTGAGGCTACCCAGAAACAGTAGTAGAATGTGACACAGTATCATCAGACTACTAATAAAATGTCCCTTTCAAGATACTAGGTTGGCAGTCTTTCTTTGTTTTAAAGTTTTGTGAGAAAGAACCCATCATAGAAAGGCACCCATTTGGCTGCCTGTCAGACCTCAACCCATAAACCACAAAATGTAGAATGTTTTGACATGAATTCCAAAGCAGAGAGCCATGAGAGGTGGGGGAAATATGGTTCTTTTTTCAATTTTATTTATGTCTGGTAGAATGATAGTGGTGATCCTGAGGGTTGGGCTAGACCAAAAAACTCAGGACACGCACATCACTCTTTTCAAATACACTGAAAAGATTCCCATGCCCATTCTGGGTCTGTATGACCTTAGGCAATATCCTTAAACTCTTCATGACCCCAATAGATCTTTAAGAATATATGATAGTCACATAAGTTGTCTGTTAGCATTAGTGTAACATCACACATCTAGTCAAATAATAGGTCAGGTGAGAGCCAAGATGGCTGAGTAGAGGCAGAAACCCAAAGGAACTTTTTCCACCATTCCTTTCCATTGGGTAATGAAATAGATACTTATAACTACGTGAAATGAAAGAAAAAATACAAACAAAACAAATGAAGCAAAAATTGGAAGAGATGCATGAAAGTGGTGAAAATATTTTATTGCAAAAATTCTTATAAAAGCTTGATGTCTCAAGCATACAGGGAACTGAGCCAAATTTATAAATATATACATATAAAAATGAGCCATTCTCTAATTGATAAATGGTTAAAGGTTATGAACGGGCAGTTTACAGAAGAAGAAATAGATGATATCAATAGTCACATAAAAATTCTCTAAATTATTATTGATTAAATTAAAATTTAAAGAACTCTAAGTAAAATCTTACACCTATCAGGTTGGCTATCATGATAGAAAAAGATAATGATAAATCCTTGAGGGGATGTGGATAAATAGGGTTACTACTACATTGCTGGTAGTATTTTAAATGGTCCCAAACATTATGGAGAACAATTTGAAATACTGAGTCTAAATTCCAAAGAGATCAATAAAAAAGAAAAGGACTTATATTTCAAAAATATTTGAAGAAGCTTTTTTTCATAGTGGCAAAAAAATTGGAAACCTCTGTTTACTTCAGTTTCCTCACCTGTAAACTGAGGACAATAATAGAATCTATTTCCCAGGGTTGTTGTGAGGTTCAAATAAGATAAGATTTGTAAAGCACTTATCATGGTGCCCATTATGCATTAGGCACTATCTAAATATTCACTTCTTTCCTCTTTCAGTTCTAAGATGGGCACCAGTCAGCTCTACCTATCAACAGTTATGGCATGTGAAGAGCATCCTAAAAATAAAATCCAATAAATTTAAGGTAAGAAAAAAAGTGGGGCAATCATGTGGCAAACTTCAGGGATAGCAGCCGGACAACCCACCTATTTAACTAGTTTCTATAAAATGTTAAAGCACCTAGCTCAAGACCTCTGGCATCATAGATAGCTACTCAATGAGGCATTTATGGGAAAAATAATGCACAAGAAACTTGTAGGATAAAAATGTGAAGGGGACTGTGGTCTTCATTAGTGTAGAGAGTGCCCAGGTCAATAAGACTATGGGGCCAGTGTTACTGCTAAAAACCTGATTTTGTGAAAGCGATTTAGCTGCTGCAAATCAATGTATGCAAGGAGTGAAATATTACTCTTAAGGATTAGGGAGGTAAGAGTTTAAAAATATATTTGGCAGATACTTTCCCTTAACAGCTGTTTCAGTTTCCTACATATAGAAAGTGTGAAGTAAGAGAAAAACCTCTAGGTTTATTTATAGGCAGAATGCCTATATTTAAACCGTGGCTCTGCCACTGAATTCCTGTGTGACCATAGATAAATTACTTCTTTAGACCTTAGTTTCCTCCTCTGTAAAAGATGGAGTTGAACTAGATCAGTGGTGTCAAACTCAAATAGATATGAAGGATACTAAACTATACATAAGGATCGCTGAAAGTGCATGTTAACCTTACTTATATTTTATCGATTTTTTATTTTTGTCAAATATTTCCCAAATACATTTTTATATCCTTCAGGTGGCTCTCAGAAATGTTTCAGGCTACAAGGAATGTGTTTATATCATTGGATTAGATGATTTCTAAAGTCCTTTTTGTGTTAAATCTAGAGCATAAGAGCTAACTGACAATACAGTCATTTCTCAATTTCTGTGGCTTGAGTAAAATTTAATTTCATAAGATTTCAAAATCTGTTTCTCTTTCTTTCATTATGGCCTGGGAAATGTTGAAGGGTATAAATAATATTGAATAGTTACAAGTTCCATTTTGTTCAAACACTAAAAGCTGTTTTTAAATGTAATTTCTCCTCTTCTGTATCTCTGTCTCTTGCTCATAAAAATGTGCTGATTTATCAAAAAAAGATTGAATTAACAATTCACTGGGAAAAAACACATGAAGGAAGAATGCATATTGACAAGACTATTATCTGCATACGTGTAGACAGACCTTGCTTTTGTTCATTGTTTTATTTTTGATGCTGTTAAGGTCTTTCTTAAGAATTTTGGTATCAGTTGTGTTGACATGGAAAACACTGGCACAAGATCATCCAGAATGGCATGCCCACATAAAGAAAGTGTTATGTTCTTTGAGCAAAGGAAAATTGTGGTAGCTTAAATAAATGTGAGACATACAAATTTTGAGACACCTCTTTACCAAATGGTCATATAGATTATTATTTTTTTGGCTAGGCAATGGAGTTAAGTGACTTGCCCAGGGTCACACAGCTAGTAAGTTTTATGTGTCTGAGGTCAGATTTGAACTCAGGTCCTCCTGAATCCAGGGCCGATGCTCTATCCACTGTGCCACCTAGCTGCCCCCATATAGATTATTTGTGCCTAACCTGTGCTAGAGCTTTCTTAGCTCATATTAGTATGTGCCTCTACAGCCAACCAAACTGTACATTGACCACGACATTGTGATGACATTTTGTCCCTCTTCAGACAAGAAGGACAGACAACTAAAATAATGACTAGCATTTGTATATATATATTATATATATGTATATATGTATATATATATATGTATATATGTATATATACGTATATATACGTATATATACGTGTATATATACGTATATATACGTATATATGTATGTATATACATATATACGTATATATACGTATATATATGTATATGTGTGTATATATACAGAAATGATATATGTTAAGTATGTCAAATGGAGTGACAAAAGTCTGTTTGCTTGTTCTCATGCTTTTTAGCACGATGTTTTCAGCCATGTTGTCAGATGCTCTCAGTGAGGGTGAACATGACATCAAGGTCAGCTACTACAGTGATTATAAATTCTTCAACTTGAAAAAGTTACAAGCCAAGACCAAAGTGGATGGAGTATTGGTGCATGAGTTCTGTTTGCAGATGATTGTGCACTCAATGAAACCTCTGAAGCTCAGATGCAGGAAAACATGGATTAATTCTCTGCTGCTTGTGAGAATTTTGGCCTAACAATTAACACCAAGAAAACACAGGTGCTCAGGCATCACCACACCATCCATGTATTGAACCATCAGTTACAGAAAATGGAGAAGTTTTGAATGCTGTGGGTAAGTTCACTTACCTTGATAGCACATTTTCCAGTGATGTACACATTGATAATGTGGTTGATGTAAGCATTGTCATAGCTCACTGTTTGGGAGGCTCCAAAGGAAAGTGTGGGAGAGATGTATTAGACTGACTACCAAACTGAAGGTCTACGGAGTAGTTGTGCTGACCTTATTGTTGTATGGCTGTGAAACCTGGACAATATATCAGCACCATGCCAGGAACCTGAATCATTCCCATTTGAATTGTCTTAGGAAGATTCTGAAGATCACCTGGCGTGATAAGATACCAGACACTGAGGTTCTTTCTTGTACTAAACTGCTAAGCATTCAAACTCTGCTTCAGAGTGCTACTCTGATGGGCTGGACATGTTGTTCGATTGCAAAATATACTCTTGCCAAAAGACTATTATAGAGGACCCACACAGGACAAGTATTCACATGGTTGTCAAAAGAAGCAAAACAAGGACACTCTCAAGGTCTCTCTTAATAACTTTGGAATTGATTGTGTGACATGGGAGACACTGGCACAGGACTGCTCAGCATGGCATGCCCACATCAGAGAAGGTGCTGTGCTCTATGAGCAAAGCAGGGTTGAAATAGCTCAAAAGAAAGACAAGATGGACAAATTTAGAGAATTCACCCTAAACATTTGCATGGACTATTTGTGCCCAACCTGTGGTAGAACATTCCAAGTTTATGCTGATCTGATCAACCACAGTTAGATGTATGTATGTATGTATGTATGTATGTATGTATGTATGTATGAATATGTGTATATGTATTTGTGTATGTATATATGCATATGTATGTGTTACATGTATTCATGTGTTCATATGCATACTTATATACACTGATGGACATATATACATTTAGTCATATGCATGTATGCATGCGTGCTTGCATATCTTGACCAATTACTGTAAGTGGACCCATGAGTAGTTCTGATAGATGGAGCCACTGGTCTCTTGATTCAATTGCATGTCAGTGTAGACCATGATAGGGAGATTGTAGAATTTCAATGACTACAATCTGCTTGTTGCTGCAAATGTTCATCCTCAGAACAACAAATTTCGTACAGGAATGCTATATGTTTGCAAAACATATAACATTGTGCTCTTTGATGAATTAAAATTTTTAGAGGAGCCAAAGGACAATGGAAAAATACCTGATGGGTTGAAGTATACTCTAGCAGACTAACATTGATAATGTGCACATACAAAATGACATAAAAGACTTCCTTAAGAACATTTATGATGGGAAAAGAAGCTGGCTCAGTCATGTTGCTAAATTAAGAGACAACAGATTGACAACACAAGTGCTATAGATACAAAATTTGAAAACCATCAGAGGAAAGCTTCAAAGGAATGTGGCATTGAATGAGATATGTGAATAAGAATCATGAAAAATTAGAAGCCATGAATTGCTTTCAATTTGTATATGTTGTGAATTACCCACAACATCATGAATCTATTGGAATATTGAAGTATGGTATTATATTCCTAATAAACTACATTTTCCATATTCATCAGGTAACATATTTGCCAATGAGTATAATAATGATTCTTATTTTCAAGGTGTAATGTATGAGGATTGGAAATGGATAGAGCTGGACAGGGATACACACATACATACATACATACATACATACATACATACACATTCATGTATGTCATTATGCATTTATGTTTTATATATATTATATATATATATATTTATATACACACACATATGTCAACATACCTGTACACCTACCTTTCCGTCTGTCTATCTGTATTACACAGCTTCTTAAAAGCATGTTGAAAATTCATAGTCATATGAAAAAGGATCCCCTAAAGAAAGGATAATTTGATTGGTTCATATCAGAACTTTTGGTGAAGCAATTTAATGCCTTTGAATAGTATTGCTACATGTCTATGTGGTAAATCATTCACACCATATTTTCAGTTTGACTGATACAAAATTAAAAAAAAATCACTTTGAAGTCGTGTCTTTGAATCCTTCAATTAATATACAGACATTAAATGTTTATTTTGATATTCTTGTCTTTAACCAATTGAAATAAGGGTGCCTTTTGAAATTCTGAGATAACTATTTTTTTTGGGGGGGGTCACTACCAAAAATCATATTGTAGAGTGAACATGTTTTCTTTTAAGGCAATATTAATCTTAAAATGAAGCATTAAATGAATAGAAGGATCCTTATAAGTTCTTTATGAATGCAGCTTCCCTCTGTGTTTCTAGAACAAAAATATAAAATGGTCTAAAATTTGTTACTTTATTATAACTATTTTAAAGCTGCAGAAAAAAAGAGGCATTTGGTTCCTCCTATATGTATTAAAAATGACACTGAGATTAACATCATTAGATTGAAGAAGGGGGTAAAATATTTGTCACAATATAGTCTTTCCACTTTCCCAAGAAGAATGCTATCACTAAAATTATAGAGTACAGCATTACTTAATTTCAGTCTTTTGTAAAGGGAGGAGGGAATAGGGCTAGAGGAGATAAATAGACCTCAGAACAAAGGAAAACTAGTCAGTTCTTATAAGTCTCTCCAATAACGCTGGGTGGTAAGACTGCAGTATCCAAGAAATATATGCCAGGCTAAAGACTCAATATAAAGGTGTCTGTGAATTGTATGAAAGCTTATATTTTATTTTTCTTTGCAACAAGATTAGCCTTAGTAACTTAAAAATTTTTTCTTTAATTTCATGTTCTCTGATTAGTCCTCGTATTTATATAAATAAGGTCAGCCCATATTTTTTAAAAATATAAATTTTATTTTTTATCACATTAGAAAGCATTTTTTTAACACTTGGTCAAAAAATAACCATAGTGCTTTCCCTGCAAGATTTAAATAGTGGACCTCAAGAAATGCTTGTCTGATTTCAATACTAATCTTGGATAAGCACTGAATAGACAAGGTAGCAGGTTGAACAAATTATATTAGTGACAAAAATATAAAGAAAGAGATTTAATTTTCTGAAAAGAGGCTGTAGTCAGATGTTTCTAAATTCCAAAGGCATTGCAGACCTGCTTTTTTTTTTTATCACAACCTCAGTGCTTTGCTATTATTTGTTACTAGGTGAACAGACAATATTAATATATCAAATGATGGTGAAAGAGGTTTAGCTATCATTGTATGGTTCTTTGCTTTTGTTGTAGGTTTTTTAAAATTGTTTTCATATACAAAAGGCAAGGAGTTTCTTAGTCACCTCAGTAAGGAAAAGAACATTGCCTAGCAGTTGCATAATTTTATTCATTAAAATAAGTAACGTCTACAGATATTAAAAGTGAAAAAGCATGTAGCATTGCACCTGGAATACTACAAAGAACATGTATTTAGGTTGCTACTGATCTTTACAAAACCATATTTGCAGGCTGTCCTTGAACTTATTGTCCAGTTAGAGCTTCCTTTCAGAGTTCATGTGCACTGCATTAGTTGATCAATTTTCAGTTGGTGTGTGCATTTATTTGCATGAATTTTTGAATGCTGTGAAGCTATCTTTCTTTAAAAGATTTCATTAACATAGCCAGAAACAGTTTATGGATTGTAATAAACATAGTGTTGTGTGATAGGAAGACTACCAGGCTCAGAGTCAGGAGGTCTAGATTTTATACCTGATTTATACACTTCTCTGCTATATCCCTGGGGACAAATAAGACTCCAAAGTCATTTTTTTCTATTCATTAAAATGAGAATAAGAATACTTATAACACATTTCTCACAGAACTGCTATGAGAAAAGTGTTATGTAAATTGCAAAACCCTAGATAAACTTGAAATGTTAATAACTCAATGGCAAGTGTTTCTGGGATCATAAGTTCCCACACTGAGAGTGAAAAAGGACCTCAGATTTGATTTATTCAAATCACCTCATTTTATATATGCAGTAACTAAAGCCCAAAGAGCTTCTGTCTTGCCCAAGATGAAATAGATAATAATTAACACAACCAGGATTTGAACCTAGATCCCTAGACAGGATATAAAATATTCTTTCCACTCAAACATACCAAGTCTAGCAAAAAATCTAGAACTAGAGATAGACAGAGAACCTAGATGTGATTTAATTAGCCTAGAACGTTTTAGATAAAGCAGGTCCCGTCCCTAATCTTTTTCTTCAACTCACAGTCTTAGAAAGTATCCTGGAGTAAGGTGAGGTTAAATGATGTGCCCTGAATCAGGAAACCAGAATGCCTAAGTGGGAGGAATTGAATTGATGATATCCTGACTTCAAGGCAAGTCCCTCCATCTACTACAGCTATCCTTTCCACCACTGATCAAGAAAATCTGTGTAAAAAGTTTTGGCCCTCCTTTGGTACAAGAGAAGTCTGAATTATTATGATATTAAAAGATAAAATATGTTTACATTATATAATTCTACCTGGAATAGTACAAAGAGCATATATTTAGGTTGCTACTGATCTTTACAAGACCACATTTGCAGCCTGTCCTCGAACTTATTGTCCAGTTAGAGCTCCCTTTCAGAGTTGATGTATACTGCATTGGCTGATTAATTTTCAGTTGGTGTGTGCATTTATTTG
The DNA here is from genome assembly GCF_003287225.1 of Phascolarctos cinereus. NCBI lineage: Eukaryota > Metazoa > Chordata > Mammalia > Diprotodontia > Phascolarctidae > Phascolarctos > Phascolarctos cinereus. The sequence goes on from NW_027556098.1 coordinate 76,232,790, forward strand.
CATGAATTTTTGAATGCTGTGAAGCTGTATTTTTTTTTAAAGATTTCATTAACATAGCCAGAAACAATTAATGGGTTGTGTATAGTTTATGTCTTTCTGAGTTTCTAAACTTTTTCTGTGTCATCTGTTGGGGTTCATGTGTCATCTGTGACTTCTGCAAAACTTCCCAAAAATTATGTTTTAATTTATTATGTCAACTTGTGATATACTGAAACCATGATAGGGAAAGTCGCCATGTGGAAAGAATAACTGTACTTCTTGTTGTTTCTCCAGTAATATTTTGTACAAGTGTTCTGTGCCATGCCCTCATCTCATCTCCCTCTATACTCTTTCTAACTTTACCAGCTGCTACGGATTTAACTTTTCTGTAAAACTTCTATACCTTTATATGTGTATATGTAGATCTACCCCAGGTTCTTCCCTGAACCTCAATCCTACATCAGTAATTGGGACATTTTAAACTGGATATACCAGATATATATTCAGTGCAATATCCTTACAACTGAATTTATTGTCTTTATTCTTTACCACCATTTAATCTGTTTCTCTTCCCAATTTCCCTCTCCCTAACCTAACAAGAGGCAGCTAAATGGCACAATCGATAGAGTTCTGGGCCTGGAGTCAGGAAGCTTCATCTTCATGAGTTCAAAACCAGGCTGTGACACTTACTATCTGTGTGACCGCGAGCAAACCATTTAATCCTGTTTGCCTTAGTTTCCTTATCTGTAAAATTAGTTGAAAAAGGATATGGCAAACCTTTCCAGTATCTCTACCCAAGAAAATCCTAAATGGAGTCATGAAGTGTTTGATACAACTGAAAAATGGTTGAACTGAACAAGATACCACTATGCTTCCAATGCCTCAATTATAAAACCTCACTATTATTCATAAGTCTGCATTGACTTTCCAACCTGAGGCAGCTAAATGTGATTGTAGATAGAGAGCTAGCCCTGGGGTAAGGAAGCTTTGAGTTTGAATCCAGCCACAGAAGTATTAGCTGTGTGACACTGGGCAAGTCACTTAATCTCTGCTGGTCTTAATTACCTCATCTGTTAAACAGGTTAAGGACAAAACCCACCTCCCAGGGTTATTTTGAAGATCAAATGTAAAATTATCTGTAAACCACTTTGCAAACCCTTAAACACTATATAAATGTTAAATACTACTGTAATTACTACTGTATGCTAGGTGTTGTGCACTACGTGCTTTCATTGGGTAGATATAAAACTAATTTAGACATCTTCCTTTCTGTTACAACAGACTAAAGTTAATCATAGAGAAAGTGATATAAATGTAAACAAGTAACAATTGAGGCATCTAGTTGTAACAATGGATAGAGAGCTGGGCCTGGAGTCAGGAAGACCTTACTTCAAACCTGATCTCAGATACTAGCTGTGTGACAGTGGGCGAGTCACTTAACCTCATTTGCCTCATTTGCCTCTTCTGTAAAATGGGGATAATAACTACCTGCATAACAGTTATCTACCTCTCAGGGTTATAGTGAGTATAAAATGATATAGTAATATAAAGTATCTAGTTTGGTGCCTGAAAAATGGTGAACACTACATAAATGTTAGGTATTATTATTAGTATTCTTCCTACTACTGTTACTACTATTATCTTTCACCTCACATAGCCAATCAATTGATAAATCTTATTGTTTCTAATTCCACAACATCTGCCTCATTGGGTCTCCTCCTTCCACTCAAATCTCATTGGTGTCTTCTACTTTTGCTCATGTTATTTCAACAAGGTTCTAATTTATCTCTCTGAATCAAATTTCTTACCTATCTAATCCATTTCACATACCACTACCAAAGAAGATCTGCATTTCTAAAACACAGATGTGAGTATGTAATTCCCCTGTCAATGAAATCCAGGGGCTTCCTAATAACTCCAGTATAAAATGTGAACTCCTCTAGTTTTTAAAGACACATAGAACTTTGGCCCAACATAACTTTCCAAATTCATTGAACGTTATTCATTTTACTATTCTGCAATTCAGACAAACTGTCCTTTTGTCTTCCTCACATTCCATCTTATATCTTTTTGCTTATCTATATTCCTAGAATACTTTTTCTTATCACTTCTACTTTACTGAATCTCTCTTTTCAAGACACAAATCAAGTTTCATCTTATCCACCTTTGTTGATCACTGTCACCCCTAATACTTGTGTCCTACCTTTCAAAATTATCTTGTATTTAACTACATTGAACACCCTATGAAATAATATTTTCTATATATTCCAGGTTCAGAATAAATCATTCACTTATGGTAAGAATATGGAATGACTAAAACAAGAGGGAATAAAACTAAGAGAGTTAAAATACTGACGGATTACATACTAGAGTCACATAAGAGGATTCCATTGTCTATTTTCAATTTTTAAAGCAAAATTCAACTTGGGCAAAACTCTAATCATTTAAAAAATCTCTTTCTCTGAACTCAGGGGCTTTTATTTGGAGACACTGGAAAAAATGAATTTCCTTTAAAAAATGTTATTAGGTTAGTAAGAAGTCCTGCCTAAGAAAACATGGTTTGGACTCTTCCTCATTAAAGAGCAATCTAATATGTATCTGCATTTAGAAAGCCTATGAATTTTTAAAGAAACAGGTGAAGTATCACTTTTGTCAAGAAATCTTCCTTATCACCCTCCTGAGAACTTAATTTTTTTTTATTTTGACTCCTATAAATATTTATACTTTTGTATGTTCCCTGGAGATTGTACTCTTCATTATAAAATATTTTGAGAAAGTACAGATCATTTTTGGTATTTATGGATGCATCACATGCTCCATAATAGAATTTAAGTTCCATAACAGAAAGAGGGATGACTCAATTAGCTTTACATCTACCCTATGAAAGCACATAATGAACAGTACCCAGTAAATGTATATACTTCATAAATGGCTACTCATAAAGGATATCATATTGGGCCTGAAGTCAGGAAGATATAAGTTGAAATCTAGTCTCAGATATTAGCTGTATGACTGTGGGCAATTCACTTGAGTGGAAATTGTGGGAATTCAGTGAATTGCACTAACTCAATCTTTTGACCTAATTTTAGATGTGGTTCAATTTATTTCACACAATTCCCATAATTGTCTCACTTATCATCTGTTTGTTTCCATTTTCTCAATGATAAAATAGGAAGAAAAAAATAGCACTTACCAGCCAGGGTTGCTGTATTTGTTAAGATGGGTATCTTATAGCCAGAGAACTTAACGACTTGTCTTAAGATACATAGCAACCCAGTGTCTGAACCAGACATAAGACTCAAGTTTAAAAACTTCTAATCCTATTGTCTATGCCCTGCAACATATATTCAACAAAAAGCAATTTGCCTGCAATAAATCTGTGAGAAAATCAAACAGCTATAATTATTCTCACTCTTTTAGGTGAGTCAATGCCCATCATGGGACCATACTGAGTAAAGGAATATAAGGCAATGCTTAAAATTGATAGCTCAAATCAAGTTATTTATAAATTTGGACAAATAAATTTATCATTTATAATTATAACAAACGTGCTATTTATAACAGGTTAAAAAACAAATAATTGGTTTATAAATAGAGCAAATCAAGGTAATTAGTTAAGTAGGTAAAGGACCAAAGCCAAAGACTTTCAAATGTACTTTAGCCCCACAGTTGCTTCTTGCTCCCAGAATTCCAAGATATGGCCACATTAATGTCATTGGAATTTTATCTCTGAGACTGTAAAATGACTAGAGGAATGGTTGCTTGTGTGAATTTCTTATGCAGCAAGGAATATAAATCTGAAATCTTTTCCCACCCCTTGCTCTGTTCAAACACTGAAGTAATTAGTTCATTCCACAGGATCAATGTCTGATCCAATGGGGATGAAATACCATAGCATGGTTTATCTTGGATAACCATTAAGGTTCATCTTTTTCCAATAGGAGAATCATACTGCAATGAGAAGGAACACATGGATTGTGCAGAAGAAGAAATTAATCCATAGGTATAACATGGGACAAGATACATGAAGAATTCTGAGCAACCAAAGAAAGTCTGATGAAAGCAACTTCCACAGAAATTCTTAGCTTGTTCCAGCTATATTATCAGAATACCACTTCCCAAAAGAGGCAATAGCATTGTAGAAAGAATGCTTGGTTTATGTCAGAAGTCTAATTTTTGAATTCTGACTCTTCTAGTTATTGTATTTGTGACCATAATCTCAGAAGGGACAATTGAATAATATATTATTCAACATTGTGTTTGTATACATTGAGCCAAAAGTTTATTAGATAATAATTTCATTCTCATGGTTCTATGGAGAATCATTTATGCTTGATACGCAGTCTCACCAATGATTTTACCTTCTTTTAACTATTTTTTTTAATTACAAATGTCTGCTCACAGTATCATAAGGTGAGTTCTCTAGACTCTAAGACAAAAGTTCTTAACTTGGTATCTGTGAACATTTAGAAATTGATTACTATGTCAATAGATTTGATTTCCTTTGTAATTCCATTTATTTTATTTTATGAATTTTAACTTTCTCCTTCTGAGAAAGAGTCCACAGTTTTCATCAGACTGCCAAAGGAGTCTATGTCATAATACATGAATGTCAAGAATCTGCTGCTCTGGTGAAAAACAGAACAAAGCTAACTAACAACAGGAACAACAACCTTGCATTTAAACCACCAATATAGAGGGAGGAAACAAAAAAAAATGATAGTTTGAAAAGACTTGCCTTTTAATAAAACATCTCTGCTTACATGTGGATATATATCCTGGAAAGAGGCAGGAGGAAGAAGATGGAATAAATACAATTGTCTCTTTTTACCAATGAAAAATGTGAAACCCAGAGAGTTTAAGTGAGGTTTTTGCCAGAATTTTCCACCTACTTTGTGTAGGAATACTCTAAAGACTATTTAACAAATGATAGCAGATTCATACAGCAATGGTCTCATATAGAGAGGCTAATTTGGGCTTCAGCAAGACCTGAGTTTAAATCTCATCTGACTCATGTCTTAGCTGTGTGAAGATTTGCAGATCAGTTACTGATTCAGAGCCTTAGGGAATGCTCTCTGATATATCTGCTAAGCTTTAGATGAGTCAGATTATTGGTAAAGGTGATATTTGGCCTCACAATTAGTTGTACATTAAAGTAACATACCTAATGCTCAGAAGTCAATTAATATAATAAAAATGTACATTTTAGCTAGTTAAATTACCTTACAAATTACTACTAAATTGTGGAATTTTTAGTGTACTTAAACTATTATCAAATATAAAATTATACATACATACACATATACACAATTGTCAACAGTTATGTGAAAATTAGGAGGGAAGAAGTATTGTACCTCTTGAATCATAAACCGATTAAAGAGGGGAAAGAGGAACACAAATAGAGATCCCATGATTCACAACACCAGAAATTTTCAATCAGGACAGAGCAAGGAGCAGAATGATAATTAAATTATAGATGATTTTTGTCTTCATCTGAGATGCAAAAGAGGGTACCTTCTGGGACAATAAATAAGGAAAATCAAATATCTCAACATGCATGTGAAGAAACAAGTTGTCTTATCAGAGAAGAACTTGTGAGTGATATGAATAGAAATGCACTGATTACTAATGTTAGTAACAAGGCCAATGATGTGAATACAGGATTTGCTTACATCTAATCATGAAAGACTTTGTATTCCCCTTACACAGCTGTCATCACATTCCATTTTGTGTGTGTATCTGTGTACATGTCTCATCATACAACACACATATCTGTGTACATGTCTCATCACTGCTTAGAATATATGATTTGAAAAAAAATATTCCATATCTTACAAATTAGCACAGCACAATACTAATACTTGTCACTTCAAGGTACCTTGACCTTGGCTGAGTAAAAATCACCAACTGTTGATATGAAGAGCTTTGCACAAAGAAGCAAGATTTAGAATTATTTGACAGCTTAAATGAAAAATTGAGAACCAAAATTTGGCAGTACTTGGAGGAAAAATTATAAAATATGATAAAAACATATGTTAAGGATTTAAATTAGAAGCTATCTTTTAAAAGTATACTTCAAACTGGATACATAGTAGAGTACTGGCTTTACTAAGAATGCTTGAAAAACATTGGTACATTTAATATAGATTATTTTCCTGCTTTGTACTTTTTCCTGATTACTGATATAATTTATTTTGACATCATCTTTATTTCTGAACATCTCTTCCCCTTCTTTACCCAACAAGCTTTCCCTAGTAACAAAGATTAAAAGAAGAGTGAGTTAACATACCCCAACCATCACCAAGAAATAGTTCAGCAAAATCAATCAAAATATCAGCTTTGACTGGCAGTACATGAAATATTCCAGATGAATAGTCATTAATTTCTGTAAAGAAGGGAGAGGTATATGTTTTCTCAACTCTTCTTCATTGCCAATCTTGTCCAATTTAAAATGTGTGTGACTTTCTGGAGTAGCCCCAAACCTTAGTCTTGGAAATTTATCTCATGCCCCCATACCCTGCCCAAGGGAGAAAAGATGTGATCGTGATGAGTAATGTTCATTCCTCTACCCAGAGCTGTTACTTGAGTGGGGAGCCTAGGGATTTTCCAAAGGACACTGAATGTTAGATGGTACAAATAGGACTTCTGCTTCTACAGCAATGGTAGGTAGAAACAGCTAAGAAACAGCAGGGAAAAACAAAATTTCAACTAGTTGGCAAGATTAATTAATTAAAATAAAAATTTAATAGACAAAAAGCTCCTTGGAGCACTGTCTCCCCTGACCTCAGGCTCACCTTGGGTGAGCTCTTTCCTGGCCTTGTTCTGCCCTGTGCCCTCCTCTGAAAGTGGCCTGTTCAACCATGACCTTTCAGTGTCCCAGGAGAATTTCTTCCAGCTAACAGATGTCATTACTACAAGTAACTGAATACTGCTGGAGGAAATCAGAAAATCATATTGGACTAGGTCCATTGCAAATTACTGCTATCCAACCTTGTCTGGGTCCACATTGCTGCATAGCAATCCTTTTATAAATCACATTCTAATTCTATATGATATTCCCTACAATAATTGTTCTAAATCCTCTCTTCTCTCCACATGCCCTCTCTCCATTCCTGCTCTGATCACTCACAGAGGATGAGCTGTCTTCTATTATCCTTAAAACGTTTTCAGCCTGTGTGAACTGCCTCAGCTTCATTGTTTTATTCTGCTTTATCAGTGTCTCCACCCAGCTTCTACTCCTACTTTTCAGTTTCAGAGGATCAGAGTGCCCTGTTCCTTGAAAGATAATCTCACCTACTGTAGCATCAATTCTGTTCCTTTTACTTTCATCCATGATACTTTTCCCTCTGTCATCCACCATTTCCTCATTCATCTTTATTCTTTCCCTTCCTACAATGTCCTTTTTTGGTCAATCTACAAATTCGTTTAAACTTCTCATAGCATTAAAAATCAATAAACAAAAACATAAATCTGCCACTTCTTCAAGCTTTTATTTTTTCTCCAGTTTTTCACTAACAAAATTCTAAAATAAGTAATGTCCAAAGACTGCATTTTTTGTGGTAGGTAAAGTTGAGAAAGTGATCTAGAGCAACAATTTCATTGATATTGCAAATTAAACATTGAGGAAACTGCCTTGATTATTGCATATTGCTGTTTTGAAGTTCAGTCATGAAAAACTTCCTTGAGTCAAATACAGGAAAAAATGTCTAGTCTAAAGGGCAGCCCAAATGTGTCTGAGATCTGACTTTACGTGAGGTCTTCCTGATACCTAGACTTGCTCTCCATCCTTTTAACTATTCTACCTCTCTCATTCATTGTATTTCTTCAATATCCACAAAATTCTCAACCCCTTTGTACTCTAACATCCATCCTCACTTTCTACATAGCTTTATGAAATAAGTTTGTTGAATTGAATTGAAACCGTTCTTTCTTTTGCGCTCTCTCTCTATCACTAATGATTTGCTTTTTGCCACATTTGGTTACCTCTTCTCTGTTCTCACATCTTTGATCTCTCTGTGGCATTGGCACAGTGAATAACGATTCCCTGGATGAAAGTGATTCTCCTCCGCAAATGTGTCATTACACTGTTTATAACTGTATCCCTTGTAGTTACTTCATTCTCCTTTGTTTCATAGATATGTATTTTAGGGGTTTTTTTTGTTTGTTTTCAATTAGATTGTAAGCTCTTTGAGTTCAAGTTTTATGTCTCATATCTATATCTTTCTCTTTCTAATGTCTGCCTCAATTTCAAACACAGTTGAAACTCGATATGTTTTCCATGAATGAAAAAGAAAGAAAAGACTTTCTCCTGACCAATGTCAAAATAGTATGCTGTAATGAAAATTGCACTCTGAAAATAACATGTTGTAATGAAAGACTGCTGATCTTTAAGTCAGAATACTTGGGGTCACTTCCTATTTCTATTAACTTTTAACTGTGAGACATTACATAAGTCATTTAACCCTTCTGGGCCTCAGTTTTCTCACCTCTAATTTGACAATATCAGATCATCTCAAAATGCCTACCAGTTCTAACATATGATGATTACTCTGTGATTTAGTACAACTTTAAAGTCCCAAGATGGCAAGGAGATAAGGTTCACATCTCCAACATAAATAATAAAAATACTTGGGTAGACAAATTTCCAAAATCTGTAAAAATTAAGCATATCCTAAAATTCCTTTCAAAAGCAGAAAATTTAATCTTAAAGGTAATGTAAACTTAAGAGTCTTCAGGCTCTGAATTCAAGAGGAATCTTTCCCAGAATTATCTAGTAAAAGTACACTATTATGGTGCTTTGAAGTTTGCAAACCCTTTGAAGGTATCATCTAACTTGAGATTGTGTAAGTGAACTAAGTACTACTGTGGTCACCCCATTTGGCAGATGGAGAAAACAGAATAATATGTTAAATGAGTTTCTCATATAAAAAAATGAATTAAAAAGAATTAAATGTTTACTATGTGCAAAGCACTGTGTTAAACTCTGGAGTTATGAATACAAAAGTGAAGTAGTGAATCACGCTTGTCATGAATGTTTCCTTCAAAGCTTTAAAAATAGTGAATAGGTCAATGCTAGGGAAAATAGCCCCGCAGCCTTCCTTTCATGTGTGTATGTGTGTGTGTGTGTGTGTGTGAAAAACACCAATATATTAACAAAAAGCTGTACCAATAACAGTAATACGATAATACTAAAAATAGCAGTGATATGGTTATTTTTTACAAAGGTAAAGCCTTTGTCAGTATCAGGGTAGTTGGAGGAAAAACACTCAGACACAGATAGATAGATAGATGGATACATAGATACATAGATACATAGATGGATACATAGATTAATAGATAGATGGCACAGAGTGGGCTGGAAATTAAGGGATAATATCTGGAGGATAAAATTAAGGGGTGAGAGGGGATTATACTTGGAGAAGTAGAAAGGGAGAGGTAGAATGGGGTAAATTATCTCACATAAAACTGACACGAAACATCTTTTCCAGTGTAGGGGAAGTGGAGGAAGGTGAGAGGGAATGGGCAAATCTTATTCTCATTAGATTGACTTAAGGAGGGAATACCATGCACACTCAATTGGGTATGGAAATCTATCTTACCCTACAGGAAAATAAGGGGGAAAGGGGACAAGAGAGCAGGGGTATGATAAAAAGGAGGGAAGACTGGGAGAGGGGGTAATCAGAAGCAAACACTTTTGAGGAGGACAGAGTCAAAGGAGAGAATAAAATAAAAGTGGGGCCAGATAGGATCAAGGGAAATAGAGTTAGTTTTTCACAACATGACTACTATGTGCAAAGCACTGTGTTAAACTCTGGAGGTATGAATAGAAAAGTGAAGTCTCTGTTCTCAAGGAGGTCACATTCTAAAACAACATATATAGGAGGTTTTAGCTGTATAAAGGCCCCACAGTCCTTAGAGAATGTTGGCAAAATAGAAGGAAATGAATCTCCTTCATTATCATTTCCATTGATTAAGCCATTTGATAATACCAAGAATCTCAGTGGTGAAAACTTTTTTTTTTGGTACATATTTTTCTGTGGATGCTATGAAATAGGAAGGTGGATGCAGTACTTGAAGAAACAATTGTCAGTTTCTATCACTACGAGGATTGCTTCACTGGATGATAGCTGAATGAGACATAGGGTTAAGCTAGGGGGATGAGAATTTTCAGAATTTGGGAGTTTGCCTGACTATAGGTGGTGATTGATTGGCATTTGTGTTGGCGCCAGCTGTGATCAGAACCCTGCCTCCCTAGATAATAGCTGCAGGGAGTGAAGGGTTAAAGGAAAGCTAATAGTCTAAGGTGTTCTGATTTTTGCAGGGCTCTTGAATTGGTGTCTACTGAGATATAAAACCATTTTCTTCATTGCTCCATTTCCAGCACTCTTTCTCATACCTCTGGTCTGCCTAAAATTCTTTCTAATTCAATAACAATATCCCATTATCTCTCAGTTCAAATTACTCTCTCTGAATCCTCTGAGTTTTGTCCTCCTGCTACTAGCCTGCCTATGATGCCAGCCACCTATTCCTACAGATGTAGGACTCTCTTTGACGGTAGCCTAATCTGCCCTGTGCCTTAACTCAATCTCAGTGAGGCCCACCATATAACTCTTCAAACCTCCAGTCCAATTTTCCAGACAGGTTGCCAAAAAGCTGCAGTATTTATTCTATGACTACAGCAGGATAGAATCATCCAGATTAGTATTGTAAGGACCAATAGTAGTGAACTAATCCCATCCTCTCATTTTAAAGGTGAGGAAATTGAAGCCCAGAGATGGGAAGTGACTAGCTAAAGAAAACATAGCAATTTAGTGGTAAAGCTAAAGCTAGTATCTATATTTCATAATGCTCAATCAAATGCTGATTTTAAGTATACCACGTTTGCTTTTCTTGCATCAGGTGGTTCCACCATCAGAAGGTAGCCATGGAAACAGAATAGATAACCTACCTCGACTAAGGGAACTTAGAGTTACCAAGTAGCGCTACTATTTAAAAGCAAATATATATGGGGTATATGGGATGTTCAGGGAGGCGTAGCACCTCTGGCATGAGGACATGTCATGCCTTTTCAGGCTTGGTCATTCCCCTTTGGTGTCTGTCTCTCACCCAATTTTCACCTGGGTTTCAAGAAGCTGTAGCATGCACAGCAGCCACATCACAGTAAACTGTCTTGGCAGATGGGCTAAATCAGATTGAGGGTATCTGACAGGCCTCAAACCCATTACTGGGTTAGAAGGATGTCTACCCAAAGCATGCAGACACTTTCCCTGGTGGAATGTGCAGAAGAAAACATTTTGTTGCAATGGCCTTGGAGGCAGATGAAGCAGGCACTGTGGAGCACATAGAGCTTGGTCAAGCATCAAAGACACTAAGGCCATCGACTGTATTCTAGGTTATTACCAGTCTTCCTGACTTTTGTCTGGACTCTGAAAACTCTGGAAGAGAGAACAAAGGTAACAACTTTGTATAATTCTAGCTCACTTAAATTCAATTCATATTGAAGTCAAGACCACCTATGATGTCATTGGTCCTCTTTGAAAATGAAGAACAAACAACAACAGTGATGCTTACAGTGTCTCTAAGTATCATGAACATTGAACAAGGTGCAATACAATTAAGGGGTTAAATGCTTTATGAGTCTCAACAATGTCATTCCCCAATAGCCCAGTATAGATATAAACTTCAGCAAAAGATTATAAAGATGGTGAACTTCATGTTCTACTTTCTTCTTAATTTTTCACTTAGCTTCCATTACCTAACTCTTGACCTTTTCCCAAGATCAATCTCAGTATCAACTCCCACTCCTATGCCCTAATACTACATGTCTAAATTAATCTCTAGAAACTTGCCTGAACATTTTGCACGACTACACATGTAGAACCTGTATCGAGTTGCTTGCCCTCTCAGTAAGGGTGGGGGGAGGGAGGGAGGGAGAAAATTTGGAACCTAAAGTTTTAAAAACAAATGTTAAAAATTGTTGTCACATGCAACTGGGAAATAAGATATATAGGCAATGTGGTATAGAAATCTATCCTTCCCTACAGGAAAATAGAAGGGGAAGGGGGTTAGAGAAGCAGGAGGAGATAGAAGAGAGAGCAGATTAGGGGTAGGAGTATTCAAAATGTATGCCATCTTGGGGTGGGGGAAGGAACAAGATGGGAAGAAAATCTGAAACTCAAAATCCTGTGGAAGTGAATGTTGAAACATAAAAATAAATAAATTAGAAAAAAAAAACAATTACTATGTACTAAGATATCATAGTAAATGTAGAAACTACAAATCTTTGCCAGCCATAAATCTATGAATCACCTTCACAAACATATACTATAGCCATAGGAACAATTGATCTCAACATAGAGGACAATAGTGGTGAGGCACATATTCAGTACATATATGGATAATGTAATATAATATAATATAATATAATATAATATAATATAATATAATATAATATAATATAATATAATATAATATAATATAATATAATAATATAATATAATATAATATAATATAACGTAATATAATATGTAACGTATGTAACATAATATAACATAATATAATAATATAATATAATATAATATATATAATATAATATAATATAATATAATAATATAATATATATATATAATATAATATAATATAATATAATATAATATAATATAATATAATATAATATAATATAATATACACTTGTTAAGCACCTGCTATGTGCTGTGAGAAGTGATAAGGGTTCAATAAGAAAAAAGCTTTAAGGAGCTTACAGTCTAATGGGGGATGGCAACATAAAAAATGAAGGTGGAATATGGGGAAAGAAGAAAGTAAGAAAGTGGCTTCCCTTAGGAGCATGATGATAGTGCCTTTGAAGCCAATTAATACAGGTGATAGGAAATGGAGAATTGTTTGAGTTTCTGAGTCCTCTTTAAAATGAGGTTTGGGGCAGAATTTTAGGCTCTATTCCCCAGCTCTCTGATCAGGACAGAATCACATAAAACTACAAGTGAAGCTTGAGTACCAAAGTTGAAACAATTGCCTCTATGATGAGTTTCCTAGTGAAATCCTTATCCTTCGGTGGAACGATGATGCTGGAGTAGATACAAATCACTGCAACTGGTGGGTGGAAAAGTATGTACCAAAAATCCCTTGTGCTGCAAGGTCTGGAAGTTACCTATTTTCAGTCAGTGTAGCTCCAGTTGGATGTAGTATCTCTTAGGGGTAAGTTCTTAATTGTGTTTTCAGAGTAGCTGATATCTCCACATCTCAAGTCATTTTTGTTAGGGTTGGCTCTCTCTTAAGTCTACAGTTGATTCTGTGCAGGGGATCCATTTCTTTAAGCTGCTCTTTGTCTCATGTCACAATACATCTTAGCAGTCTTCATTTATTATTATCACTTGAAGTGTAGTAGCCACCGTTTTTGTTTGTTTGCTCATGATTTTCAAGGACTCTGATGATTTTTAAACTATCTCCCCTTAAACTTTCATCCAAGTATAGTAGGCTAGGCAGATACCTCAAGGTTAATATAAGAATTATACACTTGTAGTTAATCTATCTGTTATGAGAGCTTAATTATGCACAGCAGGTAAAGCATATTCCAGGCAGTGAATGGATGGCAATGGAGTATATAACCCTGAGTTAGTTGACCAGAGTTTCTTGGTGTCAGTCCTGGTACTCATCTGCTAGTCCAAATATCAGGGAGAAACCTCCAAACTCATCATTCATTGAATCTTCAACTCTATTTCAACAGACTAGATCTTAATTCTCTGAGCCAATCAGGTCTTAAAGACAGTTCTAATACCATTTAAAGAATTGGATAATTTGCATGAGATAGAATCTTAGCAAAAGCCAGCCCAGCCCACAGAGTGGAAGACTGAAATAGATATCACTTCTAACACACCAGGTCAATTGCCATTCATGTAAAACTTAACTTATGCTTTCTCTCATTTTTTTCCATTCTTTTAATTTTGATTCAGTATATATATTGGTTCATGGAATAATTATTTTCTATTTGTTCCCTTAAATTGTTAAAGAATGCATAACTTGGGTTGTCTTTCTCTTAAGTCTGTAGAAAACCCTAAGGTTTTCTATTTTCTGTTACTGTGCTGCTTCTAATTCTTTAATCCAGAGCTGTTAATTTCACTTATAATTTTACTTTTTTCTTTCAACAGATACAGGGATCTTTAGGAACAAACCATTTTTTTTTCTCATTTAAGTTCTTCTTGTACTCCTTATGGAGTTATACTCTTCATGTACATGCATATGTCTTGGATATCTATTGTTACATTATATTTTTTCGTAATGTTTGAAAGCTTCTCTTCATGCATATATTTAATCTCACTTCTTGTTTTGGACTTTGTGCCAAAGCTAGGCTGTGGCTCCTCCCATGGTCTTATATAGAATGGGAAGGCCCTCAACTGATCCTGATTTCAATTATGTGGGCTGCTACCACTGATTTCCATATTCCCTGGTATGTTTGTACTTGCAGTACAGGCAAGATTCAGATCCCCCCAAGATTGCTTGGGTCCAGAATGTTGTTGATTTCCAAGTGGATTACCTGTCCAAAAATTCCTGTGCTTTCTTACAGAGGTATGTTCCACTCTGACCTTTCTTAACTGAAAGTTTTTTCATGTTTTCTTACAGCATGGTAATATTCCATTGCTTTTATTATGACAATTTGTTTGATATAATGATTTTCAAAATACATGTAACTCTGTTCCTAACTCTTTGGACTTCCCTGTCTTGCCCATCAGGTCTCTCAATTGTTACCCAAAATGGTACTTCTGGGCTCTTGGCCTGTCTGATTGGTGAGTTCCTCACCAGAACCTCCATTTAAGGAAGTGCCCAAGCCATGCTTACTGCCTTACTTCTGTCTTGATTCCTGATTCTTAGGACTTCTCCAGCTTACCTCATTGACTTCTGTGAAGAAAATGGTATATCAGGGCAAGTATATAACAGAAGAGGTGATGGTGACAGCAAGGAGAAGGCACTTATAATGATTATAGCACTCTTGGACTTCATTCACCCATGGAGAATAGGATGACAGAATGTAAACTTCATGACAATTTCATTTTTTTCTTTGTATTTTCAGTGCATAGCACAGTGATAAGCATACAAATGAGAGGCTCTTAATATATGAACAGTGACTAACAGATGGAAAAACAAAATGTGCCTCTATGAGTACTGTGGTGAATATTTCTTATTTCTGCCACTTTTGAAGCTAAATCAGAAAACACACATACATAGGTGTATTTCCATTTCTTCCTACATTTCTGCACAGATGAAATCTGGTTAAAATGAACATCAAAGTAATTGAAAATAAAAAGGGATCTGTGATCCTAATAGAAAGGTAAGGAAATCTTGCTCAGGAGTGTGCTGGTAATTTTTTAACAACAGGTAGTCTTAAAAAAATGTATACGTGCACTTTTAAGTTTTATCTCCCTTATTAATATTCTCTCCATCACTTTCTTAAGTCTTGAGAATTAAAACACGATCTGTAGCATTTCCTGATTTCTGAGGTGTAAGTGCTTACACTGAACTTTGTAACAATAGACTCTTGAGAGTCAGTTTCAGCTGGCTTCAGCATATACCTGCTTCTAGAGAAGAATGTTGTATATATTGTCAGAAAAGATCACTAAATTGAATATTTTTTTTTCTGAATTACAATGGAGAGTTAGGTTTTAGGATTTAGGTAGGAATGAGGAAGAGGAGCATTTCCTGAAACAAGTATAATATTAAAAAAAAATGTTATCCACTAAAACTTTACTGGTTGCCATAAAACAGCAACGTGGAAATCAACAAGAGCATAGGGGTGGGAAGTTGAGAGCAGATAATGTATCTAGAAGGAGAGAAGTGGAAAAGAGTGGCAGACAGAACACTTTTACCTCATTTTGCATTTGTTTTGAATGTGAGCTTTCCGCTTCCCAACGATAGTAAGTAGGAAGGTTCCTATAACATTTCCAATAATGACTCTGGCTTTGAGAAACATCATAATTTGTTCATAGAAGTCTTTATTTAATCCACTTAAAGCCTCAGAAAACATTGGATCTCAGAGCTAGATTTTCCTATTGACAATGGCAAAGTTTCCTCATGATAATTGCAGGAGAGGGTATTTGTCCTTACTTTGAAATAGAATATAAGCTACTTGAGGACAAAGATTATTTCATTTTTTTGTCTTTGTAATCCCAGCACAACACTTAGCATTTTAAATGATTAAAAAATTTTGATGAAGTATAGGATGTCAGCTCTAATGAACTGGCCAGGTATTTGTGTAATGATCCTGGTATGGTCAGCAGGAAAAGAATATTCAGAAGGTCAGAGTATATTGCTAACTATATGAATTAGGAAAGAAGAACAAGGTTTAGTCAGTGAATATAAGGATAAACACAGGACAAATTGGACTCAAAAAGTGTATATATACAAACTCATTCCCCTTCAATTATAGCCAATGATAAATTGACCCCATAGGAGGTAAATCCATTTTCCTCTCTCATTTTACCATATACCACTCAACACAATGAAAGAACAATAGGAAAGCATGTGTTGAACACTCAGGTTTGTTTTGATAGCAACTACAAGTAAATCTTTCTATCTTTCCATCCCTTACATGAAATCATGAAGCCTGGGGTAATTACCCTTCCTTTCTACTTTTCCAGATTAAGTAGGTCCTGATAAAGATGTAATGATATATACATTGTAGATTCACACACAACTGGCAAAGAGACTTCCCTTATACCTGATGTTGTGTAAAGTCCAGAATATCATAATGGTTCACTCTTCTTTGATGAAATTCCTTCAAATAAGACACCTTGTTTGGACCCATCCAATTATAACCACTGAATATCTAGATATACATCAAGATTTAGTTAAATCTCTCAATTGATCAGTCAATTTAATGAGAGATAGATAGATAGATAGGCAAGTGTCCTCATGTTGATTAGGGAGGGCAGTGATCTGTCTAGATACATTGGCATGAGTGGGGGGAAGGCGGAGGAAGACACTGTAATATAATGGCCTTCTCTCTGAATTTCCAACAAGCCTAACTTTCTTTTTGAAAAATCAACTCTTTTAACGTTCATCATGGCAAGATTTTTTCCTGAGCAGAAATATTAAGTGAACTTTAATTTGTTCCTTTCACTTTTCACATAAACCTTGTCATTAATGCTTTAAATCTATAAATACATTAGCATTGCTTTTTTGGATGGAGGGGGGCAATTTCCATAGGTAATGATGTTTGTACTTTAAAGTACAACAGATTTTCACGTAAAAAAGGCTTGCAGTCTGGCAGCTTATAAGGACTACATATGCTTCGGTGGAGGGAAACACCTACTTTGTTTTGACTCAACTTCTTTTCAAAAAATGTGGTCCCTAAGGGTTGAAATTATGAATGTAAACAAACACTGTATTACTAGTCAGTTAAGGAGCACTGAATGTCTCTTCAAATCTTGATTTGATTTAGTGATTTAGATGAATTTGGAATACTTCTTAGGGTCCCTAAACTTTACTAGGGACAGGGGATGCCACATGAACAGACTATTCTTTTTTTTTAGCAACACAGAGAAGGCTTCATAGAACAAAAATATCAGGGGGTATAAAGCCTATACAAATATCAAAAGTTTATTCATGATTATAATATGAATGAGGCAGCTGCTTTACTACAGGAAGAAATTTTAAAAAGTCACAATCCACAAGGGAGCTGTGCTTAGGGCATCCACCCCCTCTTTATGCTCAGTGACACATTTTGCTGATGAATATTCTTTACTTAGTTTAACCTGACTTCTTACCAACAAACACCATGTAATCTGGGTGTTCATGGATTGATACTGGATGAACTTAATAAAGGGTTCTGCTTCTGTATGTCTTTGGAGTTAAAACAAAAGTGACTAACCCTACAATTAACAGCTGTAAATAACCTATAATTTTTAAAAGCCCAGTAGTAGTTTCTATGATAATCCATTGTGCTCCAGATAGTGGCCTAGTTACAATATATTCTGCCCTAGGAAAGCTGAGGATTTGTTTTTGATGTCATTTTCTAGGCAAAGAAGAGATAAAAGCTACATTGGTAAAGAAACATACAACACCTGGTTGTGTGTTTAGTAATGTTGTGTGTGTTAACAATTAAAAATAGCCATAGAAGCTTCATGTGATACAATCAATGTGGGTTTCCCTACTATCTAAATAAAATATTCATTGAATACATCACAATTTAGATTTAAGTTTCTTAATCCAGTATTTAATGATTCATTCCAACATAATAGATTATGTATTATAGATGTAGGAGAATGAATATTTGTTTCAGAATCAGGGGAGATCTGGGTTCAAATTCTACCTTTGTCTTTTATTACCTCTTTGACTTTGTGGAAATTACTTCCTTTATATGGACATGCGTTTCCTCAACTATGAAATTAGAAGTTTGAATGAGAAGACCTCTAAATTCCCACCTTTCTACTTGTATTTGTATGATCCCATGAACACAGCACAAACATAAAGCATCTATAATATTTTCTTTTTATTGAATATTTTTGTCCTCAGTTACATGTAAAAACTTTTTTTAATATTTGTATTTAAATCTTTGAGTTCTAAATTTGCTCCCTTATTCTCTCCTTAATTTCCTTCATTTAGAAGGCAAGCAATTCAGTAGAGGTTATACATATGTAGTCAGGATGTGAAAGAAAACATGGACAAAATCACTTAAGAAAAATAAAGAAATTGAAAAAAGTATGTATAAATATATACGCAGATGTCATCAGTTCATTCTCTGGGGATAGATAGCATTTTTCATCCTAAGTTCTTCAGAATTGTCTTTAATTACTGTACTGCTGAGAACAGCTAAGTCATTCACAGCTGATCATCTTACAGTATTGCTGTACTTTGTATACAGTGCATTTCACTTTGCATCAGCTCATGCAGTTCTCTGCAGGTTTTTTTGAGAACATCCAGATAATCATTACCCATAGCACAAAAGTAATCTCTCATAATCAAAATACCACAACTTAATCAGCCATTCCCCAATTGATTGGTATACTGACAATTTCCTATTCTTTGCCCCCAGAAAAAAAGCTGTTATAAATATTTTTGTACATATAGATCCTTTTCCTTTGTTTTTCAAATTTTCTGATATAGACCTGGTAGTGCTATTGCTAGGTCAAAGGGTATGCACGGTTATATAGGTCTTTTGGGCATAGTTCCAAATTACACTATAGAATGAATGAATCAGTTCACAACTCCACCAACAGTGCATTAATGTCCCATTTTTCCCATATCTACTATGCCATTTGTCATTTACCTTATTTTGTCCTATTAGCCAATCTAATGGGTATGAGGTAGTACCTCACAATTGCTTTAATTTTCATTTCTCCAATAGTGAGTTAGAACATCTTTTCATATGGCTATAGATATGATTACTTCATCTGAAAATTTTTCACATATTTTGACAATTTGTCAATTGAGGAATGGTTTTTGTTTTTACAAATTTGACTGAGTTCACTATATGTTCGAGAACTCAGGCCTTAATCAGAGAAATTTTCTTCAAAAGATTTTTCTCAATTACCATTGCTAACTCTATTTCCATCCATCCTATTTCTCCATCCCATCCTTTATTCTATTCTCTAACTTCTTTCACTCTGTTGTCCTCAAAAGTGACCACCACCTCCCCAAATCTACCCTCCATTCTATCACCTCCCTTCTCTTAATCCCTTCCTATATTACTTTCCTTTAGAATAAGATATATTCCTATACCCAATTAAGTGTGTATGTTATTTCCTCTCTGATGAGAGAAGGTTAACTCATTTCCTCTCAACACCCCCTTCTTCCTCCCTGCCCCCACTAGAAAAGCTTTGTTTGCCTCTTTTATGTGAAGAGCTTTACCCAGTTCTGCCTGTTCCTTTCCCTTTCTCCCAGTACATTCCCTCTCTCACCCTTTAATTTTCTGATTTTTTTTCTTAAATATCCCTTCATATTAAACTCACAATCGTGTCCTTTGTATATACATAGTCTTACTAACTGCCTCAATAATGAGAAAGTTCTTATGAGCTACAAGTATCATCTTCCCATGAAGAAATATGAGCAGTATAACCTTGTTAAATCCCTTATGATCTCCCTTTCAATTTTTACCTTTTTATGCTTCTCTTGAGTCTTATATTTGAAAGTCAATTTTCTATTCAGCTCTGATCTTTTCATCAATAATTCTTGAAAGTACTCTGTTTCACTGAATGACTATTTTTTTCTCTGAAACATTATACTTAGTTTTGCTGAGTAGGTGATACTTGGTTGTAATCCTAGCTCCAGAATATCATATTGCAAACCACTAAATCTTGTGCTATCCTGACTGTGGCTCCATCATATTTAAATTCTTTCTTTCTGGCTGCTTGGAATAATTTCTCCTTGACCTGGGAACTCTGAAATTTGGATATAATATTCCTGGCAGTTTTCATTTTGGCCTCTCATTCAGGAGGTGATCAATGGATTCTTTCCATTTTTACTTTGCTCTCTGATTCTAGAATATCAGGCAAGTTTTTCTTGATAATTTCTTGAAAGATGATATTTAGGCCCTTTTTTATATCTTGGCTTTCTGGTAGTCCTATATATATATATATATATATATATATATGTATATATGTATATATATATATATATATATATATATATTTAATTATCTCTCCTAGATCTATTTCCAGGTCAGTTGCTTTTCTGATGATATATTTTACACTATCTTATTTTTTTTCATTATTTTGGTTTTGTTTTATTGTTTCTTGATTTCTCACAAAGTTGCTAGCTTTCATTTTCTCATTTCTAATTTTTAAGAAATCATTTTCTTCAGTGAGTTTTTATACCTCCTTTTTTCACTTGGCTAATTATACTTTTTAAGGTTTTTTTTTTAGTGAATTTTTTACACTTCTTTTTCCATTTGGCCAATACTGCTTTTTAAGGAATTCTTCTACTAAATGGCTTTTGGACCTCTTTTTACCATTTGGCCTGGTCTGTTTTTAAGGTGTTATTTTCTTCATTGTTTTTTTATGTGTCTCCTTTATCAAGTTATTGACTGTTGTTTTCACTATTTTCTTGCATCACTCTCATTTCTATTCCCAGTTTGCCCTCTACCTCTCTTACTTGATTTTAAAAATCATTTTTGAGCTCTTCCTGGGCCTGAGACCACTTCATATTTCACTTGTAAGATTTGGATGTAGGAGCTTTGGCTTTGTTATCTTCTTCTGAGTGTGTGTTTTAATCTTCCTTGTCACCATAGTAACTTACTATGGTAAGAATTTTTTTTTCTGTCATCTGTTCATTTTCCTGGCCTATTACTTGACCTTTAACTATTTGTTAAAGTTGAGTGCTGCTTCCAGGGTTGTGGGTGCACTATCTTAAGCTTTAATTGTTTTGTGCGTCTGTCATGCGAGATACTTCTAGGGACCTGTAAGTTTTCAATTCTCCAAGGTGGTACAATCTAAGGAGTGGTTTTACTATTCTCTTGGCCTGTGCTCAGGTCTGTGAGGGAACACAAGCACTCTTTTTTGCCTTGGAACCATTATGAGAGCCGCCCTTCACTGTGGCTGTAAGCTCTGGTATGCTAGTGCTCCTCCTCATCCTGGGACTGCCACCCAGGACTGTGGTGAAGATCAGAGAATGGGCAAAGTAACAGAGTCCTACTTCAGTGTTAGCAAAGAGATCCTTGTAATTTCCTTTTGACCAGTTGTTCAACTCCCTTACAATTTGAGGCCTAAAAGCTCTGGGAACAGCAACTGCTGCTGTTGATTCAGTGGCTCCCAAGGCTTGTTCGTGGTTTACTGGGACCTGGTCTGAGCTGGAGCAGTCTACACTGGACTATACTTCTCTCTAACCCTGGAGCAACCGACCTTTCTTGTTGAGCTTCTAAGTTGTATTGTACTGGAAAATTATTTTATTCTATCTTTTTGGGGATTCTGCTTCTCTAGAATTTGTTTAGAGTCATTATTTAAATATATTTGGAAGGATTTGGAATAGAACTTGGACCAGTCCCTACCTTTACTCTGCCATCTTGTCTCTGTTTCTCTGATATTTTCAATGGAGGGAACTCAGGTTAGAAACTCCCCACAATCACCACCCTCAGTAAAGATAACAACATGTGTCTCACTTAGTAGTTAGACCCTTTATTCTTGCCAGGGCACATAAAACTAAGTGACTTCTTCCAAGTCACACAACTAAAATCAGATTGAATTTGAATTTCATGTTTTCCTGATTCAAAGTCTAGTACTCTATCCACTATGCTATACTTCGTCTACTTAACACTACTTCCTGAGAAATATAACAGAACAATAATATGGTTAAACCCAATGTCATTTCATAAATCCATAGGAGGAACAGCTCACAGATTCAGGTCTTTTCTTGGCAAAAGCCTGGGCTCAGCAATACTTTGGATGTGCAATTTCCTTTTTTTGAAAAATAGAACAGTAACAAGTAAATGAAGACACTAGTTAAACTAAATTTACTGAATTCCACGTACCCAAATCTAATAGTGTATCACTGGACAATTTTAGTGCTAAACCATAAAATTATTAAGAATACTATTTAAATTATGTGGAAGGATTTCAAATTGAAAAAAAACAGTATTTTAAGCAAAATTGTACAAACAAGATGTATGTCCAGTTTGATCTTTCGTTGTACTTAGCTTCTTAAAAATTCACACAAGGAGCCAGTTCTGGGTAAATCACAGGAAATTAACATTCATGAGTCTCCACTAATGGTTGAGCTGCAAGTTGTAAGTCAAAGCAAATGATTATGAGTAAGCAGTACAGACCATTAGAAGAGGTAACACTAATGTAAATTCTCAGTGATTCACTTAAGTTGATATATACTTTCTCTACTGCTGACTTGTTAAAATAATGAATTGGGTATATTAAAGAAAAAAACATTTTAAATTCAAACAAAAATATCCTCAATGAATTGACAAAAGACTAATAGTGTTGCCTCTAAGTTTACTTTTAGAAGGAAAAAGTGGAATAATAAAATAATTTATTAATTCTAATGATTTAGTTACTATTTTTTTCATAATTCTGACTACTGCCTTAGTTTCATTTCCTCTCATATATTTGCCATTGGGGTTAGGGAGCAGAAGGTAGTTGGGGAAGGAGTTTGACTCAACATACAGAAGACTCACTTTCTCTTTATAAAACAGTACAGGATATCAAATTAGTACAGGAGTCATTAAGCAATTCTCACTCATTCTTAACATATCATCACTCTAATTGTATTTTTGATCATACATTACTTTGTTAAAATAAATAATAACCATCACTACTTAAATTCCTTAAATGCTTTACCTTCACTTCTTCAACTGATCCTGTCAGGAACATTGTGATGTAGATGGCACAAATATCTCTCTCTCTCTCTCTCTCTCTCTCTCTCTCTCTCTCTCTCTCTCTCTCTCTCTCTCTCCCTCACTCTCAATTTTTGAAAATAAACCTCAGCTTAAATAATTTGCCCAAGTTAACACAGCAAAACCAAAGTGGAAATGGACCTTGGAATCAAAATGGAGTTCCTTCCAGTATGCCAAGCTATTGGTACAATTCTACACAGATGGAAAAATTGAAGAAGAACCTATTGATACCACTTCAAACTTTCAAGGAGTCAACAGAAGTTTAGGATCAGCTAAAGAAAAAGTCTCAGGTACTACACAGTTAGCATGTCTATAAATAGAAGAGGTGTATTGTCAAATCCAACTAGTTAACAGTTGTAGATTTCAGGTGAAACCAAAGGTTGTCATAACCATATTCATGCTTTACAGATATATGAATGAAATTATTTTGCAGTTAGGCTTTTGCAAAATCAATTTAAGTATTTGTGAGGATTGGAGAAATGTCTTAGGAGACCATATATGTGATGGAAAAAGCTTTCTAGGGCAGAAGACATGGGACCTGTTTCTCCCCCTGGTTCCACCACTGATTTGCAATTTTATTTGTGTAAGTCAGTTTATTTCTTCATGCTTTGATTTCATTTATAAAAGGTTGGTTAATTTAATACCTGTTCTACCTATCTCATGCACTTCTCTTTCAGTTAATGTTTGTGAAAACCCTTATAAATGTTATGAGTATTTTTTAAAATATTATACTTCAGATCTATTTAGAGGTAGTATACCGATTAAATACAAATATACATATGGAATCATTGGTGGGGATGCAAGGAATATACACACAAGTAAACTATGAGGACTATATCATCGATAAAAGAGGTATTTTGGTGCAATCATAAATGACTAACACACTGATTATAGTTAGGGGTTTGACTGTAAGCCTTTTATAGAGTAGGAACTCTTTCATTTTTGTCTTCAGATCCCCAGTGCCTGGCAGATTATAGGCAATTAATGGATACTTATTGATCAATTATTGGAAGATCCTGGTACCACTCCCCATCCTTCAATTTCTTTCTCTAAATTTCCCAATCACATTCCTTATTCAGATATATAGTTCCTTGGTCACTTTCTAAATTCTACCATCAAAGTTATAGCTCTAAACTGCCTAAACTGACTTATTAAATAACTATAATTTTGAGGTTTAGAGAAGCAATAAGAAAACATTTTGGCCTTTTATTCCTTAGAACTGTGATCTCATTGCTTTAAATACTACCTACCCTATTACATGCCAAAGTCTCAGACTTTTTTGTTTGTTTTTGGAATATATGTGTGTTTGTGCATATGTTCATGTTGTCAACTGGACCAAATCAGCCTCTAACCTTTGGATGGATAGAGTCAAGCAGAACAGGCTAGAGATAGGACAGTTAAGAATCAAACAGAAGTGTAATTTCAAAGTGAGGGAAACAACTTGCAAGCAAGAACACATGTGTTAAGGTTGTGCCCTTAGTGGTGGGAGGAACTGAGGCAGAGGGGAGATCTCAATGCTTATACTAATGGCTGTGCAACAAACTGTAGCCCTGACAATAAGGGGTAATGGCAATGGTGATTTGTTTGATTAATAGCAGGACTTCATGATCAGGACATAAGTACTTGTCCAACGGTTGTCTGAGATCAGAGAACACCTGGTGCTGATTAAAGTAATATAATAAGTATGTGATTTTGCCAGAGGGTGAGATCATGCAGAGGACAAGGGAAAAGGACTGTTATGCAAGCTCAGGGGACAGCTTGCTTGCTGGGCATTAACTCTGGAAAACAGGGTGTCTCCTAATATCTTGACAATGTCTACACAAAAGTGCTCTAAAGAAAATATAATGTGTATATAACATGTATAATACATATATTATACATGTTTTTTGCTCAGCAAACTACCATACCAGCTACGTTTTCTCCTTAGTTTGATCTTCACCATATCTTTTTCATGTTTGCCATATCCCTGAGGCTATCACCTTTGACTTTCAGATGCCAGAGAAAGATATGAAGGTATCTACCAGGCAAAGTGATCTCTACTATTTGTTCTCTAATATGGTGTAGCAGATGGTCTTCTCAGCCTACTAAGTTGTACAGCATGTGTATTTTAAATGAATGTATTCAGTTTAAAATGTAGTGATTTCTTTGTCACTTTTAGTTGACCTTTTTTAAAAATTTCATTGTATTGCTTTTTCCTTAGTCATTCTCTAAAATATACTTATAAAAAAAACCTATGTATTGCATTGTTTCCACAGATAACATGATTTTAACACAGTTACAAAACATCAAATTTACATTAAATGCAAAATATATTAAAATTTACATTAAATAAAGTCACAGAAAAAATAGTGACTTGTTCGTGAACTAAATATACAATATTTCAGTAGAAGATATACTAGGAAAAAAGCAAAGAAAAAAATTAGATTACGAAGAACACTAGAGATTATCTAGTATGACATGGCCCTTTGGCTTTGTTTTATTTAAGTTTTGTGAATGCCTTTTGTTTTTATATCACTACCAATTCTAAATATTCCCCTACCTGCTTAAGACCAAATTTGATTTCAGGTCTTCCAGATTTCACGTTCAGTACACTTGCCTATTTTTAAAGTGAATTTCTCTGAGAGCATAAGTGATTCCATTTTGTCCTATATTTGCCATTTTACTTGGAATTATCTTGTAATGAACTTTAGTACCAGCTCCAACAACTAGTTGCCTTAAGTGTCATTTTTGTTCCCCTAATTGTCATAAAGACTTTAATACTAAAAATAGAGGAATTAAGCAACCTATTGAATCTTCTCCTTCCCTGACAGGCAATATACAGTTCCTTTTTGATTTGGTAGAAATAGCTATACTATCTAGGATACATATTTTTTTCTCAATCTCCTATAGTTCAATTATCTATCTACCTACCTATAATATGTCTATATAGATATATAGTATACATGTATATACGTACTGATATACCTTAGTTATCCAACTGTGTACTCATTCACTATCTCCATTTCACAGATACATCTCTTCCTTTAAGATACACTTCAAGTACCACTTTCATTCAAAAACAATTAAAAACCAATAAAATTCAAAATATTTATAATAATCTAGAAGTAAAAGCATTCTAACAAAAAAATTTTACACAAAAAATATGATCCTAATGCCTAAACCAGCTAGGAAAAAAGCAAAAAAAAAAAAACAAACTATAGACTGACATAATGAATTAATGTTTCTGCAAAATTATAAAAAATAATAATCTTAGCAAAAAGAGTAAAGCAGTTTTCCCCAAATTATCCATTATGATCAATTAAAATTTATTCTATGACTGAAAACATAGCTCAACATTAGACTAATAATAATAACAATCATAATATCAACAAATAGCAAAAATATTATCATATAAATATATACAGAAAAACCTTTGACAAATAATATCGCTCACTTATGCTAAAAACCAGGGAAGAATACTGTAATAAACATATTATGTGATCAAAATCTATATCTAAAGTGCTCAGTTAACATTATTTGCAATGGTAGCACACTAGAAGCCTTCTTACTGAATACAGAAAAATAGCAAAAATCTTCCATTTCCCTAATAATATATTTTTTAAAAAATTCAGAAATGCTAGTAATAAAAATTTTACATAACCAGTCAAAATTAGAGGCAATATCACTATTTGCAAGTTTTACCAGGGTTCATTCAGAAAGCCTCATCATCCTTTTCTAGTTCCTTTATGTTTTATTCATTTTTACCTTTTCACATTGAGTTGAGTAAGATCTACACTTAATTTTCTGTTAATTTGGATATTGTTTATACTGCATTTAATTATCACTTTAATTTTCAATGTTTTCTAGCCTATAGTCATGAATTATAGGTTCAGGGAAATAATTTTGATTTCTTCTGTCTGTATTGCAAATTCGACTGTTTTTCCCTTTATAATATTATTTTAGTAATTTAATTTCCTTTCCCTTTTCTTTTAATCAGGTTAGGTTATCAGCTTACCAATTTCCCTAGTTTTGTTTTTTTTTTTGCAAGAATTAGCTTTTAGATTCACCAGTTCTGTAGCCCTGTTGTTTATCTCTCTCTCTCTCTCTCTTTTTTTTTATCTATTCCTCTTCTGATTTTTCAAGATTCCTTATGGTATACTGTATTTATTAATGCCCACATACATACACAGAAACGCATACATAGACTCATATATAATATACTATTTATCTGTGTCCATATAGTTATGTAACTATAATAACACATTGCATTTTCATTTGAACTCAAATTTTAATTCAGGAGAATGTATATGTGTAATCTATATCTTTCTAATCATGTTACCTTTGCCTTTATGCTTTTAGATGTCATTGAATTTGGTGTGTATATTTTTAATAATGCTTTTTTCACCCTCTGTTGTACCTTTTAAACATAAGTACATATTCACCAAGTAGTTTCTCTACTTCTTTTTTCTTAAAATTTTTATTCTTTTTTTCTGATACTATGTTTATACTTCATGATTTTTTTATGTCATATAACAAGAAACTTAAGTCCCTTGTTTTTGTAGTGTATGTTTGCACAAACATATATGCATATATATATATATATATGCATATATACACACATACATTCAAGAAGTGTCTATGTGTGTATGTATGTATGTGTGTATATATGCATATATATATGCATATATGTATATATATATATGCATATATATATACATATATGCATATATATACATATATGCATATATATATATATATGCATATATACACACATACATACATACACACATAGACACTTCTTGAATGGAGTTGGATTTTATCTCATCTCTAACGCTACTCTTTTATTTTATTAGATTTTTTAATTGATTCACATTTAAAGTTATGATTTTCACCTTTACTATTTCCTCCATTTATTTCTCTCCTATTGATTTTACCCCTTTCCTCTTTAAAGTCAGCAAATTGTCACTGCCACTACTTTCACTTACACTACTTAGATGTTAGTATATAACCAAATACCTTCCTCTGCAGCGATGTTGCCATTTACATGCCCTAATCCGTGTCCTTTGAATTAATTTACATTCTCAATTTCTTTTATCCATGCATTCATATATGTACATATGTATGTATGTATGAATATATTTGGGATTCTTTAAATTATTTTATTGATTTCCAAAGTGTGTTGAGAGTCAAAATAGGTTACTATGAGTTCTCCTCCCCACATAAGTGATGTATAAGGTCAGCTTAGTTCCCCATTTTCTCCTTCCTCTTAGCATAAAAATTGAATAATTTGCCACTTTTATTCTCTTAATAAAAATATTGATTTATTTATCAAGGTGTGTGAGATTTAAACCTAATATTTCTCCTTTTCATTTTCCTAGGTCTTTTAGAGCACCTTAAGTTCTTAGTGAACCCCTCATATTTTTTTTCCTTTTGGTTAGATATACATATTCTAAAAATATGTAAATTCATCACCTTGCTTAATCCTTTCTGGATAAGTTCAACTATTAAACTTTATTATGTTTTGCATATTGGGAATATTTTTAGTATACTATTCAGATCATATAAGAGTAACTCCCTTTTGGTAAAGGTATATACAGATATACATATATAAAAACACTATATTTAAAGCACACACAACTATATGTATAATATATTCATATATAAAAATATCCATGTATACATGTAATTATGTATGTGCATATACATATACATGAATATGTGTTCATGCATACAAACATGCAGTCAAACATGTATTCATACATACACATAAAAGTGATACATATATACACATATATAAAGACATCTCTACACATATATGGACATATGTATAATTTTTTCCACTTGAAACCCCCTTCTTCCACCAGTTACCACAGAACAATCCTTTTTCTTAATTTTAGGGAAAAATGTTTCATAGAACTAAACAACATCATCAAATTGGTGGGAGGTAGGAATGGAGCCACGATGGCAGAGTGAAAGCAGTGACTTGCTTGAGCTCTCCCCCAAACCCCTCCAAATACTCATAAAAAATGGCTCTAAACAAATTCTGAAGCAGCAGAACCACAAAAAGACAAAGTGAAACAAATTTCCAGCCCAAGACAACCTGGATGATTGATCAGAAAGGTGTATCCCGCCAGGCTGGGAGTGCAGTGCAGAGCAGCATGGGAGCGCAGGCTGCAACAAACCTGTAGCAGGCCTCAGAGGACTGAATTGCAGGCAGCTGTGGAGGTTTCCAGAGTCCCCAACCCACTAATGCCAAAGACAACTTAGAAGGTCAGTGAGAAAAGTCTGTTTCTGTAGGTGCTCAGAAAGGAAGGCAGGGTCTCAGCTTCATTCCCCAAGAGCATGGTCCTGGTGGGGGGAAGCTGTTTCCTGAGCTTCTGGCCCACAGACTGAGGGGGAATCCAGTAGCTGATCAGAGAGGGATTGCAGGGATCTCTTTGCCAGAGCTGAGGCAGGAATCTTTTGCTTTGCCCATTCTTGGATCTGGGTCACAGTTCTGGGTGGCAGTGCTGGGGTGAGGAGGAACACTGGTTTGGTGGAGCTTGTAGTGGCTGTGAGGAGGAACCCCTCCTCACAGTTACAGGAGAGAAAGGAGTACTTATGGTCACAGGCCAGGAAAGGAGTAAACACCTCGCCCCTTATCATACCACCTTTGAAGAACTGAAAATTTACAGGTCCCTACAAGTATCTCTAAAAACAGCTGTACCAACCCCTGAAGCTTGGGACAGTACATTCTCCACATTGGAAGCAGACTCTTACCTTGACAAAGAGTTTAAAACTCAAGTAATTGGCCAGGATCATGAGCAAGCAGAGCAAAAAAAGTCAGACTATGTTATCTTACTTTGGAGAAAAAGAAGATCAAAATATACAACCAGAAGAAGACAACAAAGTCAAAGCTCCTACATACAAAACCTCCAAGAAAAATATGAATAAGTCCCAGGCCATGGAAGAGCTCAAAAGGGATTTTGAGAAGCAAGTAAGGGAAGAGAGGAAAAACTGGAAAGAGAAATGAGAATGATGCAAGAAAATCATGAAAAACAATTCAACAGCTTGCTAAAGGAGACAAAAAAAAATACTGAAGAAATTAACACTTTAAGAAAATAGCCTAACCCAAATGGCAAAAGAGGTCCAAAAAGCCAATGAGGAGAATAATGTCCTAAAAAGAAAAATTGTCCAAATAGAAAAGGAGGTCCAAAAGACTACTGAAGAAAATTCTTCCTTAAAAATTAGAATAGAGCAATTGGAAGCTAGTGACTTTATGAGAAATCAAGACACTGTAAAACAAATCCAAAAGAATAAAAAATTAGGAAACAATGTGAAATATCTCATTGGAAAAACAACTGACCTGGATAATAGATCCAGGAGAGAGAATTTAAAAATTATTGGACTATCTGAAAGCCATGATCAAAAAAAAAAAGATCCTAGACATCATCTTTCAAGAAATTATCAAGGAAGACTGCCCTGATATGTTAGAACCAGAGGGCAAAATAGAAATTGAAAGAATCCACAGATGTCCTCCTGAAAGAGATCCCCAAAGCAAAACTCCTAGGAATATTGTAGCCAAATTCCAGAGTTCCCAGGTCAAGGAGAAAATATTACAAGCTGCCAGAAGGAAACAATTCAAGTGCTGTGGAAACACAAGCAGGATAATACAAGCTTTAGCAGCTTCTACATTAAAGGACCACAGTGCACAGAATATAATATTCTGGAGGGCAAAGGAGATAGGATTACAACCAAGAATCACCTACCCAGCAAAACTGAGTATAATCCTTCAGGGGTAAAAATGGTCATTCAGTGACATAGAGGACTTTCAAGCATTGCTGATGAAAAGACCAGAGCTGAATAGAAAATTTGACTTTCAAATACAGGACTCTAGTAGAACATGAAGAGGTAAAGAGGAAAGAGAAATCATAAGAGACTTATTTAAGTTGAACTGTTTACATTCCTGCATGGAAAGTTGTTATTTATAACTTTGTCAGTATTAGGGTAGTTGGAGGAAAAAAAATTATATGTATGTATATAGATAGATAGATAAATAGATAGATAGATAGATAGATAGATAGATAGATAGATAGATAGATAGATAGATAGATAGATAGATACATAGATACATAGATACATAGATACATAGATACATAGATACATAGACAGATAGAAGGCACAGGGTGAGTTGAAGATTAAGGGGTCATATCTGGAGAATAAAATTAAGAGATGTGGGAGGATTATACTCGGAAAAGAAGAAAGGGAGAGGTAGAATGGGGTAAATTATCTTACAAAGAAAAAACATAAAAGAAAAGTCGTTTACAATGGAGTGGAAGCAGGGGAAGGTGAGAGGAAATGAGTAAATCTTATTCTTTTAGGATTTGGCTTAAGGAGGGAATAACATACACATTCAACTGGGTATGGAAGTTTGTCTTACCCTACAAGAAAATAGGGGGAGAAGGGGACAAGAGAGCAGGGGGATGATAGAGAGGAGGGCAGATTGGAAAAGGGTGTAATCAGAAGTAAATACTTCTGAGGAGGAACAGGGTCAAAAGAAAGAATAGAATAAACGGGAGGGCAGAATAGGATTAAGGGAAATAGAGTTAGTTTTTCACAACATTTCTACTATGGAAGTGTTTTTGATAACTGCGCATATACAACCTATATTGAGTTGCTTCCCTTTTCAATGAGGGTGGGTGGGGAGGGAGGAAGGAGAAAATTTGAAACCTAAAGTTTTAAATAAATGTGTTTAAAAAAAAGTTTTCACATGCTATCGGGAAATAAGAAATACAGGCAATGTGGTACAGAAGTCTATCCTGCCTTATAGGAAAATAGAAGGGGAAGGGGATTAGAGAAGGGGGGAGAGAAAGAAAACAGCACAGACTAGGGGAAGGCATATTCAGAATGCATGCCATCTTCGGGTGGGGGGAGGGTGAGACGGGGTGAAAATTTGAAACTCAAAAACTTGTGGAAATTAATGTTGAAAACTACAAATACATCAATTTACATTTAAAAAAACCAAAGAAATAAAAAAATGGTGGGAGGAAGAACCTTCTTATATTATTTCTTTGGGGGAAAACTTAGTCATTATAATTCAGCATAGCATTTTGATTTATTTGTTGTTCTTTTAAAAATTGTTATTGCACATACTGTTTTTTGTGATTTTGCTAATTTAATTTTTCATCAGTTTATGTTTCCTTGCTATGTATTTTTGTGAGTCTGTTATAGATACCTTAAATATTATGCTCCTATCAGAGCATCTGATATAAAGATTATTGCTCAGTTAATCACTTCCTTTCTTAAAGTAGAAGGAGTAGTGAGTAGATAAGAAGGAAAGTATCTTTTTCTTTACAAAATAACTGTTCACTTTCTTTTAACATGTACTGCTTAGTCAATGTGTCATGGTCTTTGAAAATCTCTACTGTTTTTCCTTTTTCCTTTATATCCTTACTGTTGATTTATCTGTTTATGAGTTGGAACTTTCTCTCTTGGAACTTTGCTTTTTATCTTTTTCATATATTCCTATTGATTTTCCTTTGTTTAATCTCCTTGCTATTTTTGCTTTCCTCCCACTGTTGTGCCTTTCACCTTTTCCCATGAACAAATCTGAGAAAAGTCCCCTTAACCTCCATAACTTGAGTGGTGTGCATGTGTGTGTGCATGTGTGTGTGTGTGTGTGAAAGGAGGGGAAAAGATTAAAGAAGACTGGCAAATCCTTTTGAAGTCTGTTAAAGTACTCAGAGTGTGGTGACAGATAGTCTTGTGTTGGGATCACAAAGAATCAAATATCACTAGATTAAAGAACATGAAGCAAACTGTTGTAAAAGAAGACTGGAAAGTTAGCAGGACCAGGTTATAAAATGTTTTGAAAGTCAAACAAATAGGTTATATTTGATTCTGGAACTTACAGAGATCTCCTGAAATTTATTGAATGGGAGGAGGGCTGATAATATGAGATACTGAAAGTTGAAATTACTTCCTCAACATCACATAACTGAAGCAATCATCTCTGTCTCCCCAAAATGAGATTTAAACTCAGCCACTGAATCCCCAATTCTGATAAGTGAGATTTCACTATATTAAAATAGAATTAGACACTCATGCTACTTCCAAACTATCTGTACAGAATGCCACAGTAATCACCCAACCCCTGTAATAGGATATGTATTGGATATTCAATTTCAGAGACCAGAGGGATACATTGAATTGAAAGAAATTGAAAGACCATTAGTTCAAGGTATAGTGAGATAGCTAAGAATGATCATATTTTTATTTGGAACAATGAGAAAGAAATAGAATTAACTATCCTCCCCAACTTGTAACAAGAAAAAAAGGCATAAAGTTTTATTCATTTAAAGAGAACCACGTAAACCACATGATCATCTCAATAGGTGCATAAAATCTTTTGACAAAAAACAACACCCATTCATACTAAAAATACTAGAGAGCATAGGAATAAATGGAGCCTTCCTTAAAATAATAAATAGCATCTACCTAAAACCTTCAGCAAGCATCATATATAATGGGTACAAGATAGAAGCATTTCCAATAAGATCAGGGGTGAAACAAGGATATCCATTATCAGCAAAGTTGTTCAATATCATACTGGAAATGTTAGCTTTGGCAATTAGAGAAGAAAAAGAAATTGAAGGTATTAGAATAGGCAAAGAAGAAACAAAGGTATCACTCTTTGCAGATGACATGATGATATACTTAGAGAATCCTAGAGAATCAAGTAAAAAACTACTTCAAATATTAAACAACTTTAGCAAAGTTGCAGGCTATAAAATAATCCCACGTAAATCACTGGCATTTCTATATTTTACCAACAGAGCCCCAAAGCAAGCAATAGAAAGAGAAATTACATTTAAACTTACTGTAAACATTATAAACTATTTAGGAGTCTATATACCAAAACAAACCCAGGAACTATATGTAGACAATTACAAAACACTTTTCGCACAAATAAAGACAGATCTAAATATTTGGAAAAACATGAGTTACTCATGGGTAGGCCGAGCTAATATAATAAAAATGACAATCCTTCCTAAAGCAATTTAGTTATTCAGTGCCATACCAATCAAATTACCAAAAAATCATTTTATAGAATTAGAAAAAATAATAATGAGATTCATTTGGAAGAACAAAAGGTCCAGAACATCAAGAGAACTGATGAAAAGGAATGCAGGGGGAAGGTGGCCTAGCCATTCCAGATCTTAAGTTTTATAATAAAGCAGCAATCATCAAAACTGCTTGTTACTGGCTAAGAAATAGAGAGGATAATCAGTGGAATATGTTAAGTATGCAAGACATAGTGGCCAATGACTATAGTAACCTATTATTTGATTAATCCAAAGACCCCAGCTTCTGGGATAAGAACCCACTCTTTGAAAAAAACTGCTGGGAAAACTGGAAAAGAGTATAGCAGAAACTAGGCATAGATCAAACTCTCACACCATATACCAAAACAAAGTCAAAATGGCTTCATGATTTAGTATAAAGGCTGATACTGAAAGCAAACGGGGAGAGCAAGGAATAGTTTACCTATCTTATGTATGGAGAACAGAACAATTCATGACCAAACAGGAGATAGAGAACATTACAAAATGCAAAATGGATAACTTTGATTATATTAAATTAAAAAGGGTTTTGCACAAGCAAAGCCAATGCAACCAAGATTAGGAGGAAAGCAGAAAACTAGGAAAGAATTTTTATAACCAGTCTCTCTGATAAGGGCCTCATTTCTAAAATATATAGAAAATTAAGACAAATTTATGAGAACACAAGCCATTCCCCAGTTGATAAATGGTCAAAGGATATGAACAGGCAGTTCTCAGATTAAGAAATTAAGACCATCTATAGTCATAAGAAAAAATGCTCTAAATCATTATTGATTAGAGAAATGCAAATCAAAACAACTCTGATGTACCACATCACACCTATCAGACTGGTCAAGATGACAAGAAATTGATAAATGTTGGAGAAAATGTGGGGAAATTGGAACATTGATAAATTGTTGGTGGAGTTGTGAAATGATCCAACCATTTTGAAGATAATTTTGGAACTATGCCCAAAGGGCTATAAAAATATGCACGCCCTTTGATCCAGCAATAGTACTTCTAGGGTTGTATCCCAGAGATCATATCAATGGGAAAAAGACCCACATGTACAAAAATGTTTATAACAGCTCTTTTTGTGGTGACAAAGAATTTGAAATTGAGAGGATGCCTCTCAATCGGGGAATGGCTGAATAAGTTGTGGTATATAAATGTAATGGAATACTGTTGTGGTGTAAGAAATGATGAACAGGCTAACTTCAGAAAAACTTGGAAAGACTTGTATGGTCTGATGCTGAGTGAAGTGAGCAGAACCAGGAGAACATTGTACACAATAACAGCCACCTTGTGTAATGATTAATATTAATAAACTTAACCCTACCTGACTATACAAGAATCTAAGACATCTCCAAAGACCTTGTGATGGAAAATGCTATCCACATCCCAGGAAAGAACTAAGGAGTTTGAATGAAGATTGAAGCAGAATATTTGGCATTTTTTTCTCTTCTGTTGAGTATTGTTTCCTCTCTCTGGTGGTTCCTCCTATTGGTTCTAATTATTACTTGTAACATCACCAACCTGAAAATATGTTTTATAGGAATTTATATGTATAGCCTATATCAGACCGTGCAACGTCTTGGGGGGGGAGGGTTGTTGGGAGTGAGAGGAAGAAAAATTTTAAACTCAAAAGCATATGGAAGTGATAGTTGATCAATCAAAATAAATTAATTAAAAAATATAAAGAACCAATGATCACATTTTAAATCACTGAATTTCTATGGACTCTTTATCTAGTAAATGGGTTCTCTCATCTTTTGTCTTTAATGCCAGTCAAATTTTGTCTGCCAAGTACTAAAAGAAACACTGAAGATAATTGGTTTGGATTAGATAAGTGACAATTCCTCCAATGTCATCAGGCAACTCATTATTATTAACAAAATGATCCCCATGTAAGCAACAGAACACAAGTATAATTTTAATACTTGAGAGATTCTGCTTTATTTAACAATAGGCTTTAAAGGGGTTGCTAATATCAATTAGGAAAATCCCATCATGCAGCATCATTGAGTTGGTGAAAGAGAAGATAAAGAGCTGAGTTGATTATATGTGTTTGTGTGTACTAAGCTCTTTACTTCTCTTTCACCAATATTTATATATATATAGTGTGTTTGTGTGTGTGTGTATGTATATTTGTTGGTAATACATAATTTCATAAAATACCATTGTTGTAAAGATGTTTAATTGCTTTTCCTGACATTTCACCTAATAATGACCTTATGAGTTAGCCATAGAAAAGAAGGCAAAGATGCATGTCAAGATTCTACAAAAGAAAATATAAAAGAAGTGTGTAAATTTGTAATTTAAAAAGATAGCACAAAACTTTAAAATAAAAACTAGGTTTCTTAATGTTGGGCTGTCAGGTGGCACAGTGGTTACAGTGACAGGACTGGAGTCAGGAAGATTTCTATTCCTGAGTTAAAATCTGGCCTCAGACAATTAATAACTTTTTGCCTCGATTTGCCTATCAGTAAAATGAGCTGGAGAAGGAAATGACAAACTACTTCAATTTTTGCCAAACTCCAAATGGTTTCACTGTTAGACATGACTGAAAAAGTGACTGAACAAATTATTAGTATTAATATACAAGGACAGAATAATTGTGACTCCCTATGGTCACTATCTATTCTGTTGCCAATTTCTCAATTAAGTATATAACTTTTCTCAACTTCTCTTTCAAACTATACAGAAATGCAAGAAGAAAAAAAAATTGGTAGAAACATCTTTGAAATTGGTTCTCTCTATATTTGTTGCAAGAAGCAGGACAATGGGGATGTGCTTTATGCCAAAGACTGATTGAAAAACAGTAATAGCAAAGTATACAAATTGCTAATGAAACACAAACATATATGTGTGTGTGTGTATATATATATATCTATATCTATATGTATAGATATATAGATATGTATATATCTATACATATAGATATAGATATATATATATACACACACACATATATATCTATGTGCGTATGTATGTTTTGTGTATACACATAATGATGGAATTCATCTCAAAAGATGTGTGCTTGATGCAGTTTATTTTAGTTTATAAATTCTTTTAATTACTTTTAAGCTATACAACTGCAACCAACTTGTTCCCTTACCTCCTTTTCTGCTTTCTTCTTTCCATTCTTCTTTGCTTCCTTCCTTCGCTACCTTCTTTACTTCCTTTTCCTTTTCCCCTTTCCTTTCTCACTTCCTTTCTCGCTTTCTGTAAGGTCATGTCCTTGATGAATAGTCCAAGAACATGTGCATTAGAGTAGAAACAAAGGAGTAGGCACTATTTTTACAAATGACATTATACCCTTTACCTAAAGCTGTTTTGTAAGGATGATTTCATTCAGCTTCTGAATGACTCATGGTTTCATGTGGTTCATATCTTCAAAGGGTCTGTGTTACGTGACCCTTCTTCTGAGAAATGTAGTTTTCAATTTTGCTTTTGGAAATGTGAGTACTTTCCAAAACAGAGTAGTCAATTTGTCAGTGTCTGTGGGCAAATTTGTTTCCCCCCAAGGACAAAATTAAAAAAAAAAATCTGATGTACAGAAGAGTTCCAGAAAAGGTTGCCTCCACAACACACACACACACACACACACACACACACACACACAGAATCACACAGTCACATAGCCACAAAATCTCACCACTTTTTCAATCTAGGCCTGAAAGATTTACTTTTAATAATTTGAACAAGGTGTTTTACTGAGCTAGTTATTTGTTTCTTTCTTTTTGTCTAAATCTAGCCATAATTCAGATATTGTTAGAGGTATTTGTATAATAATTATTGCCTTTTTTACTTGCTTTGCTTTAATTGGAAAAAATAAAAATCTATTTGCATCTTAATTGTTTTTACATATATTAATTACAGAATTATTACATTTTCATTACTTAACATTTATTTCAGATATAATAAATTGGGGTTATGTATGTCATTGTGGTCTAAACATTTTGACTATAATGGATGAGGGGTTTTTCAAATGATACTAAGTAAACTTTCCTTAACTTCACAAAAAAAGAAAATTAGAATTAGCACCTTTAAAATATCTCTCTAGAAGAGAATCTCAACAAAGGGAAAGGAGAATCAACTTTTCTTGTGTGAGATATTTTCCCATGCCATCCAAGTGTGCTCTCTAGCGTTCATGAAGAACATTAAATTACAACTCTTGATTTGAAGTCCTAGCACATTGCTGATGATTGTGGCTTCCCAAACCTATTATAACATATTAAATAAAGTCTCTCATAAGCAGGAAAAAAAAAACCTTTTTCCACACCTGTTGCCATTCACCAATATTTGATAGTTTATTGATGAATGAGAGACATGCTTTCAGACAAGTGACCTGAAAATGCTATTTTATCATTGCCCACAAGCCAAATGATCATGCATCCTCCAGGGCCCAAAACACCAAATATCTTCCTCTGGGAATAAGAAGATTTAGATTTGAACCCAAGAGAAGAGCTGTAATTCTAATTTCTTCCATTGTTTTAATTACCATTTTAAATATTTCTTAAAACACAGTAAATTGTCAGCATGTATAGTGGAAAGAATATTCTAGTTAGATTCAAGAGAAACTTTTATTCAAATCCTAACTTACTAATTTTGTGTTCATGATTAAGTCACAACTCCTTATAGCCTCCCTTTGTTTACTTCTGAAATGGAGACAATAATATTTGTAGCATCTACCTTATATGATTTCTGTAAAAACCAAATGTGGAAATTATAGGGCTTTGTAAAACCAGAAACATCATATAAATTTTGGTGCTTACGATTGCCCCAGAACCCAGTAAAAACTCATCAATCATCACTTAAATAATAATGTGTATTATTGTATATCATAGGTATCATGAAGCAAAATAAATGCATGGAAGAAACTGGTCTTTATTTAAACTGTCAGTCCTCAATTTTTTTACATTATTTTATCATCTAAAGATTAAGAACATATGATGCTTTTAATTTAGCAACTATGGCCCCATCAATCATTGTTCATGCTGATTCATTGAATACTTAAATATAAAGAATCAAAAATGGCTGTGAAAGATGAACTCAGTCATGTATTTTAAACAGAATGGAATTATTTGTCAAAGTCCATAACACTCCCCTTCCTCATCACACATTCATTTTATATTACACAGCAAAAAGTACAAACCCATAATCCTACTTGAGAACTCAATTTCACCCACAAATGATTTTGTTTTGGATTCAAGCTAAAAAACAAAACAAACCAAAAACAAAAAAAAAGAGTTTATTTTGTATATACTTTCAAGCTAATGGCATACAACCTTTGTAATCCTAGATCATTAAAAAAAATACATTCTAAGAAAAAAATTCAATATATAGCTTATGTTGATGACTATTGCTTTTTAATAGATAATAGAACCAGCCATGATATCTCTTCAATAATCCCAAGAATATTTTCAAAATACCAGAATATATTTGGTCAAATGACATTTGAGGTCTTTTTACGAGATTTGGTTAAACAAAATCAAAGGAGTAAGCCTGGGCATAGAGACACAATGGCAGAAAAGTCAGGGACTTGCCTGAGCTTTCCCCCTGAATCACTCCAAGTACCTTTAAATAATGCCTCAAACCAAATTCTAGTGTAACAGAACCCACAAAAGGATGTAGTAAAACAATTTTCTAGCCCAAGACAGCTCAAAAGATTGGCAGGAAAGGTCTGTTGCACCAAAGTGACAGTGCAGGACAGTCCAACACAGGCCCACACCCAACAAACAAGCATTAGGTCATGGGGGCAACTGAATCAGTGGAGGTAATGCAGTTTCCAGACTTCTGAGCCAATGTATGGTAAGTGGGGTCAGACAACTGGTCAGAAGAAGACTACAGGGATCCCCTTGCAGACACCAGAGGGAGGACTCTGTTGCATTGCCAATACTTGGATTTGGATTGCAGTTGTAAGTCTAGTCCCAGGACTAGAAGGAGCTTTAGCACACCACAGATTATGGCCACAGGGAAGCTAGAACAATGGCCACAGTTCCAGGGTGGAAAAAAGTGTTTGTGGTAGACAATATAAAATATATGGGAGTCTATCTGCAAGACAAACCCAGGAACTTTATTGAACAAAATTACAAAACACTTTTCACACTAATACAGTCAGACCCAAACAATTGAAAAAAAAATTATCAATTGCTCATGGGTAGGCTGGGCTAATAAAATAAAAATGAGAATTCTACCAAAATTAATTTACTTATTCAGTGTCATATCAAACTACAAAAACATTTTATAGAGCTAGAAAAAAATAATAACAAAATCCATCTGGAAGAATACAAGACCAAGAATATAAAAGACACAGTAGTAAATTATTATAGTTTTCCACTGTTTGATAAACCCGAAGACTCCAGGTTCTGCAATAAGAACTCACTATTTGACAAAAGCTGCTAGGAATATTGGAAAATAATAGGGCAGAGGGCAGGTAGGTGGCACAATGGATAGAGCACTTGCTTTGTATTCAGGAGGACCTGAGTTCAATCTGGCCTCAGACATGTAACACTTACTAGCTGTGTGACCCTGGGCAAGTCAATTAACTTCATTGTCCAACCCCCCAAAAAATTGCAGAAACTAGGCATAGACAAACATCTCACAGCCTATACCAAGATAAGGTCAAAATGGGTATATGTATTAGACAGAAACTTAGGAAAGCAAGGAATAATTTGCCTGTCAGACCTATGGAGACAGAAAGAATTTATAACCAAACAAAAGATAGAGAACATTATGAAATGCAAAATGGATAATTTTGATTACAAAATAAGGTCTTGGCTTCAGTTCCAGGCCAGAGGGGAGAACTAAAGGAGGATCTGGGGCCAGAAGCACCATCCCCCATACCACAGGAATAGAGATGGATTACAAAAACTAAAGTATTACCAAAAAAAAATGCACAGGCAAAGGGAAAAAAATCAAATCATTGAGAGTTTTAATGAGAACAGAGAGGACCGGGTTTTATCTTCAGAGGAGGGTATTGAAGCAAAGAAACCCTCTTCTACAACAAAGAATAAAGTTGAATGGTCATCTATCCAAAAAGAATTCAAAGAACTTAAAAATACTTTAAAAATCAAATGAGATTCCCCAATTGATGAATGGTCAAAGGATATGAACAGACAGTTCTCAGCTGAAGAAATTAAAGCCATCTATAGTCACATGAAAAAAATGCTCTAAATCATTACTGATTAGAGAAATGCAAATCAAAACAACTCTGAGGTATCACATCACACCTATCAGATTGGCCAATATGAAAAAACAGTAAAATCATAAATGTTGGAGAAGATGTGGGAAAATTGGAACACTAATGCACTGTTTGTGGAGTTGTGAAATGATTTAATCATTTTGGAGAACAATTTTGAGCTATGCCCAAAGGGCTATAAAAATGTTCATACTCTTTGACCCACCAATAACACTTCTAAGGCAATATCCCAAAGAGATCATACAAATGGGAAAAGGACCCACATGTACAAAAATATTCATAGCAGCTCCTTTTGTGGTGGCAAAGAATTGGAAATTGCAAGGATGCCCATCAATTGGGGAATGCCTGAGCAAGTTGTGGTATATGAATGTAATGGAATACTATTGTGCTATAAGAAATGATGAACAGGCTGACTTCAGAAAAACCTGGAAAGACTTGTATGGTCTGATGCTGAGTAAAATGAACAGAACCAAGAGAATGTTGTACACAATAACAGCCACGTTGTGTGATGACTAATATTGATAAACTTAACCCTTCCCAGAAATATAAAGATCTAAGACATCTCCAGAGGCCTCGAGAAGGAAAACGCTATCCGCATCCAAAGAAAAACTATGGAAGTTGAATTCCTATTTTTTTCTCTTCTGTTGAGTTTTGTTTCCACTTTCTGATGGTTCCTCCTATTAGTTTTCAGTTTTACTTACAACACCATTAATGTGAAAATATGTTTAATAGGAATGTATATGTATACCCTATATCAGATTGTGCCATGTCTTGGGGTGGGTGGTGGGGAGGAAGGGGGAGAAAAATTTTAAACTCAAAAGTGTATGGAAATTATTATTGATAAAGCAAAATAAATCAATAAAAATTAAAAAAATAAATATCTCAGCAATTATTAAACCCCCAAAAAATAAAAATTGAATGAGAGAGATTGAAATAAAAACTAAAAAAAATAATAACAATCCAGGAAAAATAAGATTATGAAAAGCAAGTCAACCATTTACAAAAGGAGATCCAGAATCTTAATGCAGAAAAATTCCTTCTTGAAAATCATAACTGGACAACAGAAAGTCAGTGAAGTTATAGGAAACCAAGAAATAATAAAACAAAATATGAAGTATGAAAAATAGAAGAGAATGTGCCACTCCATGAAAAAAAAAATGGCTGGTATGGGAAATAGATCAAGAGGAGAAAATTTAAGAATAATTTGACAACCTGAAAGCTATGATCAAAAAGTAATCTTGATGCAATAATACAAGAAGTATCTAAAGAAAATTGGCCTGAAGTACTAGAAGAGGAGAAAGTAAAAATAGAAAATATCCACCAATCACCACCTGAAAGAGATCTTATTAAAAACAAAACAAAACAAAATGAACAAAAAACCTAGAGGAATATTATAATCAAATTCTGAAATTCCCAGCTAAATTATAAAATATTATAGGCAACAAGAAAAAAAAATAATATAATAGTGCCAGAATTAGAATCACACAAGACCTAGCAACAGTGACACTAAAAGACTGCAAGTCTTGACACACTATATATGGAAGAGTAAAAGAACTGGGGTTCCAGAAAAAATTATCATACTCAGCAAAGCTAAACATAATCCTGAGCCTCAGGGTGGTGAAGCAGACAAGCACCAGGACCCCTATGTGCCTCAGTACAGCAAAGGAACCTGCAGTCACCAGCTTGGAAAACTACCATGTGTGACAATGTTCTCCAGAGGCCAAATTACCTGGTGCATTAGCACAACTCTGGGAATCACAACTTCAAGAGTTAAAGCTCCAGGCTAACAGACATCCTACAGTAGCCAAACATATAAGTGGAAGGTCCAGGTGAGCAGAAGCCAAACATTTGAGTGTGAGGGCTGGGAGAGCAGGCATTCTCTAGCAGCCAGACTACCCATTCCTCTCCAAAAGATCTAGTGTTGCTGACCCCAACCCAGCATCAGGTAAGCTTCCAGAGACCTACAGTCTCCAAGTGCTAGCACCTGAGCCCCAGCACACAAAGCCAATGACCAGGCTCTAGGGTCATAGCACAAGAAGCTAATGTCAGTACCCCTGCTCCCCAGAATGAGAGCTCAATTTTTGGAGGTAAGGAAATAAGAAAACAACATGAGCAAAAAGAAACATACAATGACTATAGATTCTTATTATGGGGACAGGGAAGATGAAGGCAGAAATTCAGAAGAGGACAATATTGTCAACAAATCCATATCCAAAACCTCAAAAGAGAATATGAACTGATCTGAAGCCCAAAAAGCCATTTTAGAAGAGCTCAAGAAGGATTTTAAAAATCAAATAGGATAGGTAGAAGAAAAATTGGGAAAAGAAATGAGAGGTGTGCAAGAGAGAGACAATAGCTTGGAAAAGGAAGGACATAAATT
Organism: Phascolarctos cinereus; assembly: GCF_003287225.1. NCBI lineage: Eukaryota > Metazoa > Chordata > Mammalia > Diprotodontia > Phascolarctidae > Phascolarctos > Phascolarctos cinereus. The sequence continues at coordinate 76,276,757 of NW_027556098.1, forward strand.
AACAATAGAAAACAGTCATTAAAACTTATGATTGGCCAAATGTGGAAAAAAAGTACATTGAAGAAAACAAGGCCCTAAAAATACAATTGGCAAACTGGAAGAGGAGACATAAAAACTCACTGAGGAGAACTTCTTAAAAAGTGTACTTGGCCAAACGGAAAAGGAGGTACAAAACCTAATAGAAGAAAAAAAGTTCTCAAAAATTAGAATTGGGCAAGTGGAAGCTAATGACTTTGACAGAGAGTGAGAATCAGTGAAGCAGAAAGAAAGGAAAGAAAAAAATTAGAAGAAAAAACATATCAATGGTAAAAAAAACAACTGACCTGGAAAATAGATCCAGGAGAGACAATTTAAAAATTATTGGTCTACCTGAAAACCATGATAAAAAGAAGACAGCCTGGACAGCATCTTTCAGGAAATCATCAAGGAAAACTGCCCTGAGGTCCTAGAACTAGAGGGTAAAACAGGAATTGAAAGAATCCACCAATCACCTCCTGAAAGAGATCTCAAATTGCAAATGCCAAGGAACATAGTAGCCAAATTCCAAAATTACCAAGTCAAAGACAAAATACTGCAAACAGCCAGAAAAAAAAAATTAATAATCATGGAAGCACAGTCAGGATTATGCAGGACCTTGTAGTTTCTACATTAAAAGATCATAGGGCATGGAATATGATATTCCATAAGAGAAAGGATAGGATTACAACCAAGGATGAACTACCAATGAAACTAAGCATAACCTTTCAGGGCAGGAGATGGCCATTCAACAAAATAGGGGACTTTCAAATCTTCCTGCTGAAAAGACCAGAGTTTGACAGAAAATTTGACCTTCAAATACAAGACTCAAGAGAGCCATAAAAAGGTAAACAGGATAGAAGAAAGAAAAACAACAACAACAACAACAACAACAACACGCTATTAATAAGGATAAACTGTTTATATACCTCTAAGGGAAGATGACACTTGTAACTCTAAAGGACTATATTGTTATTAAGCCAATTCAAAGGGGGTATACATAGGCAGAGGAGGTAGGTATAAGCTGACTTTGATGAGATGATAAAAATTTCTAATTAAGTGGAGTAAGTGAATCTAATTAAGTGGAAGAAGTGGATACAATTAAAGGATTGTACTGAGAGAAAAGGAAAGGAGGAGATAGACAAGAGTAACTTATATCACATGAAAACGCACAAAAATCTATTACAGTAAAGGGAAAGAAGTGAAAGAAATGAGCCTTGTTTGAACCTTACTCTCACCAGATTTGTTTCAAAGTGGGAATAACAATCAGTTAGGTATAGGCATCAAACTTACCTTATAGGAAATATGAGGGGAAAGGGAAAAGAAAAGGGAGGGGGCTGAAAGAAAAGAGGGTAGATTGAGGAAGTTGGTGGTCGAAAGTAAATCTCTAGTGAAGAGGGAAAGATAGAAAAGAGAAAGAAAAGGATAAACAAGAAGGAAAATAGGATGGAGAGAAAGGCATAGATAGGAATCATAGCTGTGAATGTGAATGTGAGGAACTCTCCCATAAAATGGGAGGAAATAGCAGAGTGGATAATCCTCCAATATGTTGTTTACAAGAAACACAATTGAAGCAGAGGGACAGGCACAGAGTAAAGGTAAAAGGCTGGAGCAGAATATATTCTGCTTCAGCTGAAGTATAAAAAAAAAAAGCAGGGGTTGCAATCCTGATCTCAGACAAAGCAAAAGAAATTATCTATCTAATTATTGTCTCTTTTAAGAGATAAGGAGGGAAACTACATCCTGCTAAAAGGTACCATAGACAATGAAGTAATATCATTACTAAACATATATACAACAATTGGTATGACATCTAAATATTTAGAGGAGAAGTTCAGAGAGTTACAGGAAGAAAAAGATAACAAAACTATGCTAATAGGGGATTTCAACCTCCCCTCTCTGAACTAGATAAATCTAACCACAAAAGAAACAAGAAAGAAGTTAAGGAGTAAAATAGGTTAGGTATGCAAGACATAACTGTCAATGACTTTACTAATCTACTATTTGTTAAATCCAAAGACTCCAGCTTCTGGGATAAGAACTCAGTATTTAATAAAAAGTGCTGAGAAAACTGGAAAATAGTATGGCAGAAACTAGGCATAGAACAACATCTTATACCTTCTACCAAGATAAAATCAAAATGGGTACATGATTTTGATATAAAGGCTGATACCATAAGCAAACCAGGAAAGCAAGGAATAATTTATCTATCAGATCTATGGAAAAGGGAAGAATTTATTACCAAAAAAAAAAAAGATAGAGAACAATATGAAATGCAACACTAGTGACTTCAATTACATTAAATTAAAAAGGTTTTGCACAAAAAAAACCCAATGCAACCAAGATTAGAAGGGAAGCAGAAAGCTGGGAAACAATTTTTTATAGCCTATATCTCTGATAAAAGCTTCATTTCTAAAATATATAGACAACTGTGTTGAATTTATACAAATATAAGCCTTCCAAAATTGTTAAATGGTCAAAGGATATGAATACACAGTTTTCAGATTAAGAAATTAAAGGTATCTATGGTCATATGAAAAAATACTCTAAATCACTATTGACTAGAAAAATGAAAATCAAAACAACTCTGGAGTACAACATCACACCTATCAGATTGGATAACAAGGCAAAAGAGGAAAATGAAAAATGTTGGAGAAAATGTGGGAAAATTGGAACACTAATGCACTGTTGGTGGAGTTGTGAACTGATCTAACCTTTCTTGGAACTATGCCCAAAGGGCTATAAAACTGTACATACTAGGTCTGTATCCTAAAGAGATCAAAAAATGGGAAAAGGACCTACATGTACAAAAATATTTATAGCAGCTACTTTTGTGGTGGCAAAGAATTGGAAATCAACAGGACGCCCATCAATTGGGGAATAGCTAAACAAGTTGTGGTATATGAATGTGATGAAATACTATTGTTTGTAGCATATGAATGTGATGGAATACTATTGTGCTATAAGAAATGATAAGCAGGTGTACTTCACAAAAACCTGGAAAGACTTATATGAACTGATGCTGAGTGAAGTGTACAAAACCAGAACATTGTACATGATAACAGTAACCTTGTGCAATGACTAACTTTGATAGATTTAACTTTTCTCAGCAGTACAATGATCTAAGACAATTCTAAAAAAACTCATGATCGAAAATGCTATCCATAACCAAGGAAATAAATTTGGAGCCTGAATGCAGATCAAAGCATACGATTTTCTCTTTTTTCTTTGCTTTTTCTCTTACATTTCTCATCGTTTTCCCCTTTTGTTCTGATTCTTCTTTCATAATATAACCATATGGAAATTTGTTTAATGTGGTTGTACATATATGGCCTATATTAGATTATATGCTGTCTTGAGGTGGGGGTAAATTTTAGAAATTAAAATTTTATAAAAGTAAATATTGAAAACTTAAAATTAACTAATTGTTTTTTTAAAAAGGAATGTTAAAATCGTTTTTACATGTAATTTGTGAGAAAATACAAAATTAAATAAAAAACAACGCTAATTTTGTACATTTCAAATTCATATATCTTACTTTATGGAAATATAATGGAAGCAACATAAATCAGCTCTACAGGGAAATAAGCTAAAGACTTATTTTAAACAATAACATCCCAAAATGTTCTGATTTCCTTCCCCTCACCTTTGGAATCCAGACAATTAGGTGGGATCTATGTAGAAATGTTTAAGTGAAGCTTAATAATGACTTCCTATTTAGTATTCTGTATATCATTCATGAGATGGCATATTCCTCTCACTTTTTATAATTTTTTAGGATTTAAAGATCAAAACGATCTTAGGAATCACCTGGTCCAAGTCCCTTGTTTTAAGGATGAAGGAAACTGTTGCAAATGGGTGAAATGTTTTTTCATGATTATTACAATTTATTTCTTTTCCATCCTATGGCATATTAATATTAGAATCTATCTTTAGAAGTTTTTTGGGGGCAGAGCCAAGATGGCAGAGTGAAAGCAGTGACTTGCTTGAGCTCTCCCCCAAACCCCTCCAAATACTCATAAAAAATGGCTCTAAACAAATTCTGAAGCAGCAGAACCCACAAAAAGACAGAGTGAAACAAATTTCCAGCCCAAGACAACCTGGATGATTGATCAGAAAGTTGTATCACGCAGGGCTGGGAGAGGAGCGCAGCACAGCATGGGTGTGCAGGCTGCAACATACCTGGAGCAGGCCTCAGAGGACTGAATCTCAGGCAGCTGAGGAGGATTCCAGACTCTTCAATCCATGAATGCCAAAGACAACTTAGAAGGGCAGAGGGAAAAGTCTGTTTCTTTGGTGCTGAGAGAGGAAGGCAGGGTCTCAGCCCCATTCCCCAAGAGCTTGGCCCTGGGGAGGGGGGACAGCTGCTTCCCAAGTCTCTGGCCCACACACTGAGGAAGAATCCAGTGGATGATCAGAGAGGGATTGCAGGGATCTCCTTGCCAGTGCTGAGGCAGGAATCTCTTGCTTTGACCATGTTTGGAACTGGGTCACAGTCCTGGACAGTGGTGCTGGGGTGAGGAGGTGAACTACCTTGGAGGAACTTATAGCAGCTGTAAAGAGAAACCCCTCCTCACCCTTACAGGAGAGAAAGGAGTAATTGTGGTCACAGGCCAGGAAAGGGGTAAACACCTTGCCCCTTATCATACCACCTTGGAAGAACTGAAAATTTACAGGTCCCTACAAGTATCTCTGAAAACAGCTATACAACCCCCTGAAGCTTGGGACAGTACTCTCCACATTGGAAGCAGACTCTTACCTTAACAAAGAGTTTAAAACTAAAGTAATTGGCCAGGATCATGAGCAAGCAGCACTAAAAGAGTCAGACTATGTTATCTTACTTTGGTGAAAAAGAAGATCAAAATATAGAAGCAGAAGAAGACAACAAAGTCAAAGCTCCTACATCCAAAGCCTCCAAGAAAAATATGAGTCAGTCCCAGGCCTTGGAAGAGCTCAAAAGGGATTTTGAGAAGCAAGTAAGGGAAGCAGAGAAAAAACTGGAAAGAGAAATGAGAATGATGCAAGAAAATCATGAAAAACAAGTCAACGGCTTGCTAAAGGAGACAAAAAAAAAATACTGAAGAAATTAACACTTTAAAAAATAGCCTAACCAAATGGCAAAAGAGGTCCAAAAAGCCAATGAGGAGAATAATGTCCTAAAAAGAAAAATTGGCCAAATGGAAAAGGAAGTCCAAAAGACTACTGAAGAAAATTCTTCCTTAAAAATTAGAATAGAGCAATTGGAAGCTAGTGACTTTATGAGAAATCAAGACACTGTAAAACAAATCCAAAAGAATAAAAAATTAGGAAACAATGTGAAATATCTCATTGGAAAAACAACTGACCTGGATAATAGATCCAGGAGAGAGAATTTAAAAATTATTGGACTATCTGAAAGCCATGATCAAAAAAGAAAGAGCCTAGACATCATCTTTCAAGAAATTATCAAGGAAGACTGCCCTGATATGTTAGAACCAGAGGGCAAAATAGAAATTGAAAGAATCCACAGATGTCCTCCTGAAAGAGATCCCCAAAGAAACACTCCTAGGAATATTATAGCCAAATTCCAGAATTCCCATGTCAAGGAGAAAATATTACAAGCTGCCAGAAGGAAACAATTCAAGTGCTGTGGAAACACAAGTAGGATAATACAAGATTTAGCAGCTTTTACCTTAAAGGAACGCAGGGCATGGAATATAATATTCCAGAGGGCAAAGGAGATAGGATTACAACCAAGAATCACCTATCCAGCAAAACTGAGTATAATCCTTCAGGGGTAAAAATGGTCATTCAGTGAAATAGAGGACTTTCAAGCATTGCTGATGAAAAGACCAGAACTGAATAGAAAATTTGACTTTCAAATACAGGACTCTAGTGGAACATGAAGAGGTAAACAGGAAAGAGAAATTATAAAAGAATTATTAAGATTGAACTGTTTATATTTCTACTTGGAAAGATGATATTTATAACTCATGAGATCATTGTCAGTATTAGGGTAGTTGGAGGGAAAAATAATTATATGTATGTATATATAGACAGATAGATAGAGGGCACAGGGTGAGTTGAAGATTAAGGGTTCTTATCTGGAGATTAAACTTAAGGAAAGAGGGAGGATTATACTCAGAGAGGAAGAAAGGAAATAGGTGGAATGGGGTAAATTATTTTACAAAAAAAAAAAACAGAAAAGAAAAGGCTCTTACTGAGTGGGGGAAACGGGGGAAGGTAACAGGAATGAGTGAATCTTATTCCCATAAGATTTGGCTTAAGTAGGAAATAACATACACATTCAATTGGGTGTGTAAATCTGTTTTACCCTGCAGGAAAATAGGGGAGGAAGGGGACAAGGGAGCAGGGGGATGATAGACAGGAGGGCAGATTGGTAATCAGAAGTAAATACTTCTGAGGGACAGGGTCAAAAGAAAGAATAGAATAAATGGGAGGGCAGAATAGGATTAAGGGAAATAGAGTTAGTTTTTCACAACATATCTACTATGGAAGTGTTTTGCATATCTGCACATGTACAACCCATACTGAGTTGCCTGATTTTTCAATGAGGGTGGATGGGGAGGGAAGAAGAGAGAAAATCTGAAAGCTAAAGTTTTAAAAAACATTTGTTTAAAAAAATGTTTTCACATGCTACTGCGAAATAAGAAATACAGGAAACGGGGTGCAGAAATCTATCTTGCCTTACAGGAAAATAGAAGGGGAAGGGGATAAGAGAAGGATGGCAAGAGATAGAAGAGAAGACAGACTAGGGGAAGGGATATTCAGAATGCATGCCATCTTGGGGTGGGGGGAGGGTGAGATGGGGTAAAAATTTGGAACTCAAAATCTTGTGGAAGTAAATGTTGAAAACTAAAAATAAATAAATTTATATTTTAAAAAAGTTTTGTCTGTATATAATATATTTGGATTGGTAAAGAACCTTAGAACCCATCTTTTCCACTCCCTTATTTTACAGTTGAGAGAATTGTGTTTCACTGAGGTTACATGACTTGCCTAGGATAAAAAACTTGGTATGCTTCACAGCAAGATTTGACTCCAAGTCTTCTTAGCTCTAATTCCAGAACTCCTTCCAATAAGTCATACTGCCTATCAAATACTATCTCAAAATTTCTCTGTATAATTCAGTTCAAGTAGTCAATTGCCACCTTCTTTTTTCTTATTTGGTGAAATGGAGGAAAATATACAGAGGAATTGGAAATGGAAGGCAAGATCTGTAACACCAATCAATATTTTTACAACTTCAATATACAGTGAAAATAGTTGAAAATATAAGAAGTAGAAAGATAAATGCATGTCAGAAATATGTTCTTATTAACCATTTTTTCTTGACTCCCTTCATCTGTATGCAATAAATATTGGTCCTATGCTATATCTGTCTGAATAATAGTTGTTGGATTCTAATTTGCTCTGTATGTTAAATAAATTAACAAACAAACATGCCAACTTATTAATATATTTTTAGCATCTTCTGAACAATTGTGAAATCAAGCTACATCAAGAAGATAAAATACAGAAGCTGCAAAATTTCATAAGCAGAGGAATTTGGCATATGTTTGCCAAAAACAATCTTAGTGTTTACAGACTGTATGAATGCTAATTTTTTTTAAAAATGTAGGTAGTGTAAATGTTAGAAGTTTCTTAGTAATTGAGCATTTAAAAAATGAAATCTTATTTGTAATTCTTAGTATGTCACAATGAGAGAAAACTATTAGCAAGGCTTTACCTCATCAGGATGCCCATTAGCCCTCAATTTAGCTTCCTTAGTTGTCTTTGTAAATGGTTTAGTCCAACATGCCTCATCATTATCCGTAAGCTATGTGTACACAATCCTGGGTTTTAGCTCAGGCTGTCCTTAAATTAGTGCTATAGATGGAAAGCACATGGTTATGAGCTCATCTCTCCATAATAAGATGGGCTTCAGAAATTGCAAAGTACACTTCCTCAATATGCAGATTGTGTACAATGCCAGATGCACAAACTCTTATCCAGTTGCCAAATTCCAAGGAGGGTTCAGTGATTCATTCACAAATTGTCACAAATTTAGATACTCAGGAACTAGCAGCTTGTTCCGGACTACCCACACGCATGAAGAATGTACCCTACAGTATGTTTCTCTAGCACGTGGCATAAGATCCAAGTATTCACATCTTGTATAGGTCATGTCATTATGTCAGAGTTAGTCTGTATTAGAAGCTCATTCACTGGCATTTTTGTGTCTATGGTATGTGGATCTACTCATTCAAGAGTGAAAGACCTTTCATTCTAATGAAAACATTAGAAAGCTTGTAGACAGAATTTATTATCTCCTTGAAGCATACACTTGCATATTATAGCTTTGAAACAATTTGAGGCCAAAAAAATGTTATCTTAAACACTGAAATCACCTAACAAAGACAAATATGTCAATATCATGGCCTTAAAGTTTTAATTGTTATCAATGTGTACATAAAAATGTGAGGAACTTTAAGAGGGACGGTGTAACTCAACATATAATTTCTCCAAATTCTTAGTGATAATATGTTTATGAGTTTAAATCCCCATTTTAGGACATGTTTGCCAAGATTTTCTGAAAAGATTAAGTTGTGTTATTCACTCATTCCATTTACTACAGGTTTTATCTCTATGATCTAATATTTTAGCCAAATAATATATTTTTCTAAGATATAAATTTTAAATGTGAAATCCTAAGAGGAAAGGCTAGCATACCTTTGAAATATGGGATTTCTTCTAGGGCTATACACATATAAACATATATATGTTTCAGCTCACACACAATTGAGGAAAACTAATGTCTCTTCTAAAGCTTCATAATATAGATTGCAGCCTCCTCTTCCTCTATTTCTACTGTATTAACACATGATTGCAAAGGTCTGCACAAATATAAAACTCTGAATGATAATGTTCATGTTGTCTCATTAGGGACTGATTTTATACGGGATCATATGGTAACCACAAACATCAGAAAGACCCCTTTGAAGAGGAAGACAGCCAATAGAAAATGATTAGCAGATAAATGGAAAAAGACCACCCTCTTCCTGGGTTAAATTTCTCTGTGAAAATAGGTAAATCATGAGCTATATTTTTCCTATCTCATTGAAAATCCTTTGTGCTATCTTTCTGTAGATTCAATACTCCAGTTCATATTGGGGGTAAAGAAAATTATACTTGAAAAAAAAAAAAGAAAATTATATTTGACCTAATTTGATATGGAGTTAACCTAGAAAGCTAAAGCTCAGGATTTAATGTTATTTTTAATGCTATTCAATTCAAATGGATCTGAAATTTTTTAAAAATGGGCTTTTTCTAAGAGTTTTGGAAATAGCAAACAAATTTTACAGAGTACCAAAAGTACTCCAGGACTCTATCTTGATTTATTCTGGGATAACCTCATTTTCACTTATGCAAAATAACACTTGATTTTCTATCCAGATATGTCCATTTAAAGACATATACGAAGACATAAGCTGTGAATGAGGTTCAAAATTAAGGAGGAGGAGAAAAAGGGTTTGGATTTTATTTGGGAAATTTCAAAATTCCTCTAATGACCTTGGCTTTCTCCCAGGAAAAAAAAAAGGACATTTTTAGAATACTAATACTGTATTATGTTGTGATTGTGAGTCAGAGAATAATAGTCTCAGAAGAAATAAAAAAGGAACATTATTCAGAGAGAAATAAAAAGCACATGACATGCATTTGATTATATGATTATATGTATAATGTCTTTGTGCAAATATGTGCTCACTTCCACTAATGAAGTTCTTTTGATTGTCTTTCTAACTGCATTTGGTAACCTTAGTAATAGATATTTTTTCACGCCCTTGACTTTTTCTGTGTTGATGTTTTTCCAAAGTGTCAGATATACATCAGACAGGGTTTTGATTTGTCACTTCTCTAACAAAAATTGCAGGAGGCAATGGTAACTTCTCCCAAGGTTTACATCATCTCCACTCTAGCAACAAGTTCTTCCCTGTCCATATGTATCAGATTTGGAATAGAAGATCCTTTTACTGCTTTCTCAGTCTTTTGGAGTGTGGAATGATTACTATGGCAAATCAAGAAGTCATTAGCTTTTCTATCTTTGGCAAAGACATAAGGCTTCAGGAGATGTTTGAATAATTTAAATTTTCCCACATTACAGTATCATGGCTTTGTGCCAGACTTAAAATCTATTTTCCAAAGTTACCATCTATATCTCCTTCTTGTCCAAGTGGTGTGTAGTTCAGTGACAATACCTCTTTTATTCTTTTCACTCCATTCATCTACATCCAAATAGTTTCCATTATGTTTTCTAAGTCCTGATACCTGAATTTTCTCACGTACATAGACTATCTTAATATATACAACCGTGCTTTTATTGTTTCTTTTGTTTTGAATAGGATATAAACACTCAGAGCCATTTTCAAGTTTTGAATTTTATCTCATTATATCTCATTGACACATACAAGTGCCGATTACCCATATTTTATTAACATTTCTGGTCTCTTTTGTCAGTTCCTTAAACTTTTGGTTTCGGTGCATGGATTTCTGAGGTTGTTTTTTTTTTTTTTAGTTTTCAAAATTCACTTTTATAAAATTTTGAGTTCCAATTTATTTCTCCTCTCTTCCTTCCCTCCCCCCTACCCAAGATGGAAGCATTCTGATGTAGGATATATATGTACAATCATGTTAAACATATTTTCACATTACACATGTTGTGAAAGAAGAATCAGAAAAGGGAAAAACCACAAGAAAGAAAAAAAACAAAAAAGTGAAAATAGTATGCTTTGATCTGCATTCAGCCTTTGTAGTTCTTTCTCTAGAAGTGGACAGCATTTTCCATCATGAATCTTTCAGAATTGTCCAAAATCATGGCATTGCTAGGAAGAGATGTCTATCAAAGTTGATCATCACATGTTGTTGCTGTTACTGTATACAATGTTCTCTTGGTTCTGCTCACTCCACTTAGCATCTGTACATATAAGTCTTTCCAGGCTTTTCTGAAATCCACCTACCTATCTTTTCTTATAGTACAATAGTATTCCATTACATTCATATACTACAACTTGTTTAGCCATTTTCTAATTGATGGGTATCCCCTCAATTTCCAATTCTTTACCACTACAAAAAGAGCTGCTACAAGTATTTTTGTACTTTTGAGTCTTTTTTCCCTTTTCTACTATCTCTTTGTGATGCAGACCTAGTAGTGGTATTTGGGCATAGTTCCCAATTGCTCTCCAAAATGGCTGGATCAGTTCACAATTCCACCAACAATGCATTAGTGTTCCAATTTTCCCACATCTTTTCCAACATTTATCATTTTCCTTTTCTGTCGTATTAGCCAATCTGATAGATGTGAGGAGGTACCTCAGAGTTGTTTGAATTTGTAATTCTCTAATCAATAGTGATTCAGACCATTTTTTTCATATAACTATAGATAGCTTTAATTTCTTCATCTGAAAACTTCCTGTTCATATCCTTTGGAGGTTATATATTTTTAATATTGCCTCCTTTCATGGATTGTTTTTTCTCCCTTCAACTTCTGATTGTTCCAACTAGTGTTTTTCAGTCTGCTTAGTTTCTCTTCTTGTTATTAAACTCTGGAACTGTATATGGCAACCTTCTCCATCCACCATATAATTTAGTTCAAATCATTTTTCATTAGATATGTCAGATAGCTGGGAAACATTGTTACCATCATTGGTTAGTCATTCCTAATTTAGGTACAGGACCCTCTCATCCTTCTATTTTAACTTACAGTGCAACAGATCAAGTATTATTCTCAAGTACCCCCTTCAGTAAGATGCTTACTTTCCAAAACACTTGATTTATGTTGCATCTCTTGCTTTCAGTGTGCAAAAGTGAGGAAAGAACTTTCAGTGTCTCTGTGGCCTCTTATTTTGAAATTTTTTGCAAAATATTTGAACACATCACTAGAAGTAAGCAGTTGTCATCCATTTCAATGTCTTAGGATGTTTTCCATAATATCTTTGATATATGCCCTAGGAAGATAATAAGTCTTTTATATTACAAGGTTGACACAAAGCTGTCTCACTATCCTTGAGCAAGAAATTACCAACTACTTTTCTTCTTCCTTTCTTCTTCTCACATTTCCTGATTTTTTTTTATATCTATCTACTAATTCTTTAGTATATCATTCTTCAGAGTTCAGGCTGTTTCTTCATTCTTAGAGAACTCAGTTTCCTCCTTTGAAAGATGAATAACACACCTGTTAAGTTCTCACTTTCCCACTTTTCATTTCTTTGCCTTCATCTTCTGTGCAACATTCATGTTCACTAGTATATGGACAAGGGTTAATTTTTTCTTGCTGCAATCAGGCCCCCTATTTTCCCCATTGTAGTCTCACTTAAAACATTAGGGAATATGTTTTTCCCCTAATAATACAAATTATAGAGAGATATTTTCTTTATGTTTCCTTTTCCCTGGGGAAAGGATTTAAAATTAAGTATAGAACATAGATATGAAGTTCAGTACCAGAAGCACAAATATTGTATACTAGATACACAGTCTTCACTAATCAATTTGCTGCTTGATATTTCAAGCCATATTTTTTAAGCTCCTGGATATTTGTACTTCAACCCTAAGCACCTTTTAGAAACTGGTGTAGCTAATTGTCATCCCTCAATAACTTTCCCTTACTTGTGGTCAAAAAATGTGTGCCATAGTGTTTTAAAAAAATTAAAGACTACAACTTGGAATCACAATCACATTTTTGATTGTTTTTTTTTTAAAGCCACAAATAAAAAAGAGATGAATAATGCAATCTTTCCATACACTGTTATTTTCTAATAAAAGGAGAAAAATTGGATTTTCAATAATTTTACAAGAAGTGTTTAGGCAGGTAATACTTTCCCCCAATTATAAAACACTTAATGAAAGCAAATAATCATTTTTTTTTCTTTTTATGTAAGTTGTTTGTAACATTTTCAATTTTGAATTGATTGAAAATTGAACCGAATATTTAGGATTACTTTTTAAAGCCAGCCATATTGTGGCATAAGTTGTACTACACTTAAAGAGTACTGAAAAAGAGTTTATTGGAACACTTTTTAAAAAGTAATTTTGCATGAAAATGAACTTTTTACCAATGAAAAAATTTTAAAACCACTGATATTAATGCAAATCAAAAATATTAAACATATTTTGTTCCAAACTTAATCTTTTAACTTATACCTAATTTTCCATTTATAAATATCAACAAATCCCAATCACACTAATTGAGCTTGGGAGGAAAAAAAGGCCAATCATTTACCTAATTACTAGGCTATACAAGAGGAAAATTTGAGTTGTAGAATTCCAAAGTTGCAAGAAAGAATGAGGATCTTAAAGACAAATTTCTCATTTCATAAATGAGAAAACTGGGTCTAAGAAAGATAAAATTATTTGCCTGTTGTTACTAATTAAATTGCTGATGTGGCTGAAAAAAAGACACCTTGTTACTTAATTTTCAATACAATAGTAATCAGTCAGTCAATAAGCAGTTTTAAAATGCCTACTGTCTGTCAGATACTATGCTAACCACTAGTGATACAGACAAAAGACAACCTACTTCTAAAGAAATTCATGATCTGAAGGGGAAACTACTGGAAAAGAACTATATAACAACAGGAAATTTATATATATATATATATATATATATATATGTATGTATATATATGTATATGTGTTATATATGTATATATGTATGTATGTATATACACACACATATGTATGTTTATATATATGTATATATATATATATTTTGTATGTATTATTGTTATTAAGGAGGGTCAGGAAAAGCTACTTGTGGATGAAGTAATTTTTGTGAAGTTTTGAAGAAGGCAAGACTTGTGAGAAGAGAGAGAATTTTAGACAGAGGTGACAACCATTAAAAATGCCTAGTCAGGAGATTGAGCATTTGTCTGAGCAGCATCAAAGAAGAACAAAGTCACTGGATCACAGAATATGTTACTAGGAGAGGTGGGGAGATGTGAAACTTGAAAAATAGGAGATGGTCACATTGTGAATGGCTTTTAATGTCAAACAGACCATTTTATATTTGATCCTATATCACCTGAGGGTGATAGCAAGCCATTAAAATTTATTGAAAAAAGGGGTGACATGGACACTTCCATGCTTCAGTAAGAATAATTAGACACCTGAATGGGGGGTGGACTAGAGTGAGGAGAGACATTATATAAGGAGACAAAAGACAATTACAATAGCCCAGACATAAGGCAATAAAGGGGTGGCTGTCTCAGAGGATAAAATAGGGCATAGACATTACAAAGGAAAAATCAATAAGAGTTGGCAACATATTGAATATAGTAAAAGAGTGAGTAAGGAATCAAAAATGAAACCTGGGTTTTGAGCCTCATTACCTGAGAAAATTGTGATGCCTTTGACAGAGATAGGACAATTCAGAAAGAAGAACACTTTGGAGAACAATTTTGGGCATGATGAGTTTAAGATGTGTATGGGTCATCCATATGTCAAATATTCAGTTGGAGATATGAGTCTGAAGGTTAGTAGAGTAGTCTAGATACATAGATTTGATAACTTTCACCATGAAGATGATAATTGTATGCATAGGAGCTGATGAGATCACCAAGTTAATTGTATGGAGGGGGAATAGAAAATATATATTTGTAGGGAATGGAGACATCAACAGTATAACCATTTTTGCTTGAGCTAAGATGAGGTGGAGGAGAAGGTAGTGTAAAATAAGCAAGTTAGGGAACTGTTAGGTTTTGCTATTTGAGAGAGTATCAGTATCTATATCTATATCTGTATCTATCTATCTTCTATCTATCTATCTATCTATCTATCTACCTTGGCAGCTAGATGGCACAGTGCATAGACTGACAGACCTAGAGTCAGGATGACCTGAGTTCAAATCTAGTCTCAGCTACATACAAACTGTGTGACCCTAGGCAAGTAACAATCCTATTTGCCTCAGTTTCTGTACAATTAAATGGCAAACCACTCCAAAATCTTTGTCAACCCTCCCCACACACATAAAGATACCAAAGAGTTGGACAGGACTAAAAATAACTGAACAACACATGTTATCTATCTACATTATGTGTTTATTTCAAAGTATCCATATATTAGGACAAAAACTGGGGAGGAGATGAAGAATGATCAATACACTGAACTTGTTGAGGAAAGAATGAGAGTACTCTTGATGTGCTTATGAAAAAAAATACAAGAATTTTCTTTGCAGGGGAAAGGGGAAGGTGCAGAGTAAAGATGATAGAATAAAAACAGAGACTTTTGCACAAATTGCCTTCCAAACAACTTTAAAGTAATGCCAGAAAATGAATTCTGTAACAGCAGAACCAACAAAAAATGAAGGCAAAACAATTTTCCAACTCAAGACAAGGTAGAAGGTTGTCAGGAAAGGTCAGTCTAATAGGGAGTAGTCTAAAGAAGGCCATGCACATTAAGCCTGCAACAAGCCTTGGAGGTAACTAAATTGGCAGCAACTTTTAGAACTCACAGCACACAGATGATAAGGGGATCAGAAATTGGTCAGAAGGAGATTACTTTTGCTGGCACTAAGTATAGAATTCCGTTGTGTTTCACATATATGATTCTAGGTTGACATCCCAGGGTCAAAAGGAGTAAAAGCATATATGGCACAGGGGAAAAGTGACCCAGGTCATGGTTTCAAGCAGGGAAAGGAATGATTGTGATCACTCACAGGAGAAGAAGAACCATAGTATCAATTCCAAGACAGACACTAGCACTAACATTTGTGGCTACAGAAGGGGGGAGGTTGAACTGGTCACAGTTTCAGGGCCAGAAGCAGTGCTAACACTGGTGGCTATAGGGGAATAGGGTCTTGTCTTGGGTAAAAACCAGAGCATATATCAGGAGAGCAGTGACCAAAACCTCCTTAAATCATATCATCTTGGAAGCACCAACAACCTACAGACCCCCAGAGCTAGCTCTGTAAACAGCAACAAGAAAGTTCCAAAGCTAGGGACAATGTCTCTTCCACCACAGGAGCAGAGTCTGACTTTAAAATAAAATTAGAATAGAAGAAATAGGGTGGAAAACGAGCAAATAACAAAAAAGAACTGACCATAGAAAGCTACTACAGTGAAAGGGAAGATCAAGACATGAACCCAAAAGAAGACAATAATGTCAAAGTCACCACAAGCAAAGCTTCAGAGAAAATTCTGAATTGTATATAATCTCAATAAGAATTCCTGGAAGGTCTCAGAAAATATTTAAAAAATAAATAAATAAGAGAGATAGATTTACTTCAATGCAATACCAATCAAACTACCAAAAACTAATTTATAGAGCTAGAAAAAAAATAAAATTTATTTGGCAGAACTTAAAAGGTCAAGAATATGAAGGGAATTAATGAAAATAAGTGTGAAGGATCCCAAACTGTATTATTAAGCAGTAATCATCAAAACTATCTGATACTGCCTAAGAAATACAACAGTGGATCAGTGCAATAGATTAAGTAAATAAGACTCAGTAGCAAATGACCATACAAATATAGTCTTTAATAAACCCAAAGACTCCAGCTTTTGGACAAGAAATCACTAGTTGACACAAAATTGCTAGGAAGATCAGAAAACAGTATAGCACAAACTAGCTATAGACAAACATCTTATAGCATATACCAAGTGTGGGGTTCCAGTTGAGAAAAAGCAGGAAAAAAAATACAGCAATAAGTAAAAAGCCACTTAAAAAAAGAAAAAGAAAAAAAAAAAAAAAAACTTAAACACCATGAAAGGTGGAAACCCAAACATGCTGATCTGTTTAGAATCGTAACTTAGATACTGAATTATATTTTGGATACTAAATTATAACAATATACTATGATCTGTGGAAGCAATAGCAAGAATATCATGACCTATATGTGATCAGTACATGATCTATACACAAACATTGGGCATATTATTGGCTTAACAACCAAGCTAATTACTAAGCAGAAAACCAAAAATATCCACCGATCAGTAGGTATACACTTAATAGCTCCTCCTCCCTTTGTTTTCTATATTTATCATGGGGATTTTGGGTGGGGTTCCTTGTGGGGATCACTGATTTCTCTGGCCACCATCCCACACTGTGGATGATTAATATCTGGAGAGAAAGAGAGAGAGAGAGAGAGAGAGAGAGAGAGAGAGAGAGAGAGAGAGAGAGAGATTTTCAGTGAAGTGAAGATTATTTATGTTACAGTTGGTAAAGGTAAGTAGAGGAGGGTCAGAGAAGAGATGGATCAGAATATGAAAAAAAAAGACTTGCAATTTTAAAGAGCCTTTAGTCAAAGTTCATCAGAAGGATAATTAATTGAAGAAAAGACAAGAAAGTTTAAGCATGTAGGAATGAGAGGAATGTGACCAGAAAGAAAGTCATAATCTGTTTGCATGGACAGTGTGAACAGAGAGTTTAAGAGTAAATGGTTTGGAAATTTTGGAAGTAAAAAGTTGTTGGTAAAGATTTTGTTCTCTTCTTTCACATTTCTTAATTGTAGTTAGGCTCTTTCCCTCACCATCCTCTCCCAGAATAACTGGTTTATCATTTCACAGCTATAGAAGGTCATTTCACTAATTAGAGACAGGCAGATTTGGGGTCTGTGTCAGTGAAGGTTTCAAGGCTTGCACTTTAGAATTGGACTGGCACTCAACCCTTTCCTGGCTCAAGAAAAAGAGGAAAGTTTTGTGCATCACGATACAAGCAAAAGGTAATTGAATTCATTCTGGTCTCATTTTAAGTGAAATGTATCCTTTAATTTGATGTTAAAGATAAGTCAGAATTTATTATACTATTTGGCAATAAGGTAAATTAGGAAAATGCATAGATCTGAAATTTGTTTACTGGGTGACCTTAAGCAAGTTATCTCAGTTTACTTCACATGAGTTTAAAGTGCCTAACACAATGCCTGCCAGAGGTCAGACACTATAAATGTTAAATATTATTATTATTTCCTTAATTAGATGTGACCAGTATACAATGCCATTGGTGATGAAGTGCTCAATTTTCTGTTTAAGGTAATTTGGAAATTCATTCAATAGGACTGAATTCACCTGATTGGTAATAGGCTTCTTTCAAGTTATCCCAGGTTTATTGCCCTTTGTTGAAACAGCTCATTATATCACTTCTTCCCTTTGTCTTACTTTTGCTAATAGCCAGCCATCTGGCACCACAAGAAACTATTCCATGTCTTGGAGACTTCAGTGCTAATCTCCAGTTATAATTGAGTCTAGATATTGTTTCTCACTCAATGTATGGAAGCATTGTTGTTTTCCTTTTTGGCCTTATAAAGGTTTAGTACCATAACTCTGTTAGATCTTTAGAAAACAAATAAAGATCTGCTTTTAAGCTAAAGGAAAAAAAAAGTTTTCTTTTCCTTTCAGACTGAAAAGTAATGATCAATTTTCTACATGTAGTACTGTTAATCTATATCTCTAAATAGATTTTAAGTTGAACAAAAATCCAGGTTGGAATGTTATCATTTACAAATAATAGGTGATCAAGCTTAGTCTCCCCCTTGAATCCATTTTTTTAAGCTATTTGCTACATGGTGTTTTGTAAGCACATTCATATTAGCTGGGTTTCATATTTCATTAGCTGATGTCATGGTATCAGTCATTCAGTCAAGAAGCATTTATTAAGTACCTACTATTTCCAAGGCACTGAGCTATTAGAAAGGTATCAAATCATTGGGAATCCTGGTTTTGATACATTCAACATTTCATTTTTTTCAGTACATGCAAGAACAAATATAACAGTCCGTGGAGATGGAGGGTGGGAAATCATATATTAAAAACAATGAGAAAGACAATTTTACTGTGCCATATAGCTCATTAATGATGATTATGATCATGCTGGTGACAATAATAATATTTATATAGCACTTTAAGTTTCTCAAAATGTTTTACTTTTTTTTCATTTTATACTTATGACACTTTTAGAAAGCAGGTGCTATTATTATCTCAATTTTGCAAATTAGAAAAATGAGGCAGACAGGGATTCAGTGTCTTGCCTACAACTAGTAGGTGCCTGATTCAGGATTTGAAGTACAGTCTTCCTGACTTCAATTTTGTGCTCTATTCACTATGCCCATAAATTGAAAGGAATTAATACATAATTAAGTTGAAAGATAGGTTGGATACAGATTGCAAAAGGCTTTAAATGCTACATAGTAGAAATGATATTTGATTACACAAGAATAGGGAGCTGCTGTAGTTTATTGAGCAGAGGAATGACATAATAAGAGGGATGCTTTAGGAAAATCATTTTGCAGTAGTATGAAGGATGACTTGGTGAGGAGAGAAACCAATTAGGATGTGAATTCTAATAGAGATGATAAGGGATAGAGAGGTGATAAAGGGTTTAAACTATTGTGATGACCTTGGGAAGCAGAAAGGAAGGGATAGAAGTAATAGATGTTTTCAAGGTTGAATAGTTAAGACTTGGCAACTGATTGGATTTATGAGTAAGAGAGAAGAGGGATGTGCAGTTAAATGTATCCTTTGGTCAGCTTTATTGAAGATATACTTGTGCTGGAATTTTCAATGTCTACATAATCATGATCTTTTCTGGGACTTAGTCTTTAATAATTTAAAGGATTGATAAAATGTATGGAGTGCCTAGAACAAAATATGCATATATAAACTCTCATTCTCTCTCCCTTTCCTTCCAAGAGTAATTTTAGATCAGTTGAGTCTCAAAACATTTGCTTCTGTAAATTTTTGCTCCAAAATAGCTCCATCGCAACTAAAATATATCCTCATACTTTGGAACCCCCAAAGTTCAGAATGGAAGGAATTTTTTTGGGGGGGAAAGTGTTTCTCTTTTACGTGAACTTGTCATACTAAAAAAAAAAATCTGTGTAAGACACTTATGTGGTGCCTTAAAATTCATCATTCCCATTTCATATCTTGTAATTGAGAAAGGGGTGAAGTCTGGAAATACCTTCTATTTGAAAAATATTAGTGCAACTGGTAACTAAAATCCCAGTAATATTCAGTTGATATATGTTGATCTGGTATACAGATTAAATACATCCATGAAAATGATGGCAATTTGGTGAGTCATTCAACCCTTGAGGACATAATTGCAAATAATGACAAAACGTCAAGATCTTTCTAAAAAAAATAAATCTGCAAGCTTCCTAGTTATGTTCTTGGCATAAGTGGAGAAAGCAAATTCTTATTCCCTGAAGCAACTTGCAAGAGTGGAAATGCTCAAGCACATTTCAGAGGTATCTTTAGAATGAATAGGAAGAGATGAAAATAGTTGTTTCAGAATATAAAGCAGGAAAAGTTTTCAATTCCCAGAAAGATGGAAAACATTTAATAAATTCATTTCATTTTAAATTTTTACCCTATGTGTTTTCACCCTGTATGTTTTTACCATATATAGTAAATATAGAAGTAGTTTCTAAATAGAGTTTGTATTTCATGAAGTCATTTAGTTCCAGTGTGGTATACAGTCGCTTAAAGATTTTTGAATTATTTTCCCCTTAGGGAACTTATTTCAAGTTCTTATTTCTTACAATTGGTTTCTCTGTCTGGAACTTAGCTTTCTTTTATTTGTCTCTGTTTAAAAATAAACTTTATCAGCTATTTTTGGAGACCAAAATACCAGGACACATGGACCACTGTAATCATTGTCCATTAAGCTGAAAGGTGAAGTTCCTTGAAGCTATAATTTAGTTTTAGAAATCTGGGACATGGGAGTAGGGCCAAGATGGTGTACAAAAGGCAGAGACACACCTGAGCTCTCCCATGTTCCTTTACAAACAACTTTAAAATTACACCTGAAAGTGTATTCTGGAGTGGCAGAAACAACAACAGGTCTGTTGAAACAATTTTATTTTTGTTCTTCACTTAATAATATTTAGGGTTTTTTTTCCCCAAGTATATGTAATTAGAGCTTTCAACATTCACTTTTCTAAGACTTAGAGTTATTTTTTTTTCTCTCTCCCTCTCTTCTTGCCCTCTCTATGAGGGAAAGCAATCTAATATAGGTTATACATGTACAAACATATTAAACATATTTCCATATGAGTCATGCTATAAAAATATCAAAATAAAAGGGGAAAACCATAAGAAAGAAAAAAAGCAAAAAAAATGAAAATAGTATGCTTTGATCTGCATACATTTTCCATCATGATTCTTTTGGAATTTTCTTAGATCATTGCATTGCTCAGAAGAGTTAAGTCTATCAAATCTGATCATCACACAAAGTTACTGTTACTGTGTACAATGTTCTCCTGATTCTGCTCACTTCACTCAGCATCAGTTCGTGCAGTTTTTCTAGATTTTTCTGAAACCCACATGCTCAACATTTCTTATAGCACGCTAGTATGCCATCATATTGATATAATACAGCTTGTTCAGCCTTTCCCCAATTAATGGTCATCACCTTGACTCCCAATTCTTTGCTACTACAAAAAGACCTGCTACAAATATTTTTGTAAATGTAGGTCTTTTCCGTTTTTTGTGATCTCTTTAAGATAGCGAATGAATACCACTATTGCTGGATTAAAGGAAAGGAACTGTTTTTTTTTAAATTTTCAACATTGACTTTTATAGGATTTTGAGTTCCAATTTTTTTTCTTCCTCCCCCCCACCAAGATGTCATACAATCTTATATAGGCTATATATGTACAATCATACTAAATACATTTCCACATTAGTTATGTTGTGAAGAAAGAAACAGAACAAAAAGGAAAAAAGTGAAAATGGCATACTTTGATCTACATTCAGAAATCATACTTCTTTCTCTGGATGTGGATATCATTTTCCATGATGAGTCTTACATCATTGTATTCCTGGGAAGAGCTAGGCCTATCAAAGTTGGTCATCGCACAGTGTTGCTATTACTGTGTACAGTATTCTCTTGGTTCTGCTTACTTCATTCCATATCAGTTCATATAAGCCTTTCCAGGCTTTTCTGAAGTCCTCCTGCTCATCATTTCTTATACAACAGTAATATTCCATTCCATTTATATACTATAGCTTGTTCAGCTATTTCCTAGTTGATGGACATCCCATCAATTTCCAATTCTTGGCCACTACAAAAAGAGCTGCTATAAATATTTTTTTTTAAATATGTGTCCTTTTCCCTTTTTTATTTTCTCTCTAGGACACAAACCTAGTCATGGTACTGCTGGAACAAAAGGTATGCACAGTTTTATACTCTCTTGGGCATAGTTTCCAATTTCTTTCCAGAATGTTTGAACCAATTCACAAGTCAACCAACAATGCATTACTATTTGAATTTTCCCACAGCTTCTCCAATATTCATCATATTCCTTTTTTGTTATATCAGCCAATATGATAGGGTTGAGGTAGTATGTCACAGTTGTTTGAATTTGCATTTCTCTAATCAATAGTGATTTAGAGTATTTTTTTTCATATGACTGTAGATAACTGTAATTTCTTCATCTGAAAAGTGCCTGTTCATATTCTTTGACCAAGTATCAATTGGGGAATGACTTGTATTCTCATAAATTTGACTCAATTCTCTATATATTTGAGAAATAAAGCCTTTATCAGAAATACTGGCTTTAAAAATTGTTTCCTACCTTTCTGCTTTCCTTTTAATCTTGGTTGCATTAGCTTTGTTTAGACAAAACTTTTTTTTTTTAATTTAATGCAATCAAAATGATCTATTTTGCATTTCATAGTATTCTCTGTCTCTGATTTGGTAATAAATTTTTCCATTCTCTACAAATCTAAGAGATAAACTACACCTTGTTCTCCTAATTTGCTTATGGTATCACACTTTATGCCTAATTCATGTGTCCATTTGGACATTATCTTAGTATGTGGTTTAAGATGTTTTTCTATGTCCAGTTTCTGTCACAGTATTTTCCAGTTTTCCCAGCAGTTTTTGTCAAATAATGAGCTCTTATCCCAGAAATTACCATATTTGGGCTTATCAAACATTAAATAACTATGGTCACTGACTACTGTATATTGTTTACATAATCTATTCAATTAATGCACCACTATATGTCTTAGCCAATACCAAATAGTTTCAGTGATTGCTGCTTTATAACATAGTTTTTAGATTTGGCACAACTGTGCCACCTTTCTTCAAATTTTCCCCCATTAATTCCCTATACATTCTAGACCTTTTGTTCTTCCAGAGGAATTTTGGTACTTTTTTTTTAATTTTTAATTAATTTATTTTGAATTATCAACAATTGCTTCCATAAGCTTTTGAATTTTAAATTTTTATCCCCCTCCCTCCCTCCAACCATCCTCCCCAAGATGGCATGCAATCTGATATATTCTATATACATATATTCTTATTAAATATATTTTCACATTACTGATGTTGTAGGTAAGATTTAGAACCAATAGGAGAAACAACCAGAAAGAGGAAACAAAACACTCAGAAGAAAAAAGTAGCAAATAGTATGCTTCAATCTTCATTCATCCATAGTTCTTTCTTCTTTGTGGATAGCACTTTCCAACACGAGGCCTTTGGATATGTCTTAGATCCTTGTATTGCTAAGAAGGGTTAAGCCTATCAATATTAGTCATGGCACAATGTGTCTTTTCTTGTGTATAACATTCTCCTAGCTCTGCTCATTTCACTCAGCATCAGAGCACACAAGTCTTTCCATGTTTTTTTCTGAAGTCAGCCTGTGCATCATTTCTTATAGCACAATAGTATTCCATTCTATTCATACACTACAACTTGCTCAGCCATTCCCCAATTGATGGACATCCTCTCAATTTCTAATTCTTTGCCACCACAAAAAAAGCTGCTGTAAGTAGTTTTGCACATGTGGGTCCTTTTCCCATTCATATGATCTCTTTGGAATACAGCCTTAGAAGTGCTGTTGCTGGAACAAAGGGCATGCACATTTTTATAGCCCTTTTAGCAAAGTTCCAAATTGCTATCCAAAATGGGTGGATCATTTCACAACTCCACCAACAATGCATTAGTGTTCCAATTTTTCCACATCTTCTCCAACACTTACCATTTTCCGGTTTTGTCATCTTGGCCAATCTGATAGGTATGATGTGGTAACTCAGAGTAGTTTTGATTTGCATTTCTCTACTCAATAGTGATTTAGAGAATTTTTGCTAATAGCTGAAAGAGATACAAACTGAATACACCAAGGAATGTGTAAGGCAAAGGAGCTTGGATTAAAAACAAGGATCAACTACCCAGATTAAATAAGCATAATCTTTCAGGGGAGGAGATGGACATTCAAAAAAATGGGGGACTTCCAAACCACCCTGATAAAAAGACCAGAGCTCAACAGAAAATTTTATCTTCAAGTACAAGACTCAAGAGAGACATAAAAAGGTAAATGGGAGAGAAAGATACAATATGTTGTTAATAAGGACAAATTGTTTACATCCCCACAAAAGAAGATGACACTTGCAACTCTTGAGAACTGTACTGTTATTACACCATATTAAAAGAGTATACATAAAGTGGGTGGATGTAAGTTGACTTTGATGCAATGATAAAAAAAAAATCTAATTCAGTGGTTTAAATGAATCCAAGTAAGCGGATTAGTCTAATCTAAGAAAATGTACTGAGAAAGGAGGAGGCCGACAAGGATAAATTACATTACAGGAAAAGACACAAAAACCTATTACAGCAGAGGGAAAGAAGGGAAGGAGATGATCACTGTTTGAACCTTACCTTCATGAGATTTGGCTCAAGAAGGGAATAACATAATCAGTTAGGTATAGGAATCTAACTTGCCCTATGGGCAGTAGGAGGGAAAAGTGGAAAGAAAAGGATAGGGAATAGAAGGGAGGAAAGAAGTAGTAAGGGTAAAGGGGAAGAAAAGGGTAGGAGCAATTAGAAAGGAAGTGTGACTGAGGGAGGCAGTGGTCAAAAGCAAAACACTAGAGGAGAGAAAAGGGAAAGGAGAAAGTAAAGTGTAAATGTGTGGGGGGAGGATAGAGAGAAAGACACAGATAATAATCATAATTGTGAATGTGAAAGGGATGAACTCTCCATAAAACGGAAGCAGATGGCAGAATGGATTAAAAGACATAGTCT
The DNA here is from genome assembly GCF_003287225.1 of Phascolarctos cinereus. Taxonomy (NCBI): domain Eukaryota; kingdom Metazoa; phylum Chordata; class Mammalia; order Diprotodontia; family Phascolarctidae; genus Phascolarctos; species Phascolarctos cinereus. Next base: position 76,301,771 of record NW_027556098.1, read on the forward strand.
TACAATATGTTGTTTACAAGGATCTAAGACATCTCCAAAGGCCTCATGATGGAAAATACTATCTACATCCAAAAAAAGAACTATGGAATTTGAATGCAGATCAAAACATTCTATTTGCTATTTTTTTCTCTTCTGTTGAGTTTTGTTTCCTCTTTCTTGGGGTTCCTCCTATTGGTTCTAATTCTTCCTTATAACATCACTAATGTAAAAATATGTTTAATAGGAAAGTATATGTATAACCTATATCAGATTGTGTGATGCCTTGGAGAGGGTAGTTGGGAGAAAAGAGGAGAAAAATTTTAAACTCAGAAGTATATGGAAGTGATTGTTGATAAATCAAAATAAGTTAATAAACAAAAATAATAAAATAAAATAAAATAATGGATTACTATAATGATTAACTACCGTGTGTTGCACACTTAACCTGTTCCACTGATCCAACACTCTATTTCTTAGCCAGTACCAAGCAGCTTGATGATTGCTGCTTTAAAATGTTTTAAGATCTGAATGGTTAGGCCACCTTCCCCTGCAGTTCTTTTCATTAGTTCCCTTGATATTCTGGACCTTTTATTATTCCAAATGAATCTTGTTTTTACTTTTTCTAACTCTATAACATAATTTTTTGGTAGTTTGATTGGTAAGGCACTGAATAAGTAAATTAGCTTAGGTAGGATTGTCATTTTTATTATATTAGCTAGGCCTACCCATGAGCAACTGATTTTTTTTTCAATTATTTAGATCTCACTTTATTTGAGTGAAAAGTGTTTTGTAATTCCATTCATATAGTTCATGAGCTGGTTTTGGGAGGTAGAATCCAAAATATTTTATAATATCTACAGTAACTTTAAATGAAATTTATCTTTTTATCTTTTGCTATTGGGCTTTGTTGGTAATATATAGAAATGCCAGTGATTTATGTGAATTTATTTTATAGCCTTCAACTTTGCTAAAGTTGTTTATTATTTCAAGTAGATTTTTACTTGATTCTCTAGGATTCTCTTAAGTATATCATCATATCACCTGCAAAGAGTGATAGCTTTGTTTCTTCTTTTATTCCTTTTATTTTTGTCTTATTGCTACAGCTAGCATTTCCAGTTCGATATTGAACAAAAGTGGTAATAATGGACATCCTTGTTTCACCCCCGATCTCATTGGAAATGTTTCCAGCTTATCCCCATTACATATGATGCTTGCTAAGGTTTTAGGTAGATGCTATCTATTATTTTAAGGAAGGCTCCATTTATTCCCATGTTCTCTTAACGTTTTTTATAGGAACGGGTGCTGTATTTTGTCAAAAGCTTTTTCTGCATCTATTGAGATGATCATGTGATTTCTGTTACTTTTCTTGTTGATATGATCAGTTATGCTCATAGTTTTCCTAATATTGAACCAGCCCTGCATTCCTGGCATAAAACCTACCCGGTCATAGTGTATTATTCTTGTGATAAGTTGATGTAATATATTTGCTGATATTTTATTTAAAATTTTTGGATCTGTATTCATTAGGGAAATAGGTCTATAATTTCCTTTCTCCGTTTTGACTCTTCCTGGTTTGGGTATCAGCACCATATTTGTATCATAAAAAGAATTTGTTAAGACTCCTTCTTCACCTATTATCCCAAATGCTCTATATAGTACTGTAATTAATTGTTGTTTAAATGTTTGATAGAATTCGCTTGTAAATCCATTTAGCCTTGGATATTTTTTTATTAGGGAAAAATTTGTTCAATTTCTTTTTCGGATATGGTGTTACTTAAATATTTTACTTCCTCTTCTGTTAATCTGGCCAATTTATATTTTTGTAAATATTTATCCATTTCTCTAAGATGGTCAAATTTATTGGCATACATTTAAGCAAAACAGTTCCTAATTATTGTTTTAATTTCCTCTTTTTTGGTGGTGGATTCACTCTTTCATTTTTGATAATGGTAATTTGATTTCTTCTTTTTTTTAATTATATTAACCAAAAGTTTGTCTATTTTATTGTTTTTTTTTATAAAACCAGCTCTTAATTTTATTTATTTGTTTAATAATTTCAATTTTATTATTTTCTCCTTTGGTTTTCAATATTTCTAATTTGGTGTTTAACTGAGGATTTTTAAGTTGTTCTTTTTCCAGTTTTTTTTTTTAGTTGTACGCTCATTTCATTGAACTCCTCTTTTTCTATTTTGATTCATGTAAGCACTTAGAGATATACAACTTCCCCTAAGAGCTGCTTTTGCTGCACCCCATAAGTTACTGTATGTTGTCTCATTATTGTCATTCTCTTGAATGAAGTTATTGATGCTTTCTATGATTTGTTGTTTGCAATAATTGCTTTTTAGGATTATATTATTTAGTTCCAATTATTTTTAGTCTATTTTTCCATGACCCCTTATTACATATAAGTTTTATTACATCATTATCAGGAAAGGAAGTATTCAATGTTTCTATCTTTCTGCATTGGATTGGGAGGTTTTTATGCCCCAGTACATGGTCGATTTTTGTGTATGTTCCATGTGCTGCTGAGAAAAAAGTATATTTCTTTCTATCCCCATTTCATTTTCTCCAGAGGTCTATCATACCTAACTTTTCTGAGTTCCCCCACTACTATAGTTTTCTTGTCTATTTCTTTCCATAACTCCCTGAGCTTCTCCTCTAATAATTTGGATGCTATATCATTCGAATGCATATATGTTTAATAATGACATTACTTCATTGTGTATGGTGACTTTAACAGGATGTAGTTTCCTTCCTTATCTCTTTTGATTAGATCTATTTTTGCTTTTGCTTTGTCATATCAGGATTGCTACCCCTGTTCTTTTTTTTTGTTTGTTTGTTTGTTTTTACTTCAACTGACACATAACATATTCTGCTGCAACCTTTTACCTTTACACTGTAGGTGTCACTCTCTTTCAAATTTGTTTTCTGTAAACAACATATTGTAGGATTATGGTTTTTAATGCATTCTGCTATCAGCTTCCATTTTATGGGAGAACTCATCCCATTCACATTCACAGTAACATTTATTATCTGTATCTTTCTCTCTAGCCTCCCCTCCCACCTTTATGCTTTACTTTCTCCTTTCTGCTTTTCTCTCCTCACTAGTGTTTTGCTTTTGACCACTGACTCCCTCAGTCACATTTGCTTTCTAATTGCTCCTACCCTTGTCTTCACCTTTACCCGTACTACTTCTTTCCTCCCTTCTGTTCCTCTTCTTTTTCTTTCCCCTTTTCCCTCTTACTGCCTATAGGCTAGTTAGATTCCTACTGATTACATTATTCCCTTCTTCAGCCAGATCTGACAAGAGTAAAGTTCAAACAATTCTCATCCTCCTCCCTTCTTTCCCTCTGTTGTAATAGGTTTTTGTGTCTTTTCCTGTAATGTAATTTACACTTCTCTGCCTCCTCCTTTCCTTTTCTCTTAGTACATTTTCTTAGATCAGATTAATCAACTTACTTGGATCCATTTAACCTGCTTGATTAGATATTCTTTTTATCGTTACATCAAAGTCAACTTATATCCACCCTCTTTACGTATACTCCTTGAACATTGTGTAATAACATTACAGTTCTCAAGAGTTATGAGTGTCATATTCCCTTGTAGGGATGTAAACAGTTTACCCTTGTTAACAATATATTGTATTTTTCTGTCCCATTTACTGTTTTTGTCTTTCTTGAATCTTGTATTTGAAGATCAAATTTTCTGTTGAGCTCTGTGTTTTTATCAGGAAGGTTTGGAAGTCCCTTATTTCATTGAATATCTATCTCCTCCCCTGAAAGATTATGCTCATTTTTGCTGCATAGTTGATCCTTGGTTGTACTCCAAGCTCCTCTGCCTTACATAATATTATATTCCACACTCTACACTGTTTTAATGTAGAAGCTGTAAGGTCCTGTGTAATCCTGACTGTGGTTCCACGATATTTAATTTATTTCTTTCTGGATGCTTGCAATATTTTTCTCTTTGACCTGGTAATTTTGGAATTTGGCTACCATATTCCTCCGTGTTTTCAATTTGTATCTCTCTCAAGAGGTGATTGGTGGATTTTTTCTATGGCTATTTTACCCTCTAGTTCATGACCTTAGAGTGGTTTTCCTTTATGATTTCCTGAAAGATACTGCCAAGGCTTTTTATTTTTCATCGTGATTTTCAAACAGACCAATAATTTTCAAATTGTCTCTCCTGGATCTATTTTCCAGGTCAGTTGTTTTATCAATGAGGTATTTTGTGTTTTCATCTATTTTTTTATTCTTTTTTTTTTCTGTGTGACTGGTTCTTGCTTTCTCATAGAACCACTAGCTTCCATTTGTCCAATTCTAATTTTTAACAAATTGTTTTCTTCTATTAAATTGTGTACCTCATTCCCAATTTTGCCAATTTTGTTTTTAGGGACTTGTTTTCTTCAGTGAATTTTTTTTTCCACTTGGCCAATTGTAACTTTCAGTGATTCTTTTACCTCTCTGATTTGACTTTTCAAATCCTTCTTGAGCTCTTCTAAGAATCCTTTTTGGGCCTCAGACCAATTCATATTCCCTTTTCAGGTTGCAGATGTGGGTTTGTTGACAATGTTGTCCTCTTCACATTTTTTGCCTCAATCTTCACTGTTCTCATAGTATGAATCTATGATAAGTTTCTTTTTGCTCATGGTGTTTGCTTATTTCCTGGCCTTTAAAGAGATTGAGATCTCCTGTTGGGGAGTATAGGGTACTGAAGCCAAGTTTCTTGTGCTGGAAGCCAAAGGCCTGGTCACTGTCTTTTTGTGCTGTGGCCACCAATGTTGGCAATTGGATGGGTAGGGTTCTGGCAGCTTACTTAGTGTTTGACTGGAACTCCAGGGCAACTCTAGGTTGCCTGCTTTTCCTTTCCTTTCACTTTCTTCAGTTCCTTTCAGGTGTATGTTGCAGGGTGTTTAACTGCCTCGGTCCCTTTGTAGTGCTGTTTTCCTTATTTTTGCTGAGGCACTGGGAGACTTGGGTGCTATAGAATGCCAAGGCACCTGGTGTTTTTCTTAGCTGGTTTCTACCAGTTCAGAAGTCCTCACTGAGGCACTTGAGGGCCCAGGTGTTGGTGTTTGCCTGCTCCACCACCTAGGTTTCAGGGTATCCTCCTGTTATGCTAGCTTGGACTCCTTTCTTTCTGTATTGCTTTGCCCCAGGACAAGGGCCTTTCCTGTTAATCTCTCAAGCTACCTGGGGTACAGAACTGCTGCACCCTGTCTTCCTTCTGGTTAAGCCATACCAGGGTTTTTCCTTGGGTGATATTTTCAGAGTTTTCAGAGGTTAATACAGGAAGGTGAGAGCGACTTACCTCTTACTTTGCTGTCTTGGCTCCTGGAAGCAGAACCAGTACTATTTTTCTTGCTCTATAAAATATTTTTTATAATTTGATTAGTATGACACTGAATAAGTAAAATAGTTTGGGTAGGTTTTTTTTTTATTAAATTAACTCAGCCTATCCATTAGCAATTGATATTTTTTGAATAATTTAGATCTGAATTTGTGTGAAAAGTGCTTTGTAATTGTGTTTATATAGTTCCTCAGTTGTTTTGGTGGGTAAAATTCCAAAAATTTTATACTATCTACAGTTATTTTATTTTATTCCTATTTTTCCCAGTTAGATGCAAAACAATTTGTAACATTTGTTTTTAAATGTTTGAGTTCCAAATTCTCTCCCTTCTTCCCTCCCCAACACCCCTCATTGAAAAGGCAAGGAGTTCGACACAAGTTATATATGTGTATTCATGCAAAACATAGCTATAAAAGTCATGCTGTAAATAACAACAGTACAAAAATCTCAAGAAAATAAAGTAAAAAAAGTATACTTCAATCTTTTTTCAGTCACCATCAGTTCTTTCTCTGGGATAGTATTTTTCATCATAAGTCCTTCAAGAGTTGTCTTGGATAGCTGTATTACCGAGAATAGCTGAGTAATTCACAGCTGATCATCTTACAATATTCCTGTTACTTTGTATAGAGTACATTTCATTTCGTATCTGCCCATGCAAGCCCAGGTTTTTCTGAGGGTATCCTGCTCATCATTTCTTCTAGCACAATAGTATTCCATTATAATAACAGACCACAACTTGTTCACCCATTCCCCAATTGATGTCATCTCCTCAATTTCTAGTTCTTTGCCCCCAGAAGAGAACTGCTACAAACATTTTGTATGTATAGGTCCTTTTCTTTTTTCAGTCTCTTTTGGTATACAGACCTACTAGTGGTATTGCTAGGTTAAACTTTATGTAGGGTTTTATAGTCCTTTTGGCATAGTTCCAAATTGTTTTGAAGAATAGTTGAATCAGTTAACAACTTCATCTGAAAACAGATCATGTATTTTGATCATTTATCAATTGGAGAATAACTATTATTTTTATTAATTTGACTCAGTTCTCCATATGTTTCAGAAATGAGTCTTTTGGGGCAGCTAGGTGGTGCAGTGGATGGAGCTCTGGCCTTGAAGTCAGGAGGACATGAGTTCAAATCCAGTCTCAGACACATGACACTTACTAGCTGTGTGACCCTGGGCAAGTCACTTAACCCCGATTGCCTCACCAAAAAGCAAAAAAATAAAAGAAGGAAAAAAAATGAGGCCTTTATCAGAGAAACTTGCTTCAACATTTTTTTCACTTTTACTACAGCTAACTGTATTTCCATCTATCTCAACCCCCAATTGTTCTATTCTCTCTCTCTTTTCACCCTGTCCCTCCTCTAAAGTATTTTGTTTCTGACTACCCCTTCCCCAAATCTGCCTTCTCTTCTATCGTTACCCCCACACTTCTCTCATCCCCTTCCCCTCCCACTTTCTTGTAGGGTAGCATTGTAATTACAAATTCCATAAAATTATAAATTATACAAAAATAAAAATTATACATATAAATTGTATATAAAATTATATAAAGAATTATAAACACAATTTAGTTTGTAAGTTATTTCCTCTTTGAGACAATTCTGATTAGAGTAAGTTTCTTTTCCCCCTTCTACCCCTCCACTGTAAAAGCTTTTTCTTACCACTTTTATGTAAGATACTTTACCAATTATACCTCTCTTTTTTTTCTCCCAATATATTCCTCTCTCTTACCCCTTAATTTTATTTTTTGGATATCATCCCTACATATTCAACTCACACCTGTTCTCTCTGTCTATATATACTCCCTCTAACTATCCTAATAATGAGAAAGGTCTTTTGAGTTACAAATATCATCCCATGGAGGAATGTAAACAGTTTAACCATATTAAGGCCTTTAAGCTTTCCCTTTCTTGTTTACATTTTTATGTTTCTTTTGATTTTGGTATGTGAATATCAAATTTTCTCATCAAATCTGGTCTTCTCATCAAGAATGATTGAAAGGGTATTTTTCCCCTGAAGATTTATATCCACTTTTGCTGGGTAGTTGATTCTTGGTTGTAATACTAGCTTCCTTGACTTCTGGAATATCATATTGGAAGCCCTCTGATTATTTAATGTAGAAGCTGCTAAATCTTGTGTTATCCTGGCTGTGGCACCATGTTTCTTGAATTGTTTCTTTCTGGCTGATTGCAATAGTTTTATTCTTGATCTTGGAACTCTGGAATTTCAATATAATATTCCTGGCAGTTTTCATTTTAGGATCTTTCAGGAGGTGATCAGTGGATTTTATCAATTTCTATTTTACACTCTTGCTCTAGAATATCAGAACACTTTTCCATGATAATTTCTTCAAAAACGTTGTCTACTTTTTTTTTTTATCATGGCTTTCAGGTAGTCCAGTATTTTTTTTTAATTATCTCTTCTGGATTGATTCTAGGTCAGTTGTTTATCTAATAAGATGTTTCACATTGTCTTCTATTTTTCCATTCATTTAGTTTTGTTTTATTGTCTCTTGGTTTCTCATAGTCATTAGCTTCCATTTGCTTTATTCTAATTTTTTTTCTAGATTAAACTATTTATTCAGTGTAATACCAATCAAACTATTAAGAATTATTTTATAGAACTAGAAAAATTAATAACAAAATTCTGGAAGAAGAAAACCTCAAGGTTATCAAGAGATTCAATGAAAAAAATGTGAAAGAAGGTGGTCTAGCCATACAGATCTCAAACTGTACTATAAAGTGGTAATAACCAAAGTAATCTGCCAATGGCCAAGAAATAGAATGGTGGATTGGTGGAATAGATTAGACACAAACTGCATTATAGTTAACAACTATAATGTTCTAAACAGTGCTTCTTTTTTTCTCTTTTTTTATATTGTCTTTATTGTTTATTTTAAGTTTTCAACATACATTTCCACAAGATTTTGAATTCCAAAGTTTCTCCATATCTTGGCCTTCCCCCATCCCCAAGATGGAAAATGTTCTAACTACCTCTTCCCCCCTAATCTGCCCTCTCATCTCTCCCTTCCTTATCTTATCTCCTTCCCCTTCAATTTTCCTGTAGGGCAGAATTGTATTTCATATTTCTCATTTTTGATCATTTGTTTTAAAAACTTTGGGTTCCAATTTTATCCCTTCCTCCCTCCCAACTCACTCTCATTGAGAAGGCAAACAACTTGATACAGGTTATACATGTGTAGTCAAGCAAAACACTTCTATAGTAGTCATGTTGTGAAAAACTAAGTGCATTTCCCTTCATCATATCCTGCCCCAGATTTATTCTAATTTCTCTTTTGACCTTTTCCCTCCTTAAAAGTGTTTGCTTCTCATTACCCCCTCTCCAAATCTGCCCTCCTTTCTATCATACCCTTGCTCTCTTGTCCCCTCCCCTCCCCCATTTTCCTGTTGGATAAGATGGATTTCCATACCCAATTGAGAGTATATGTTATTCCCTCCTTAAGCCAAATTCTATGAGAATAAGATTCACTCATTCCCTCTCACTTTCCCCATTTCTCCTCCACTATAAAAGTCTTTTCTTGTCTGTTTTATGTGAGATAATTTACCATGTTCTACCTCTCACTTTCTCCTTCTCCCAGTATAATCCTCTCCCACCCCTTAATTTTATCTTCCAGATATCACCTCTTCATCTTCAATTCACCTTGTGCATCTATCTATCTATCTATCTATCTATCTATCTATCTATCTATCTATCTATCTATCTGTATATCTATATATCTATATCTGTATCTCTCTATCTATTATACACACAACACACACACACACACACACACACACACACACACACCTATAATTTTTTTTCCCCTCCAACTACCCTAATACTGACAAAGGTCTCATGAGTTACAAATATCATCTATCCATGCAGGAATGTAAGCAGTTCAACCTTAATAAGTCCCTTATTATTTCTCTTTTCTGTTTACTTTTTCATGCTGCTCTTAAGTCTTGTATTTGAAAGTAAAATTTTCTATTTAGCTCTGATCTTTTTAGCAAGAATTCTTCAAAGTCCTCTATTTCACTGAATATCCATTTCCCCCCTTAAGGATTACACTTAGTTTTGCTGTTGTAGTCCTATTTCCTTTGCCCTCTGGAATATTATATTGCAAGCCTTACGGTCCCTTAATGTAGAAAGTGCTAAATTGTGTGTTATTCTGATTGTATTCTCAATACTTGAAGTGTTTCTTTCTGGCTGCTTGCAATATTTCTCTTTGACCTGGGAACTCTGGAAATTGGTTACACTATTTCTAGGAGTATTCCTTTGGAGATCTCTTTCAGGAGGTAATTGGTGGATTCTTTCAATTTCTATTTTGCCATAAGAATCTAAAATATCTGGGCAGTTTTCCTTCATAATTTCTTGAAAGATGATGTCTAGGCTCTTTATTGTTTGTTATTATGGCTTTCAGATAGTCCAATTATTTTTAAATTATCTCCCCTGGATCTATTTTCCAGGTTAGTTGTTTTTCCAATGAGGTATTTCACATTGTTTTCTATTTTTTTCATTCTTTTGAATTTGTTTTACAGTGTTTTGATTTCTCATAAAGTCACCACCTTCCAATTGCTCCATTCTAATTTTTAAGAAAGTGTTTACTTCAGTAAGCTTTTGGACTTCTTTTTCCATGTGGCCAATTGTGTGATTGAAAGCATTCTTCCCCTCATTGCCTTTTTTGAACTCTTTTGACATTTGATTTGGTCTATTTTTTAAGGTGTTATTTTCTTTAGTACTTTTTGAGTCTCCTTTATCAAGCTGTTGCTTTGTTTTTCATGATTTTCTTGCATCACTCTCATCTCTCTTCCTAGTTTTTCCTCTACCTCTCTTTCTTGGTTCTCAAAATCCCTTTTGAGCTCTACCATGGCCTGGAACTGATTCATATTTTTCTTGAAGGCTGTGGATATAGGAGCTTTTACTGTGTTGTTTTCTTCTGGTTTTATGTTTTAATCTTTTTCATCACCAAAGTAAGATTCTTTGGTCTGACTCTTTTTGCACTACTTGCTCATGATCCCAGCCAAGTACTTGAGTTATAAACTCTTTGCTACCATAGGGGACTGATTCAAGTGTGGGTAATGTACTATCCCAAGCTCTGGGGCTTTTGTGCAGCTGTTTTCAGAAATACTTCTAGGGACCTGCAAATTTTCAGTTCTTCCAAGGTGGTATGAGAAGAGGCTAAGAGTTGACTCTTTTCCTGGCCTGTCCCCTGGTCTATGGGTGACCACAAGCCCTTTTTTCTGCCTTGGGACTGTGAGGAGGATTTCTTCTTCACCACCACTACAAGCTCCCATACCAGCACTCCTTCTCACCCCAGGATTGCCACCCCAAACTGTGACCCACATCCAAGCACAGGCAAAGCAAGTGAATCCCACACCAGGAGATAGTTCCTTACAATTCCCCTCTCATCAGCCACTAGATTCCCCCTCAGACTGTGGGAAAGGAAGCTCAGAAAGGAGCCACCACTTGGGGGCCAAGCTCAGGGACTGGGGCTGGGACCATGCTTCTCTCTCTCACCACAGTCGTAGACTTTTCCCACTGGCCTTCTAAGTTGTCTTTGGTATTTGTGGGTTGAGAAGTCTGAAAACCACCACAACTGCCCACAATTCAGTCCTCTGAGGCCTGCTCCAAGTTTGGTGAAGCCTGAATTGCCTGCTGAACTGAGCTCCTCTCCCCGCATGACATGATACACCTTTCCAATCAACCATTCAGTTTGTCTTGGGCTGCAAATTTGTTTCACTCTGTATTTTTGTGGGTTCTGCCACTTTAGAATTTGTTTAGAGCCATTGGAGGTGTTTGGGGGAGAGCTCAAGCAAGTCACTCCTTTTACTGCTCCATCTTGGCTCCACTCCCCCTCCCCCCCATGTCCACTCATTCCTATTTTTAAAAAATACTGGAAAGTATAGGTATAAAAGGATTTTTTTTCCCCTTTCAAATGATAAGAAAAATCTGCCTAAAATCATCAGCAGGCATTATTTGTAATAGTAAAAAGTACAAATCTTCCTAATAAGATGAAGGGTGAAAATAGATGTTTACAAACATTAATAATATTCAATACTGTATTAGAAATGCTAGCAGTAGAATTAAGAAAGGAAAAAGAAATTGAAAGAAACAGAATGGGCAATGAGATAATAAAATTATCCTATTTGCAGATGATGTAATAGTATTTTATTATCTGTAATTCTAAATTCTAAATATTCAAATAAAAACTCAGTGGAAATAATTAATAATTTAGCAAAGTAGCAGGATATAAAATAAATCTACATAAATCATTAGCACTTTTGTATATTGTCAACAAAACTCTACAAGAAGAGATAGTAAGAGATACCACATTTAAAACAATTGTAGAGAATATAAAACATCTGGAAGTATGTCTACCAAAACAAAATTGGGAAATGTATGAACATAATCATAAAACATTTTTATAGAAATAAAATCAGATTCAAATATCTGGAGAAATAATATTTGTTCATGGATAGACAGAACCAACACGATAAAAATGACAGTTTTACCTATACTGATCTATGTAATGCCATCATGACTAAATTACTTAAAAAATTTCCTTAACTAGAAAAAGTAACAACAAAATTCATTTGGAAGTCAAAAGTCCAAGATATCAAAGGGATGAATAAAAAAATGTAAGGGAAGGCAGCATAGCATTACTAGTTCCTAACCTATACTATAAAGTATTAATTATCAAAACTATCTGATATTAGCTAAGAAATAGAAAGGTAGGTCAGTGAACAGAGAAGACATAGAATATGCAGTAGCAAATGATGATACTAAGCTTGTGATTGACAAATGTAAAGATTTAAACACATGGGATAGGAATTCATTATTGGTTTATATTGTTTGCAGGAAACACTTTTGAAACAGAGGGATGCACAGGGTAAAGAAAAAAGGCTGAAGTAGAATATATTATGCTTCAGCTGAAGTAAAAAAAAAAAGCCAGGGGTACCAATTCTGATCTCAGGCAAAACAAAAGCAAAAATAGGTCTTAACAAAAGAGATAAGGAAGGAAACTACATCCTGTTAAGTGGCACCACAGAAAATGAAGTAATGTCATTACTAAGCATATATACATGAAATGGTAGAACAATCAAAGTCATAGAGGAAAAGTTCAGGGAGTTACAGGAATAAATACACAGTAAAACAATACTAGTGGAGGACCCCAACCTCTTCCACTCTGAGTTTGATAAATCTAACCATGAAATAAAAAAGAAAGAACTTAAGGAGATGAATAGAATATTTAAAAAGGTAGATATGGGGATATAAAGGAATATTTTTTTTTTCTCAGTGGTAAAAGACACATACACAAAAACTGATCATATACTAGGTCATAAAAACCTCACAATCCAGTGCAGAAAGGTAGAAATATTAAATGTATCCTTTTCAGATCATCATACAATCAAATTATATATAATAAAAGGCCACAGACAGACTAAAAAATAATTGGAACATAAATAATCTAATTATAAAAAAGAATGGGTCAAAGAACAAATCATAGAAACAATAACTTCATTCAAGAGAATGACAACAGTGAGTCAACATACAAAAATTATGGGATGCAGTGAAAGTAGTTGTTAGGGGAAGTTTTATATTTCTAAATGAATAAAACTTAAAAAGAGGAGATCAATGAATTGGGCATGCAACTAAGAAAAAAAAAACTAGAAAAAGAACAAATTAAAACTCCTCAATTAAACACCAAGTCAAAAATACTGAAAATCAAAGGAGAGATTAATGAAATTGAAATTATGAAAACTCTTGAACTAATAAATAAAATTAAAAGCTGGTTTTATGAAAAAGCAAAAAAAAATAGATTAAACTTTGTTTAATTTAATTTAAAAAAAAAGAAGGAAGAAAAGCAAATTGCCAGTATCAAAAATGAAAAGAGTGAATCTATCACCGAGGAAGAGAAGATTAAAACAATAATTAGGAACTATGTTGCTTAAACGTATGCCAATAAATTTGGCAATCAGTGAAATTGATAAATATTTACAAAAAAACCCCATAAATTATCCAGATTAACAGAAGAGGTAGTAAAATACTTAAATAACCCCATCTCAGAAAAAGAAATTGAACAAGTCATTGATGAACTCCCTAGGAAAAAATCTGCAGGGTCAAATGAATTTACAAGCAAATTCTATCAAAAGTTTAAAGAACAGTTAATTCCAATACTACATAGGCTATTAGAGAAAATAGGTGTAGAAGGAATCTTACCAAATTCTTTTTCTCATACAAATATGGTACTGATACCTAAACCAGGAAGAGTCAAAACAGAGAAAGAAATATATACACCAATTTTCCTAATGAATATAGATGCAAAAATTTAAATAAAATATTAGCAAATAGATTACAGCAACTTATCACAAGAATAATACACTATAACCAGGCAGGATTTATAACTGAATTCAGGGCTGGTTCACTATCAGGAAAACTGTCAGCATAACTGATCATATCAACACCAAAACTATCAGAAAACACATGGTCATCTCAATAGACACAGAAAAAGGTTTTGACATAATGCAATACCCATTCCTATTAAAAACACTAGAGAGCATAGGAGTAAATAGAGACTTCCATGAAATAATGAATAGCATCTACCTAAAACCGTCACCAAGCATTATATGCAATGGGGACAAGCTAGAAGCATTTCCAATAAGATCAACAACGATGTATATTATCCCCACTGTTGTTCAATATCATACTGGAAATGTTAGCTTTAGCATTAAGACAAAAAAAAAAGGAATAAAAAAAGAAACAAAGATATTATTCTTTGCAGGTGATATGATGATATACCTATGGAATTCTAGAGAATCAAGTAAAAAACTACTTAAAATAATAGAAGACTTTACCAAAGTTGCAGGCTATGAAATAAACCCACATACATAATTGACATTTCTATGTATTACCAACAAAGCCAAAAGAAAAAGATAGAGAAATTCCATTTAAAGCTACTGTAGCTATGGCAACAAACTTAGAAACTATATGAAAACAAATACAAAACACTTTTCACACAAATAAAGTGGGATCTAAATAATTGGAAAAACATCAGTTGCTCATGGGCAGACCGAGCTAATATAATAAAAATGGCAATTCTACCTAAAATAACTTACTTATTGAGTGTCATAACAATCAAACTACCAAGAATTATTTTATAGAGCCAGAAAAAGTAATAAAAAATCATCAGCATGAATGAAAGCTCTAGAATATCAAGGGAATTAATGAAAAGATATGGAAATGAAGGTGGCCAAGCCCTACCAGATCTTAAATTGTATTATAAAGCAATAATCATCAAAACTACTTGGTACTTACTAAGAAATAGAGTGATGGATCTTTGGAATAGGTTAAGTAGACAAGACACAGTACTCAATGACTATGGTAATCTACTGTTTGCAAAACCCAAAGAATGCAGCTTTGACAAAGACTGCTGGGAAAACTGGAAAAGACTATGGCACAAACTAGGCATAGAACAACTTACACCCTATACCAAGATAAAGTCAAAATTGGTACAAATTTGTATACAAAGGCTGATACTATAAGCAAGCTGGGAGAGAAAAGAATAGTTTTGCTATCAGATTTGTGGAGGACAGAAGAATTCAGGAGCAAACAGGAGATAGAGAATATTACAAAATGCAAAATGGATAATTTTGATTACAATAAATTCAAAAATTTTTGCACAAATAAATCCAATGCAGCCAAGATTATGAGGGAAATTGAAAACTGGAAAAGAATTTTCAAATTTATAGGAATACATGTCATTCCCCAATTGATAAATGGTCAAAGAATATGAACAGGCAGTTCTCAGATGAAGATATTAAAGCTTTCTAAAATCATATGAAAAAATGCTCTAAATCACTATTGATTAGAGAAATGCAAATGAAAACAACTCTGAGGTACCACATCACACTTATCAGATTGGCAAACATGACAAAACAGAAAAATTATAAATCCTGGAGAAGATATGGGAAAATCATAACACTAATGCATTGTTAGTAGAGTTTTGAAATGATGCAACCATTTTGGAGAGCAATTTGGAACTATGCCCAAAGGGCTATAAAAATGTGCATACCCTTTGACCCAGCAATAACACTTCCAGGGTTGTATCCCAAAGAGATCATACAAATTGGAAAAGGACCCACATGTACAAATATATTTATAGCAGCTCTTTTTTTTTATTGGGAAAGATTTGGAAAATGAAGGGATGCCCATTAATTGGGGAATGGTTGAACAAGTTGTGGTGTATGAATGTAATGGAATACTATTGTGCTATATGAAATGGTGAGCAGATAGTCTTCAGAAAAACCTGAAAAGACTTGTATGGACTGATACTGAGTGAAGTGATCAGAACCAGGAGAACATTGTGCATGGTAACAGCCACATTGAGTGCTTACTAACATTGATAGACTCAGCTCTTCTCAGCCATACAAGGATCTGAGATACCTCTAAAGGTTTCATGATAAAAAATGCTATCCACATCCAAAGGAACAGCTATGGAGTTTGAATGCAGATCAAAGCATACTATTTGCTATTTTTTATCTGTTTTGTTTTGTTTCCCCTTTCTGGTAGTTCCTCCTATTGGTTCAAATTTTTCCTTACATCACTAATATGAAAATATGTTTAATAGGCATGTATATGTATAGCCTGCATCAGATTGTGTGCCTTCTTGGGGAAGGAAGTGGGGTGGGAGGGTGAGAAAAATTTAAAATTCAAAAGGTTATGGAAGTGATTATTGATGAATCAAAATAAATTAATTTTTAAAAAAAAGGAAAAAAAGAATTCATTATTAGAAAAAAATGTTGTGAAAGCTGGAAGCAGTCTGTCAGAAATTATGCGTAGATAAATATCTGACATCATTTATGAAGATAAGGTCTAAATGAATATATGACTTAGATATAAAGCAAAAAAAAACAGAAGAATATTGAATATATTACCTTTTCAGACTTATGGAAAGGAGAATTATTTATGAATAAGCAAGAAATAAAGAACATTGTGATATATAAAATGAATAATTACAATTACTTTAAATTTCAGCTGATTTCAGAGATACTTCTAGGGACTTGTAAATTTTCATTTCTTCCAAAGTGATATGATAAGAGACAAGGTGTTTACTACTTTCCTGGCTTGTGCTTTGGTCTATGAGTGACCACAAGCACTCTTTTCTGTCTTGGAACTGTGAGGAGGGTTCTTTCTTCACAGCCAGTACAAGCTCCACCAAGGCAGTGCTCCTCCTCGCCCCAGGATCGCCACCCAAAACTGTGACCAAGATATAAGCATGAGCAAAGCAAGAGAATCCTGCAGCAGCAGAGAGATTCCTGCAATCTCTCTCTGATCAGCCACTTAATCCCTGATTCCCCCTCAGTCTGTGGGCTGGAATCTCTGGAGGCAGCCACTGACCTAGGTCCCTCTTGTGAACTAGGGCTGGGACCCCACACTTCTCTCTCATCTCAGACATGGACTTTTCCTACTGACCTTCTAAGTCATCTTTGGCATTCATGGATGGAGAAGTCTGGAAAACACTACAACTGCCCACAATTTAGTCCTCTGAGGCCTGCTTCTGGTTCACCAAGCCCTGCACGCCCATACCAAACTGCTCTCCTCTCCCCGCCAAGCACGATAAACCTTTCCAATCAAATGTCTCGTCTATCATGGCCTGGAAATTTGTTTCTCTCTGTCTTTTAGTGGATTTTGCTGCTTCAGGATTTGTTTAGAGCCTTTTTTTTTTTACAGATATTTGGAGGGGGAGAGCTCAAGCAAGTCATTGCTTTTACTGTGCCATCTTGGCTCTGCCCCTGGCAAGTTTTATTTTTAAGGAATTCTTCTCTTCAGTGAATTTTTGTATCTTATTTTCCATTTGGCCAATTCTATTTTTTAAGTTGTTTTCTTACATGGATTTTTTTTTTCCAATTTGGCCACTTGTATTTAAGGAACTGTTTTCTTCAGTCCATTTTTATCCTTCTTTTTCCAAGCTGTTGATTCTCTCTTGCATACCTCTCGTTTCTTTTCCCAGCTTTTCTTCTACTTCTCTAGTTTGATTTTTAAAATCATTCTTGTGTTCTATCAATAAGGCTTTTTGGACTTGAGATACATTTCTATTCCCTTTTGAGTTTTTGGATGTAGGTATAGTGACAATGTTGTCATCCTTTGAATCTGTGTTTTGGTCTTCCCTGTTATCACAGAAACTGCCTATGGTTAGTGTTGATTTTTGCTTTTTGATCATGATCCTGGATTTTAATGTTGATCTGTGCTTCTGAGGCTTGGGGTAAACTGTTCCAAGCTTCTTGTGCTAGTGGCCAGGGGCCTGCAATGGCTTTGTGTCCTGGGACCTCAGGTGCTGGCAGCTTACCTGGTGCTAAGCTGGGGTCCCAGTGGTGGTTCCTGGAATGTTCTAAGTCCAGGTGGGGCCTCTCTGCATTGTCCTGGAGCTGCAATGAAGCACGTGGGAATACAATTGCTGGAGATGCCTGCCTGCCCTAGGCTGTGCTGAAGCATACGTCTGGCAGCTGGAGAATGTCTCCCTGCCTGGGACTGCACCAGAGCACAGGAAGATCCAGCCACTGGAAGATGACTTGTGGGCCAGGCCAGTGCTATGCTGAAGAATGGGGAGGTCTGGCCACTGAAGGCTGCCTGGTCACCTGGGCTGTGCTGAAGCACATGGAGGTACACTGCAGGAGGATGCTTGCCCTCCTGGTGCTGTGTTGAAGCATGTGGTGGTTCTCTGAGTTGCAGTCTGCTGGATCCCACATGTTAAGACACATGTGGGATCCTGGTATTGGAATTTACCTGTAGCACCATGCTGGGGCTCCAGATCTCCCACTATTTTACTGAGAGATGAAGCTTGTTTTTGGTTTGCTGGGACATTTGAATTCTCCTTTTGCATAAGTGGGATGACCCTTCTTACTGATCCTCTAAGTTCCCTTGGCTAAAAGACTACTCAACCCCATCTTTCGGCTAGCTCTGTCGTTCCAAAATAATTTTCCTGGGGTGTTTTTCTTTTTCTTCTGATTTTTTTTTTCAGAAGTCAATAAGTGAGAATGACATTGATTTACTGCTTACTCTGCCATCTTGGTTCAGTCTTATACCTCTCATATTATCTATCCTGGATCCATTTTCCAGGTAAATTGTTTTTCTGCTAAGGTATTTTACATTTTATTTTATTTTTTCATTCCCTCAACTTTGTTAGATTGCTTCTTGATGTCTCAGAGTCATTAGCTTCTACTTGCCCAAATCTAATTTTTCAATATATTCATTTTTATTAATTTATTTTGATTGATCAATAATCACATTCATAAACTTTTAAGTATTAAATTTTTCTCCTCCTCTTTCCCCTCCTCAACCCCTCCCTCTCCAAGATGGCTCACAATCTAGTATAAGCTATATATATACATTCCTATTAAACATACTTTCATATTAATAATGTTATAAGGAAGACTTAGAACCAATAAGAGGAATTATCAGACAGAGGAAACAAAACAAAACAGAAAAAAAAATTGCAAATAATATGCTTCCATGTGCATTCTAATACAAATTCTTTCTTTGTATATGGATAGCATTTTCCATCATGAGACCTTTAGAGATATCTTAGATCCTTGCATTGCTGAGAAGGGTTAAATGTATTGAAGTCAGTTATTACACAATGTGACTGTTACTATGTACAATGTTCTCCTGGTTCTCATCACATCACTCAGCATCACTCCACATAAGTCTTTCCAGGTTTTTCTGAAGTCTCCTATTCATCAATTCTTATAGCACAATAGTATTCCATTACATTCATACACTACAACTTGTTCGGCCATTCCCCAGTTGATGGACATCCTCTCAATTTCCAGTTCTTTGCCACCACAAAAAGAGCTGCTATAAATATTTTTGTACATGTAGGTCCTTTTCTCATTTTTATTATCTCTTTGGGGTACAACCCTAGAAGTTCTATTTCTGGGTCAAAGGGTATGCATTTTTTATAGCTTTTTAGGCACAGTTGCAAATTGCTCTGCAAAATGGTTGAATCATTTCACAACTCCACCAACAATGCAGTAGTTTTCCAATTTTCTCATATCTTCTCTAACATTTATCATTTTCCTGTTTTATCATGTTGACCAATCTGAAAAGTATGTTGTACCACAAAGTTGTTTTGATTTGCATTTCTCTAATCAATAGTGATGGCTTTAATATCTTCATCTGAGAACTGCCTGTTCATATCCTTTGACCATTTATCAATTGGGAAATGACTTGTATAAATTTGACTTAATTTTCTATGTATTTTAGAAATGAGGCCCTTATAAGAGAGACTAGTTGTAAAAATTCTTTCCCAATTTTCTATTTCTTTCTAATCCTGATTGCATTGACTTTGTGCAAAAACTTTTCAATTTAATGTAATTAAAATAATCCATTTTGCATTTCACAATGTTCTCTGTCTCCTGCTGGGTCATGAATTCTGTTCTCCATAAATCTGCTAGGTAAACTCTTGCTTGTTCTCCCAAGTTTTCTTATAGTATCAGCCTTTACATCTAAATCATGAAGCATTTTGACTTTATTTTGATATACAGTGTGAGATTATGTTCTTTCGCTAGTTTCTTCCATAATCTTTTTCAGTTTTCACAGCAGTTTTTGTCAAATAGTGAGTTTCTATCCCAGAAGCTGGGATCTTTGGGTTTATCAAATAGTAGATTACTATAGTCATTGACTGCTGTGTCTTACATGCCTAACCTATTCTACTGATACACCATTCTATTTCTTAGCCAGTACTAAGTAGTTTTGATGATTGCTGCTTTATAATACAATTTAAGATATGGAATGGCGAGGCCACTTTCCCATATATTTATTTTCAATAGTTCCCTTGATATTCAGGACATTTTGTTATTCCAAACGAATTTTGTTATTATTTTTTTCTAGCTCTGTGAAAGAATTTCTCAGTAGTTTGATTGGTATGACACTGAATAAGTAAATCAGCTTAGGCTGTATTGTCATTTTTACTATATTAGCTCAACCTACCCATGAGCAACTAATGTTTTTTCTAATTATTTACATCTAACTTTATTTGTGTGAAAAGTGTTTTGTATTGTGTTTATACAGTTCTTGTTGATAGTTATCCAAATATTGAACCAGTCCTGCATTTCTCATATAAATCCTACCTGATGATAGTGTATTATTCTTGTGCTAAGTTGCTGATAATATTTGCTAAATTTTTATTTAAAATTCTTGCTTCGATATTCATTAGGGAAATTAGTGTATAGTTGTCTTTCTTTGTTTTGACTCTTCTCTGTTTAGCTATCAGCATCATATTTATATCATAGAAAGAATTTGGTAAGACTTCTAAGTTGCCTATTTTCCCAAATAGTCTATACAGTATTGGAATTAATTGTTCTTCAAATGTTTGATAGAATTTGCTTTTAAATCCATCTGGCCCTGGAGATTTTTTTCTAGGGTGTTCATCAATGGCTTATGCAATGATTGAGTTATTTAATTATTTATTTCCTCTTCTGCTAATCTCAGCAACTTACATATTTTTTTTTCTAAATCTACATTTCACTAAGATTGTCAAATTTATTGGCACACAGTTGGCCAAATAGTTTCAAATAATTATGTTAATTTCCTCTTCCTTGGGGGTGGATTCACCCTGTTCATCTTTGATACTGGTATTTCGGTTTTCTTCTTTCTTTTTTTAAATTAAATTAACCAAAGTTTACCCATTTTATCTTTTTTCCATAAAACCAGCTCTTAGTTTTATTTATTAGTTCAATAGTTTTCTTAATTTCAATTCTATTGATTTCTCCTTTGGTTTTTAGTATTTTTAATTTGGTGTTTAATTGAGGATTTTTAATTTGTTCTTTTTCTATTTTTTTTTAGTTGTATGCCCAATTTATTGATCTCTCTTTCTATTTTTTTTTTCATGTAAGCATGTAGATATATAAAACTTCCCCTAGGAACTGCTTTTGCTGCATCCCATGAGTTTTGGTATGTTGTCTCAATATTGTCATTCTCTTGAATAAAATTACTGATTGTTTTTATGCTTTGTTTTTTGTCCCATTCATATTTTAGGACTAGATTATTTAGTTTCCAATTATTTTTAGTCTATCCTTTCATGGTACTGTATTATACATAATATTTATTGCATTATGATCTATAAAGGATACATTTAATATTTCTGCCTTTCTGCATTGGATTGTGAGGTTTTTATGCCCTAGTACATGGTCAAATTTTGTGTATGCTCCATGTACTGCCAAGAAAAAAAGTATATTTCTTTCTATCCCCATTAAATTTTCTCCAGAGGCCTATCATTCCTAAAATTTCTAAAATTATATTCACCCCCTTAACTTCTTTCTTGTTTACTTTGTGTTTAGATTCATCTGGTTCAGAGAGGGGGAGGTAGAGATCCCTCACCAGTAAAGTTTTACTACCTATTTCTTTCTGTAACTCCCTGAAGTTTTCCTCTAAGAATTTATATACTGTATGATTTGGTGCATATGTGTTTAGTAATATTACTTCATTGTCTATGGTGCCTTTTCAGCAGGATGTAATTTCCTTCTTTATCACTTTTGATAAGATTTGTTTTTGCTTTTGCTTTGTCTGAGATCAGGATTGCTATCCCTGCTTTTTTTTTTTTACTTCAACTGAAGCGTAATATATTCTACTTCATCCTTTTACTTTTACCCTCTGCCTGTCCCATTGTTTAAAATGTGTTTCCTGTAAACAACATATTGTAGGATTATAGTTTTCACTCCATTCTGCTATCCATTTCATTTTATGGGAGAGTTAAACCTAATCACATTCACAGTTATGATTCCTATCTATGTCTTTCTTCCATCCTATTTCCCCTCTGTTTATGTTTTTCTTTCTTCTTCCTTCCTTTCCTTCATCACTAGTGTTTTGCTTCTGATGACCCCTTCCCTCAGTTCTGCCTCCCTTTTATTGGCCTCCTTCCTTTTCTTCCCTTTTGCCCTTACTACTTCTTCTCCCTTTTCTTTCCCCCTTTCCTCCTACTGTCTATATGGCAAGTTATATTTCTTTACCTAACTGATTATGTTTTACCCTCCTTGAGCCAAATCTGATGAGAGTAAAGCTCAAACAATGCTCTTCTCCCTCCCTTCTTTCCTTCTACTGTAACAGATTTTTGTACCTTTTCCAGTAATGTAATTTACACTTATCTGCTTCTTCCTTTTTTTTCTCCCAGTAAATTTCTTTAGTTAGATCAGATTAATCCATTTACTTAGACCCATTTAACCCACTTGATTAGATTTTTTTTATCATTACATCAAAGTGAACTTCCCACCCCCCTCTATGTATATTTCTTTAAAGGAGTATAATAACAATACAGTTCTCAAGAGTTACAAGTGTCATCTTCCCATGTAGGGATATAAATAGTTCGCCCTTATTAATATTATTTATTTTCTGTGCCATTTACCTTTTTATTTTTCTCTTGAGTCCTGTATTTGAAGATCAAATTTCCTGTTGATCTCTGGTCTTTATATCAGGAAGGTTTGGAAGTCCCTTCTTTCATTGTATATCCATCCCCTCCCTTGAAAGATCATGCTCATTTTCACTGAGTAGTTGATCCGTTGTTGTAATACAAGCTCCTTTGCCTTACAGAATATCATATCACATGTCCTATAATCCTTTAATGTAGAAGCTGCAAGATCCTACATAATCCTGTGTTTCCATGATATTTTAAATTGTTTCCTTCTAGCTGATTCCAGTATTTTCTTTTTGGCCTATAATTTTGGAATTTTGCTACTATATTCCTTGACATTTTCACTCTGGGATCTTTAGTAGTTGATTGGTGGATTCTATCTACGACTATTTTACTCTCTGGTTCTATGACCTCAAGGCAGTTTTACTTGATGATTTTGTGAAAGATGCTGTCCAGGCTCTTTTTTTCATTGTGGTTTTCAGGTAGACCAATATCTTTAAGTTGTTTGTCCTGGATCTATTTTCCAGGTCAGTTGTTTTACCAATGAGGTATTTTACATTTTCATCTGTTTTTTCAGTCTTTTACTTGTGTTTGACTAATTATTGTTCTGTCAGAGTCATTTGCTTCCACTTGCCCAATTCTAATTTTTAACAAATTGTTTTCTTCTATTAGGTTTTGTATCTCCTTCTCCATTTGACCAATTCTGCTGTTTAAGGAGTTGTTTTCTTCGGTGTATTTTTTTTTTCCAGTTGGCCAATCGTATTTTTTAAAGACTTATTTGCTACTGTTAACTTTTGTCGTCCCTTTTCCAAGCTATTGATTCTCTTCTACATACCTCTCATCTCTTTTCCCAATTTATCTTCTATTTCTCTTATTTCCCTTTTAAAATCCTTCTTGAGCTCTTCCAAGAAGGCTTTTTGGGCTTCAGACCAGTTCATGTTTCCTTTTGAGGTTCCAGATGTGGGTTTGTTGACAGTGCTGTTCTCTTCAGAATTTCTGCCTTGATCTTATAAGATCAAGAATTTATATATAATAAGAATTTATATATAATAAGAATTTATAGTACTTTTCTTTTTGCTCATGGTGCTTGCTTATTTCCTGGCTTTTAAAGAGAGTGAGCTCTCCTGCTGGGGAGTAGGGGGCACTGACACAAACTTCTTGTGTTGGGAGTCTGAGGCCTAGTCACTGGCTTTATGTGCTGGTACCTCTGATGCTGGCAGTTTGAGGTTGTAGGGTTCTAGCAGCTTACCTGGTATTGGGCTGGAATCAGCAATACTGGAACTCTAGGAGTAGGATTGGGTATTCTGGTCCCTGGAGATTTCCTGCTAACCTTTCCTTCCTTACACTTTCCTTTCTTCCTTTCAGATGGATTTTTTTTTCTGCTGTGAGATGTTTCTCCACCTGGGGCTTTCTCACTTGGAGCAGTTCCCAGCGTTTTGCTTAGGCACTGGGAGACTTGGTTGGTGTAGAATGCCCAGGCACCTCAAGGTTTTCTGAACTGTTTTCCACTAGTTCCCTAGCCCTCACTGAGGTTCTCAGGGATCTAATTTTTGCCTGCTCCACCACCTTGGTTTCAGGATCTTCTCCTGCTATACTGAGGTAGGGCTTTCTGATAGCTTGCTGGATTGCCTCCCTTTCCGTACCACTTCCCTTCCTCCAGGGCAAGAGAGGCCTTTCCTGTTAATCCCTCCAGCTATCTGGGCTACAAGAGTGCTGCAACCTGTCTTTCTTCTGGTTCAGCTGTTCCAGGGTTTTTCCTGGGGCAATATATTCTGAGCTTTCAGAGGTTAAAAAGGAATGGTGAGAGCTAAGTTCTTCTTACTCTGCCATCTTGGCTCCCAGATGTGGAACTCCTCCGATTTTAATTTTTAATGAATTATTTTCTTCAGTTAGCTTTTGTACCTTTTATTCTATTTGGCCAATTCTACTTTTACTGGAGTTCTTTTCTTTAGTAATTTTTTTTTCCATTTGGCCATTTTTTTTCTTTTTTAAGGAATTGTTTTCTTTAATTTTTGTCCTTCCTCTTTCAAGCTGTTTACCTTATCTTGAATACCCCTAATTTCTTTGGTCCCCATTTTCCTCTAATGCTCATATTTGACTTTTTAAATCCTTTTTGCACTCTTCCAAGAAGGCTTTTTTGGGCTTGAGATCAATTCAAACTCCCTTTTGAGTTCTCATATGTAGGGATTTCAACAATGCTTTACTCTTCTGAGTTGGACTTTTGGTCTTTTCTGTCACCATAGTATCTTTCTATGGTCAAGGATCTTTTTGTTGCCTGGATTTTAGCATTGGCAATTTGGTTCTATGCTGGAGTTGGAGGGCTAACAACTGGGCTGCTATGCCACTGGCTTACTGAGTCAGGACAAAGAGGCCAGTTGCTCATCTGTGTTGTGGTTAAGAGCCTCCTGCTGATTTGCCCTGACACCTGTGCTGGGCTGTGCTACCCTTTTAACAAAGTGAGACAGACCTTTCTTGAAGTCTTTCTAAGTTGTCTTAAGCTTGAAAATTGTTTTACTCTACCTTTTTGTAGTTTCTGTTACTCTACAATACATTTAGAAGCTTCATTTAATTTTGTTTCTAAAGAAAACTGGGGAGAGCTCAGGAAACTTTATGGCCTATCCTGCTCTGCCAAGTGAAACAATTTCTAACCCAAGACATCTCGGGATATCAGTAGGAAATATTTGGCTCGCCTCAGTAGTGTTGAAGCCTGGAGCCTAGCACAGCATAGACAAACCCCAACAAGCTAATGGCAGGCCTTGGAGGCTTCTGCATTATACAGGTAGAAGCAGCTTCCAGATCTCTCAGCCAACATATAGTAAGAGTGTCAGATGACTAGTTAGTAGATTACAGGGTCTGTTTGCTGACATGAGTTGCAGGACCATATTGCATTGCTCATATATCTTCCCAGTCCCAGAGCAATGCATTTGTGGAGCCAGAGGAATGGGAACCCTGGTCACAGTTCCAAGGTAGAGAAGCACGCCTATGGTCACTCACAAGGTAGAAGGATTCCATTTCTGAAGTTCAAGGCTGAAGTGAACAGTGAAGTTTCTGACCAAGAGAAAGCAGGAGCTTGAGTCAGAATTTCATGCTCACTATGAGTGGAAGAAATTGCAACCATGGAGTAATAGGGTCCCTGGCAACAGCTGCAGGGTAGAGAAGAGTGATTGTTGCCACTCACACACACCAGCATAGGCCAGGGAAGAAGTGATCATACTATACCACCTTGGAAAAATCAAAATTTGCAGACCCCCATAAGTTGCTTTTATTAAGTGCTTCTTATGTGTCAGACACTGTGTTGAGTACTGGGGATCCAAAAGGAGGCAAGAAATAAATTCATTGATCTTAAGAAGCTTACAATCTCATGACATAACAAACAAACAAACATGTACAGAATGTACACATAACTATATAGCTGTATATCTGTATATTTATCTGTACATGGATACATATATTAAAAAATAGTAAAAAATTAGAAGAATGAAGGCACTAGAATTAAGAGGGATTGAGATTTGCATCCTGCAGAAGTTGGGAGTTTAACTGAGTCTTGAAAGAAACCATGAAAATCAGTAGGTACAGATGAGGAGGGAGGGCATTCCAGGCAGAATACACAATCAAAGAAATGCTTATAGCTGAGAGATGGAGTGTCTTGTTAAAGGAATAGCAAAGTGGAAAATATTACTGGCCTCAAAGTATCCGCGGCAGGGACTAAGACCTAGGAATTATGAAAATGTGTGTTGGATTGTCAAGATTATAAATGTATTTTGCTTGGAGTGGGAAGTCTTGATGTAGACATACCCCCAGGAGGTTATTGTAGTAATCTAAACATGAATTGATGGGGTCTGTACCAGTGAAATAGCAATATCAGAAGAGAGAAGGGGTACATTTGAAAGATGTTTTAAAGATGAAAACTAGTGCTCTTTGCAATAGTTAGGATATAGAAGGTGACAAATACCTAATCAGAAGTTGATGGCTGAGGTGTGGAAGGTACTTCCAATATGAGAAGTACACCAGGGATGGTATGAGCTTATAGTGTGAATAGATTTCTATGGACATGATAGAAAAAATCCCGAGGAGATAAATATAGCCTAGTGAGGAATGAATATGTGGCCTAGACCTCCTCCTTAAATTGTAAGAGTGTATTTATGTGTGTGGTGTCTATGTATGTGAACACATTGGGTGATCTCAATGTCCCTTCTAGCTTTATAAATCCATGATTCTTTATAACATTAGAAACGTAGTACTAGGGGCAGCTAGGTAGAGCAGTGGTTACAGCATTGGCCCTGGATTCAGGAGGACTTGAGTTCAAATCTTGCCTCAGACACATAACACTTACAGTCTGTGTGAACCTGGGCAAGTCACTTAACCCCATTGCCTCACCAAAACAAAACAAAACAAAACCAGAAATGTAGCACTTACTTCAAAATCACTTCACACACTAAGCATTAAGACCATCAGCACTCAGGAAGAGTCTGTTGAATTGAGATTACAATATCATCCGTCACTATTTGATGTGGTTAGTAAGCACATATCTTTTAAAGGTGTAAGAACCAAGCTTCATGGTTGCCATGAGTTTTAACTTTTTTTTAATTTTAATTTTTTTAAATTTATTTTTAGTTTTCAATATTCACTTCCACAAGTTTTTGAGTTCCAAATTTCTCACCCCTCCCCCCACCCCAAGATGGCATGCATTCTGAATACCCCTTCCCCTGGTCTGCCTTCTCTTCTGTCTCTTCCCCCTCCCTTCTCTTATCCCCTTCCCCTTCTATTTTCCTGTAGAGCAGGATAGACTTCTGTACCCCATTTCCTGTATTTCTTATTTCCCAGTTGCATGTGAAAACATTTTTTTAAAACATGTGTTTTTAAAACTTAGAATTCCAAATTTTCTCCCTTCCTGCCTCCCCACCCCCCCTCATTGAAAAGGCAAGCAACTCAATATAGGTTGTACATGTGCGGTTATGCAAAACACTTCCTTAGTAGACATGCTGTGAAAAACTAACTCTATTTCCCTTACTCCTATCCTGCCCTCCCTTTTATTCTATTCTTTCTTTTGACCCTGTCCCTCCTCAGAAGTATTTGCTTCTGATTACCCTCTTTCCCAATCTGCCCTCCTCTCTCACCCCCTCTCTTGTCCCCTTCTCCCCCTATTTTCCTGTAGGGTAAGACAGATATCCATACCCAATTGAATGTGTATGTTATTCTCTCCTTAAGCCAAATCCTATGAGGATAAGATTCCCTCATTCCCTCCCACCTCCCCCTGTTTCCCCTCCACTTTGAGAGATTTTTCTTTCTTTTTTTGCGAGATAATTTATCCCATTCTACCTCTCCCTTTCTTCTCCGAATATAATCCTCTGTAACTCCTTAATTTTATTCTCCAGATATGACCCCTTAATCTTCAACTCACCCTGTGCCCTCTATCTATCTATCTTTATATACATACATACATACAATTTTTTTCCTTCAACTACCCTAATACTGGCAAACTTCTCATGAGTTACAAATATCATCTTTCCATGCAGGAATGTAAACAGTGCAATCTTAGTAAGTCTCTTATGATTTCTCTTTCCTGTTTACCTCTTCATGTTCCACTGGAGTCCTGTATTTGAAAGTCAATTTTTCTGTTTAGCTCTGGTCTTTTCATCAGGAATGCTTGAAAGTCCTCTATTTCACTGAATGACAATTTTTTTCCCCTGAAGGATTATACTCAGTTTTTCTGGGTAGGTGATTCTTGGTTGTAATCCTATCTCCTTTGCCCTCTGGAATATTATATTCCATGCCCTGCGGTCCTTTAATGTAGAAGCTGCTAAAGCTTGTGTTATCCTGATTGTGTTTCCACAGTACTTGAATTGTTTCCTTCTGGCAGCTTGTAATATTTTCTCCTTGACCTGGGAACTCTGGAATTTGGCTACAATATTCCTAGGAGTTTTCCTTTGGGGATCTCTTTCAGGAGGAGATCAGTGAATTCTTTCAATTTCTATTTTGCCCTCTGGTTCTACTACATTAGGGCAGTTTTCCTTGATAATTTCTTGAAAGATGATGTCTAGGTTCTTTTTTTCATCATGTCTTTCAGATAGTCCAATAATTTTTAAATTCTCTCTCCTGGATCTATTTTCCAGGTCAGTTGTTTTTCCAATGAGATATTTCACATTGTTTTCTAATTTTTCATTCTTTTGGATTTGTTTTACAGTGTCATGATTTCTCATAAACTCACTAGCTTCCAATTGCTCTATAATAATTTTTAAGGAAGTGTTTTCTTCAGTAAGCTTTTGGGCTTCCTTTTCCATTTGGCCAATTTTGCTTTTTAAGGCATTCTCCTCCTCATTGGCTCTTTGGACCTCTTTTGCCATTTGGGTTAGGCTATTTTTTAAGGTGTTATTTTCTTCAGCATTTTTTTGGGTGTCCTTTAGCAGGCTGTTGACTTGCTTTTCATGATTTTCTTGCATCACTCTCAGTTTTTCCTTTACTTCCCTTACTTGCTTCTCAAAATCCCTTTTGAGCTCTTCTAAGGCCTGGGACTGATTCATATTTTTCTTGGAGGCTTTGGATGTAGGCGCTTTGACTTTGTTGTCTTCTTCTGGTTGTATATTTTGATCTTCTTTTTCACCAAAGTAAGATAATATAGTCTGACTCTTTTTGCACTTCTTGCTCATGATCCCAGACAATTACTTTAGTTTTAAACTCTTTGTCAAGGTAAGAGTCTGCTTCCAAAGTGGAGAGTGTACTGTCCCAAGCTTCAGGGGTTTGTATAGCTGTTTTCAGAGATACTTTAGGGACCTGTAAATTTGGTGTTTACTCCTTTCCTGCCTGACCACAAGTATTCCTTTCTGTCCCGTAACTTTGAGGAGGGGTTCCTCTTTACAGCCACTACAAGCTCCACCATGCCAGCGCTCCTCCTAGCCCCAGTACTGCTGCCCAGAACTGTGACCCAGATCCACACACAGGCAAAGCAAGAGACTCCTGTCTCAGCATTGGCAAACAGATCCCTGCAGTCCCTCTCTGATCAGCCAGTGGATTCCCCCTCAGTCTGTGGGCCAGAAGTTCAGGAAGCAACTGCCCCCCAGGGCCACGCTCTTGGGGAATGGAACTGAAACCCCACCTTCCTCTCTGACCACCGACAGACAGAAACAGACTTTTCCCACTGACCTTCTAAATTGTCTTTGGCATACCTGGATTGAGGAGTCTGGAAACTTCCACAGCTGCCCACGATTCAGTCCTCTGAGGCCTGCTCCAGGTTTGCTGTGGTCTGCGCGCCCACGCTGCGCTGCACTGTGCTCCCAGCCTGGTGCAATACACCTTTCTGATTAATCATCCAGGTTGTCTTGGGCTGGAAATTTGTTTCACTCTGTCTTTTTGTGGGTTCTGCTGCTTCAGAATTTGTTTACAGCCATTTTTTATGAGTATTTGGAGGGGTTTGGGGGAGAGCTCAGGCAAGTCACTGCTTTCACTCTGCCATCTTGGCTCCGCCCCTTATTTTCTGAAATTATAGATGTCTCAGACTTCTAAAACAAAAAGTTTACTGCAAGGCTTTTCCACTTTTAGATTATAGGAAATTGCTATATTAGTCCATATGGAATGGTGCTCAGCTCCAAGAAATAGTAGTCAAAATGCAGAGTGGGGGTCTTACAGAGAAAAAAGGAAAGTAACAGAAACAGAGAAACAAATACAGACAGAGACAGATGGGTAGAAGGTAGGGCATAGAGTCTGAGATAAAAAGAGACAGAGGTAGACAAAAAGAGAGAGAAAAAGAGAAACAGACAAAGAGGAAGGTTTAGTTTTTCTATAGCTTCTCTTCCAAGCTAAACAGAAAGATCCTAGCAGAGCAACAGTGACACCTTTAACCTTTTTAGATTATCTACACTTTTACATTCAATAATTACTATCTGATTAATTAAAAGGAGACAAAGGCTACTAAATGATACGTACATTAAGACTCTTCCAGAAATCCCCCTTAAGCTTTTCCCAATCATATCTTTTTTACATATAAATTTTCATCATTTCTTATTGGTTTATACCAGGGTTTGGTATATTTTGGACTACTGACCAAATCCTGCTTGCCACCTATTTTTGTAGAATGCTGATCAAAGAAACATTTTTGTGCAATGGGAATTTCTGCCAGAGAGGACATTTTGATCTTCATCATCTGTATTCTTCCAGTGTATAAGCTGGTAAAACATTATTTGAATAGTATATACTCCCATGTCCATCAGTCTAAATTTGTTTGCTTTTTGGGAGTTAGGGTTAACTTTCCTGCTTAGCTATTCTTCATTCCCATCTTCCTGTTCTGCATTCCTATCTTCTTATTAGATAATTTAGAAAATTCATTAATTTTATTGGTTCTAAAATATTGAGGGAGCCTCCCATTAATATTTTTTTTTTCTGTCTAAAATGACATACAAGGCTTGAACTATCAAGGATTTGTGCTGGACTGTGGATGCCCCCTCCAGCAAAACACACATACCTCTGTGCTGCCCACTATGGGCATGGAGGATGCACATTGACACTGTCCCTGCTCAGTTGTTTTCCTCATTCTTTTGTGAGTAACAATGGATTTTAAAGCTCTCCCTGTGTGGAAAAATGCTTTTCATCTGAACTCAATTGTGCTACACAGGGTTTGAGAGAATTCTCAAATATCCAAATAGAAAATAGCCACATTTTCATTGGTATTTTAAATGGAAAAGATTGAGAATGGCTAAAAAGTGAATTAATCCAAAATCATCTTCTTTCCTTCCTCTTTGTAGTACATCCTGAGATATAATTGTTTAAGTAGCATGTTGACTTCCCTAAATTATTTGATCTCTATAGGATTAAATTTATTGTGCAAAAATGAGTACATACTAATTAAGAGCCCACACTGAATACAAAGAGAATGAGTTAAGGAGGAAAAAATATATATATAGGTCTATAGAGTTACAACTACAAAGTGGGTAGTCCAAATGCAGATTATTCATCATTCAAAGATCTCTCATTCCATTCAAATTGCAGTGCTCCACCAAAAATAAAACATCACTACTAGTAACTATATATGAGACACAATTACATTTTACTTACTCTTTTTGTTCAGGTTTATGCAATCATCAGAAATGAATTACATGTAAGACTTATTTTAGCTAATACCTGGAGCAGGTCTCAGACGACTGAATTGTGGGCAGCTGTGGTGGATTCCAGACTTCTCAAACCAGGAATGCCGAAGACAGCTTAGAAGGTCAGTGGGAAAAGTCTGTTTCTGTGGTGAGAGAGAGGAGCTGGGTCTCAGAGCCAGTTCCAGAGCACAGAGTGTGCGACCCCTGGGCAGTGGCTGACTCCTGAGCTTCCAGTCCAAAGAATGACGGGGAATTGAGTGGCTGATCAGAGGGGAATTGCAGGGATCTCTTTCCAGTGCTGAGGCAGGAATCTCTTGCTTTGCCCATGCTTGGATTTGGATCACAGTTCTGGGTTGCGGTCCTGGGGTGAGAAGGAAAGGCTGGCATGGTGGAGTTTGTAGTGGCTGCAGAGAGGAAATCTTCCTCACAGTTCCAAGGAAGAAAAGACTGCTTGTGGTCACTCACAGATCAGGAAAGGAGTAAATGTTCTGCTTCTGGGAGCCAAGATGGCAGAGTAAAAAGGTAGTCACTCTCACTGTCCCCTATCAACCTCTGAAAACCCAGAAAATATCACCCCAGAAAAAAACCCTGGGACAGCTGAACCAGAAGAAAGACAAGGAGCAGCAGTGCGGCATCCCAGCAATCCGGTCTCCCACTGCCTCAGCAAAAATAAGGGAGGCAGAAGTACAAGGGGCCCCAGGCAGATAAGTATCCTGCTGCATTCATCTGAAAGGAGCTGAAGAAAGCAACCTAAAGTCCTCCTAAAAACCCCGGCCTTGCTGGTTCCAGCCCAACACCAGGTGAGTTGTCAGAGTCTTGCAGCATCCAGTTGTTAACCAGGAAGAAATCCTGAATCCCAGGTGGTAGAGTAGGCAAACACCAACACCTGGAACTCCAAGTGCCTCTGTAAGGGCAGCAGAACTGGTGGAGGCCAGCTCAGAAAACCATGAGGTACCTCGGCACTCTACCTCAAAGGAAGCTCCCAGTGCATTAGCAGAAACTAGGGAGGCAGCACTGCAGGGGGCCCCAGGCAGATGAACACCCTACAGCACCTATCTAAAAGGAGCTGAAGAAAGCTAAAGAAGAGGAAAAACAGACAACCTAGAATTGCCTGAAAGTTCCAGCCTTGCTGATTCCAGCCTAACATGAGGTAAGCTGCCAGAAATGTACAGCCTCCAATTGCCAACATAAGAGGCCCCAGAACACCAAGATGTAGGCTCCCAACACAAGAAACTTGGGTCAGTGTCCTCTGTTCCCCAGCAGGAGAGCTCAATCTCTTTAAAGGCCAGGGAATAAAGAAACACCATGAGTAAAAAGAAACGTACCATAGAGACATATTATGAGAAGAGTGAAGATCAAGACAGAAATTATGAAGAGGACAACATTGTCAACGAGCCCACATCTGCAACATCAAAAGGGACTATAAACTGGTCTGAAGCCCAAAAAGCCTTCTTAGAAGAGCTCAAGAAGGATTTTAATAGGCAAATGAGAGAGGTAGAAGAGTCCTTCAAAAATACAATTGGCCAATTGGAAAGAAAGGACACTGAAGAAAACAAGTCACTAAAAAACACAATTGGCCAATTAAAAAAGGAACTCCAAAAACTAACAGAAGAAAACAATGTGTTAAAAACTAGAATTGGACAAATGGAAACAAATATTTCTATGAAAGAGCAAGAATCAATCAAACAGAAACAAAAATATGAAAAAATAGATGAAAACGTAAAACACCTTATCGGTAAATAAAAATTATTGAACTACCTGAAAATCACGATGAAAAAAAGAGCCTGGACAGTATCTTTCAAGAAATCATAAAGGAAAAGTGCCCAGAAGTCCTAGAACCAGAAGGTAAAATAACCATAGAAAGAATACACCACTCACCACCAGAAAGAGATCCCAGATTGACAACGCCAAAGAATATAACAGCAAAATTCCAAAATTACCAGATGAAAGAGAAGGCACTGCAAGCAGCCAGAAAGAAACAATTTAAATATCATGGAACCACAGCTACAATTACACAGGACCTTGCAGCTTCTACATTAAAAGGCCACAGGGTATAGAACATGATATTCTGTAAAGCAAAGGAACTTGGATTGCAGCCAAGGATCAACTACCCAGCAAAAATGAACATCTTTTTCAAGGGAGGAGGTGGATATTCAATGAAATAGGAGACTTGCAAACCTTCCTGATAAAAAGACTAGAGCTCAACCAAAAATTTGATCTTCAAATACAGGACTCAAGAAAGACATAAAAAGATAAATGGGACAGAAAGATACAATATGTTGTTAATAAGGGTGGGCTGTTTACATCCCTACAAGGAAATATGACACTTGCAACTCTTGAGAACTGTGTTGTTAGTATACTATGTTAAAGGAATATACATAAAGAGGGTGGCTACTAGCTGACTTTGATGAAATGATAAAAAAAAATCTAATCAAGTAGGTTGAATGGATCCAAATAAGTGGATTAATCTGATCTTAGAAAATTTACTGAGAAAGGAGGAGGCAGACAAGGACAAATTACATTACAGGAAAAGACACAAAATCCTATTATAGCAGAGGGAAAGAAGGGAGTGGGGTGATAATTGTTTGAACCTTACTCTCATCAGATTTGGCTCAAGAAGGGCATAACATAATCAGTTAGTTACAGAAATCTAACTTGCCCTATAGGCAGTAGAGGGAAAAGAGGGAAAAAAGGGAGGGGCGATAGAAGAGAGGGAAGAAGCACTAAATGGTATTAGCATCTAAATTCTTACAGGAGAAATTCAGGGAGTTACAGGAAGAAATAGACAGCAAAACTGCACTTGTGGGGGACCTCAACCTCCCCCTCTCTGTACTAGATAAATCTAACCACAAAATAAACAAGAAAGCAGTTAAAGGGGTGAATAGAACCTTAGAAAAGTTAGGTATGATAGACCTCTGGAGAAAACTGAATGGGGATAGGAAGGAATATACTTTTTTCTCAGCAGTACATGGCACATACACAAAAATTGACCATGTACTAGGGCATAAAAACCTCACAATCCAATGCAGAAAGGCAGAAATATTAAATGCATCCTTTTCAGATCATGATGCAATAAAAAGTATATGTAATAAAGGGCCATGGAAAGATAGACTAAAAAATTATTGGAAACTAAATAATCTAATCCTAAAAAATGGTTGGGTCAAACAACAAATCATAGAAACAATCAATAATTTCATTCAAGAGAATGACAATAATGAGACAACATACCAAAACCTATGGGATGCAGTGAAAGCAGTTCTTAGGGGAAGTTTTATATCTCTAAATGCTTACATAAATAAAATAGAAAAAGAGGAGATCAATGAATTGGGCATACAACTAAAAAAATAAAAAAGAACAAATTAAAAATCCTCAATTAAACACCAAATTGGAAATATTAAAAACCAAAGGAAAAATTAATAAAATTGAAATTAAGAAAACTATTGAACTAATAAATAAAACTAAGAGCTGGTTTTATGAAAAAACAATAAAATAGATAAACCTTTGGTTAATTTAATTAAAAAAAGAAAGAAGAAAACCAAATTACTAGTATCAAGAATGAAAAGGGTGAAGCTACCACCAAGGAAGAGGAAATTAAAACAATAATTAGGAATTATTTTGCCCAACTATATGCCAACAAATTTGACAATCTTAGTGAAATGGATACATATTTACAAAAATATAAATTGCCCAGATTAACAGAAAGGAAGTAAAATACTTAAATAACCCCATCTCAGAAAAAGAAATTGAACAAGCCATTGATGAACTCCCTAGGAAAAAATCTCCAGGGCCAGATGGATTTACATGTGAATTCTATCAAACATTTAAAGAACAATTAATTCCAATACTATATAGACTATTTGGGAAAATAGGTGAAGAAGGAGTCTTACCAAATTCTTTTTATGATACAAATATGGTGTTGATACCTAAACCAGGAAGAGTCAAAATAGAGAAAGAAAATTATAGACCAATTTCTCTAATGAATATAGATGCAAAAATTTTAAACAAAATACTAGCAAGTAGATTACAGCAACTTATCACAAGAATAATACACTATGACCAGGTAGGATTTATACCAGGAATGCAGGGTTGGTTCAATATTAGGAAAACTATCAGCATATTGAGCATATCAACACAAAACCAACAGAAAACATGATCATCTCAATAGATGCAGAAAAAGCTTTTGATAAAATACAACACCCATTCCTATTAAAAACACTAGAAAGCATAGGTATAAATGGAGTCTTCCTTAAAATAATAAATAGCATCTATCTAAAACCTTCAGCAAGCATTATATGTAATGGGGACAGGCTAGAAGCATTTCCAATAAGATCGGGGGTGAAACAAGGATGTCCATTATCACCACTGTTATTCAATATTGTACTGGAAATTTTAGCTTTAGCAATAAGAGAAGAAAAAGAAATTGAAGGTTAGAATAGGCAAAGAAGAAACAAAGCTATCACTCTTTGCAGATGACATGATGATATACTTAGAGAATCCTAGAGAATCAAGTAAAAAACTACTTGAAATAATAAACAACTTTAGCAAAGTTGCAGGCTATAAAATAAACCCACATAAATCATCAGCATTTCTATATATTACCAACAAAGCCAACAGCAAGAGATAGAAAGAGAAATCCCATTTAAACTTACTGTAGACATTATAAAATATTTAGGAGTCTACCTCCTGAAACAAACCCAGGAACTCTATGAACACAATTACAAAACACTTTTCACACAAATAAAATCAGATCTAAATAATTGGAAAAACATCAGTTGCTCATGGGTAGGCCAAGCTAATATAATAAAAATGACAATCCTACCTAAGCTAATTTACTTATTCAGTGCCATACCAATCAAACTACCAAAAAATTATTTTATAGAGTTAGAAAAAATAATAACAAGATTCATTTGGAAGAACAAAAGGTCCAGAATATCAAAGGAACTAATGAAAAGAAATGCAGGGGAAGGTGGCCAAGCAATTCCAGATCTTAAATTGTATTATAAAGCAACAATCATCAAAAATGCTTGGTACTAGCTTAGAAATAGGGGTGGATCAGTGGAATAGGTTAAATATGCAAGACACAGTAGTCGACTTTAGTAATCTATTATTTGATAAACCCAAAGACCCCAGTTTCTGGGATAAGAACCCACTCTTTGAAAAACACTGCTGGGAAAACTGGAAAAGAGTATGGCAGAAACTAGGCATAGACACAAATCTCACACCAAATACCATAAAAAAGTCAAAGTGGATTAATGATTTAGACATAAAGGATGATACTGTAAGCAAACTGGGAGGATAAGGAGTAGTTTACCTATCAGATCTATGGAGAACAGAAGAATTCATGACCAAACAGGAGATAGAGAACATTATGAAAAGCAAAATAGATAATTTTGATTGCATTAAATTGAAAAGTTTTTGCACAAAGAAAGCCAATGCAACTAAGATTAGAAGGAAGGTAGAAAATTTGGAAAGAATTTTTACAAGCAGTCTCTCTGATAAGGGCCTCATTTCTAAAATATATAGAGTATTAAGACAAATTTATAAGACTACAGGCCATTCTCCAATTGATAAATGGTCAAAGAATATGAACAGACAGTTCCCAGATGAAGAAAATAAAGCCATCTATAGTCATATGAGAAAATGCTCT
The DNA here is from genome assembly GCF_003287225.1 of Phascolarctos cinereus. NCBI lineage: Eukaryota > Metazoa > Chordata > Mammalia > Diprotodontia > Phascolarctidae > Phascolarctos > Phascolarctos cinereus. The sequence continues at coordinate 76,339,227 of NW_027556098.1, forward strand.
AAATCATTATTGATTAGAGAAATGCAAATCAAAACAACTCCCACATCACACCTATCAGATTGGCCAACATGACAAAACAGGAAAATGATAAATGTTGGAGAAGATGCGCGTGAAAATAGGAACACTAATGCATTGTTGGTGGAGTTGTAAAATGATCAAACTGTTTTGGAGAACAATTTAGAACTATGTCCAAAGGGCTATAAAAATATGCATACCCTTTGACCCAGCAATAGCACTTCTGGGACTATATCCCAAAGAGATCATACCAATGGGAAAAGGACCCACATGTACAAAAGTATTCATAGCAGCTCTTTTTGTGGTGGCAAAGAATTGGAAATTGTGAGGATGCCCATTAATTGGTGAATGTCTGAGCAAGTTGTGGCATATGAATGTAATGGAATACTATTGTGCTGCAAGAAATGATGAACAGGCTGACTTCAGAAAAACCTGGAAAGACTTGTATGGTCTGATGCGGAGTGAAATGAGAAGAACCAAGAGAACTTTGTACACAGTAACAGCCACATTGCGCAATGACTAATATTGATAAACTGAAACTTTCTCAGGAATACAATGATCAAAGATATCCCCAGAGGCATAGTTGATGGCAAATGCTATCCATATCCAAAGAAAGAACTATGGAAGTTGAATTGCTATCACTTTTTTTCTTCTGTTGAGTTTTGTTCTCTTTCTAATGGTTCCTCCTATTGATTTTAATTTTTACTTACAACTTCACTAATGTGAAAATATGTTTAATAAGAATGTAAATGTATAGCCTACATGAGGTTGTGCACCATCTTGGGGAGGGTGGTGGAGAGGAAAGAGGAGAAAATTTTTAAACTCAACAGCATATGGAAGTGATTGTTGATAAATCAAAATAAATTAATACAATTTAAAAAAATGAATAAACACCTCGTCCCTTATCATACCACCTTGGAAGAACTCAAAATTTACAGGTCCCTACAAGTATCTCTGAAAACAGCTGTACAAACCCCCGAAGCTTGGGACAGTATATTCTCCACATTGGAAACAGTCTCTTACCTTAACAAAGAGTTTAAAACTGAAGTAATTGGCTGGGATCATGAGCAAAACTCACAAAAAGTGTCAGACTATATTATCTTACTTTGGTGACAAAGAAGATCAAAACACACAACCAGAAAAAAGATGACAAAGTGAAAGCTCCTACATCCAAAGCCTCCAAGAAAAATATGAAACATTCCCAGGCATTGGAAGAGCTCGAAAGGCATTTTGAGAAGCAAGAAACAGAAGTAGAGGAAAATTGGAAAGAGAAATAAGAGTGATGCAAGAAAACCATGAAAAACAATTCAACAGCTTCCTAAAGGAGACCCAAAAAATACTGAAGAAAATAACACCTTATAAAATAGCCTAACCCAAATGGCAAAAGAGGTCCAAAAAAGACAAAGAGGAAAAGAATGCCCTAAAAAGAAAAGCTGGAGAAATGGAAAAGGAAGTCCAAAAGATTACTGAAGAAAATACTTCCTTAAAAATTAGAATAGAGCATTTGGAAGCTAGTGACTTTATGATAAATGAAGACACTGTAAAACAAATCCAAAAGAATGAAAAATTAGAAAACAATGTGAAATATCTCACTGGAAAAACAACTGACCTGGAAAACAGGCCCAAGAGAGAATTTAAAAATTACTGGACTATCTGAAAGCCATGATCGAAAAAAGAGCCTAGACATCATCTTTCAAGAAATTATGAAGGAAAACTGCCCTGATATTTTAGAAGCAGAGGGCAAAAGAGAAATTGAAAGAATCCACCAATCTCCTCCTGAAAGAGATCCCCAAAAGAAAACTCCTAGGAATATTGTAGCCAAATTCCAGAGTTCCCAGGTCAAGGAGAAAATATTACAAGCAGCCAGAAAGAAACAATTCAAGTATTGTGGAAACACGATCAGGATAACACAATATTTAGCAACTTCTACATTAAAGGACCACAGGGCATGGAATATAATATTCTGGAAGGCAAAGGAGATAGGATTACAATCAAGAGTCACCTACCCAGCAAAACTGAGTATGATCCTTCAGGGGAAAAAAATTGTCATTCAGTGAAATAGAGGACTTTCAAGCATTCCTGATGAAAAGACCAGAGCTAAACAGAACAACTGACTTTCAAATACAGGACTCCAGTGGAACATGAAGAGGTAAACAGGAAAGAGAAATCATAAGAGACTTATTAAGATTTCACTGTTTACATTCCTGCATGGAAAGATGATATGGTGTAACTCATGAGACCTTTGTCAGTATTAGGGTAGTTGGAGGGAAAAAAGTATATTGATAGATAGATGGAGGGCACATGGTGAGTTGAAGATGAAGGGGTCATATCTGGAGAATAAAATTAAGGGATGAGGAGGAGAAGGAGAGGGAGAAAGGGAGAGGTAGAACAGAGTAAATTATCTCATAAAAAAACAGAAAAGAAAAGGCTCTTACAGTGGAGGGGAAACAGAGGAAGGAGAGAGGGAATGAATGAGTCTTATTCTCATAGGATTTGGCTTAAGGAGACAGTAACATATACACTCAATGGGGTATGGAAATCTGCCTTAACCTGTAGAAAAATGGGGGGGGGAACGGGACAAGAGAGCAGGGGGATGATAGAAAGGAGGGAAGATTGGGAAAGGAGGTAATCAGAAGCAAATACTTCTGAGGAGGGACAGGGTCAAAAGAAAGAAAAGAATAAATGGGAGGGGCAGGATAGGATTAAGGGAAATAGAGTTAGTATTCCACAACATGTCTACTATAGAAGTGTTTTGCATAACTGTACATGTTTAACCTATATTGAGTTGCTTGCCTTTTCAGTGAGGGTGGGTGGGGAGGGAGGAAGGGAGAAAATTTGGAACCCAAAGTTTTAAAAACACATGTTGAAAATTATTTTCACATTCAACTGGGAGATAAGAAATACAGGAAATGAGGTACAGAAATCTATCCTGCCCCACAGGAACATAGAAGGGGAGGGGGGATAAGAGAAGGAGGGGAAAGATAGAAGATAGGGCAAACTAGGGGGAGGGATGTTCAGAATGCGTGCATGTTGGTGTGTGGAGAGGCGTGAGATCAAGTGAAAATTTGGAACTCAAAATCTTGTGGAAGTAAATGTTGAAAGCTAAAAATAAATAAATTTATTAAAAAATGTAATTAGATCAAGGTGGGTAGACCCAAAATGGCAGAGTAAAAGCAGTGACTTGCTTGAGCTCTACCCCAAACCAGTCTAATTACTTGTAAAAATGGCTATAAACAAATTCTAGAGCAGCAGAACCCACAAAAAGACAGAATGAAACAAATTTCTAGGCCAAGACAACCTGCATGTTTGATGGGTAAGATCTTTTGGGCCAGGCTGGAAGAGAAAAGCAGTTCAGCCTGGCCTATGCAAACATGGAGCTGGCCTCAGGGAACTAAATCAGTAGCAGAGGTAGCTGTTTCTAGACTTCTTAACCCAGAAATGCCAAAGATAGCTTAGAATGTCAGTAGGGACAGTTTACCAGACCTGAGTGAGAGAGGAGCCTAGTCTAGCCCCAGTCTTGGTGTAGCCCTAGGGCAGTGGCTGCTTCTGGAGCTCTCAGGCCACAGATGCTGGGGAGATCCAGTGGCTGATCAGATGGGGATTGCAGGGAATGCTTTGAGAGTGAGGCAGGATTCTCTTGCATTGCCCCTGCTTGGATCTGGGTCATAGTTCTGCATGGTGGTGATGCAGGTGACAAGGAGCATTGGAGTGGTGGAGGTTGCGGTAGTGGTGGAAAGGTAATCTTCCTCACTGTTTCAAGACAGAAATGAGTGCTTGTGGACACTCATAAACCAGAGCCCAGGCCAAGAAAGGGGTAAACACCTTGCCTTTTATCATACCACCTTGGAAGAACTGAAAATTTACAGGTCCCTAGAAGTATCTCTGAAAACAGCTACACAAAACCCCTGAAGCTTGGGACAGTACATCTTCAACATTGAAATCAGACCCGTAACTTAACAAAGACTTCAGAAATCAAGTAATTGTCTGAGAACATGAGCATACAGTGTAAAAAACCCTCAGAAGATAGAATCTTACTTTGGTGACAAAGAAGATCAAAACTTACAACAAGAAGAGGACAACAAAGTCAAAACTCTTACATCCAAAGCCTGTAAGAAAAAAATATATATTAATTGGCCTCAGGCCATGGAAGAGCTCAAAAAGGATTTTGAGAAGTAGAGAAAAATTGGGAAGATAAATGAGAATGATGCAAGAAAATCATGAAAAAACAAGTAAACAGCTTGCTAAAGGAGACCCAAAAAATATTGAAGAAAATAACACCTTAAAAAATAGACTAACCCTAAAGGAAAAAAAGAGTTCCAAAAAGCCAATGAGGAGAAGAATGCTTTCAAAAGCAGAATTAGCCAAATGGATAAAGGAAGTCCACAAGCTCATTGAAGAAAATCATTCCTTAAAAATTAGAATGGAGCAAATAGAAGCTATTGACTTTATGAAAAATCAAGATATTTTAAAACAAAACCAAAACAATGAAAACAATATGGGACAGTTAGGTGGCTAAATGGATAGAGCACTGGCCATGAAGTCAGGAAGACCGGAGTTCAAATCCAGCCTCAGACCAAACACTTGACACTTACTAGCTGTGTGACCCTGGGCAAGTTACTTAACCCAAACTGCCTAAAAAAAAAAACAAATGAAAACAATAGAAAATAATGTGAAACATCTCATTGGAAAAACAATTTACGTGGAAAATAGATCCAGGAGAGATAATTTTAAAAAATATTTGACTACCTGAAAACCATGATCAAAAAATAGCCTAGACATCATCTTTCAAGAAATCATCAAGGAAAACAGCCCTTATTTTCTTGAATGAAGGGGTAAAACAGAATTTGAAAGAACATACTGATCACCTCCTAAAAAAGATCCCAAAATAGAACACCCCTAGGAATACTATAGTGAAATCCAGAGTTCCCAGGTCAAGGAGAAAATATTGCAAGCAGCCAAAAAGAAACAATTCAAGTATTGTGAAAACACAATCATGATAACACAAGATTTAGGAGCTTCTTCATTAATGGCTCAGAGGGCTTGGAATATGATATTCCGGAGGTTGAAGAAGCTAAGATTAAAACCAAGAATCACCTACCCAACAAAACTGAGTGTAGTGGTTCAGGGGAAAAATTAGACATACAGACCAAAAAAAGCTTTTACAATGGTGGGAGGAGGTGAAAAGGAAAGAGTGAATCTTACTGTCATTGGATTTGGCTTAAGAAGGGATTAACATACACACTCAATTAGGTATGAAAATTTGTTTTACCATTCAGGAAAATAACGGGGAAGGTATGACAGAAAGAAGGGTAGATTTGGAGAGTGGGTAGTACAGAAACAAAAACTTCTGAAGAAGGATGGGATCAAAAGAGAGAATAGGATAAGATGAAGATAAATATAGTTAGCTTTTCATAACATGACTATTATGAAAGTGTTTTGCATTACTATACATGTATAACCTGTATCAAGTTTCCTGCCTTCCCAACAAGGGTGGGTGGACATGGAGGAAGGGAGATAATTTGGAGCCCAAAGTTTTAAAAACAAATTTTAGAAATTGTTTTTACATGCAACTGGTAAGTAAGATATACAGGCAATGGGATATAGAAATCTATCCTACCCTACAGGGAAATAGAAAGAGAAGGGTATAAGAAAAGGGGAGAGTGATAGAAGGGAGGCCATACTAATGGAAAGGGTGGGCAGAATGCACACCGTCTTGGGGTGGGGTGAGGGGAGGGATGAGTATAAAATTTAGAACTTAAAGTCTTATGGAAGTGAAAGTTGAAAATTAGAGATAAATTAATTTAAAAAGATAAAAACTAGATCAAGAAGAGTGTGAGGAAAATGCATAGGAAACTCCATTTAACTGAAGGAATTCCCAGCAAAGCAGCCTACACAGAGAAAAGATGAAATAATGGGCATCATTGTCTTATCCTCAACATTATTTTTTTCTGCAGGGCTGTCAAGCCAATACATTTGTGGTTTATTTATGATTCCTTTGCAGTTGCTTAATCTATGGCTTTTGGGGCAAAATATTCTGGTTAAATGTAATAGCTCTTTAAAGGAATCTTCTTTAGAGAATAAAGTGTCCTCCATCCCTTTCTTTCACTTTGTGTGTGTGTGTGTCACTGTGAATCTGTGTTTCTATTTCTTTCTTTGTCTATGTCTCTGTCTCTCTCTTTTGCACATACACACTCTTCCTCTCACTGTCTTACATACATATGTAAATACTAAAGAAATGGAATATGTCTGGAATGGAATATTTTCCCTTCTTCTGTGAAAATATGTATTTATTTGGATTTTCCATTACTTTGCTCAATGATAGTTTTTATTTTAAGAAGTTCTTATTTCAGAGACTTGAAATTAAATATACATATATATATATATATAAATATATATATATATATATATACATATATATATATATATATATATATATATATATATATACTATATCTCAGAACCAGAATACTTTCACTAATATTTTCATATCTTTTTTTCTCTTTCTTTTAAAATTTTAACCTCATAATTTTTTTCCATTTATAATCCTAAATCCCAAGCCCATTAGTATTGGACTCTCACTCCCATTTGTGCAGATCAATGTCTATTGCAAGATAGAGTAACAGGAGAGCTCTTTGGGGTTTTTTGAGTTCCCTTCTAGCTGCTGTGTCTCTTCAGGCTTTGGGTGCTGCTACCTTGCAGTTTCAAGAGGGAAGATGTAAAATGTCAAGCCCACTTAAGGTTGGGAAGGAAAAGACTTTAGGGAGTCACAGATATGAAAGAATCTGGCAGCCTCTGTCACATTTTTATATTCAATTTGCTAAACTATATGCTTTAGGTACTTCCACTTGAGTGAGATCTAGAGCTCTCTCTCAGATAAGCTGAGTTACTTTGCTGACAAAAAGAGAACTCCTTTACTCTGTATTTTCTAGCATATCTATGTATCTCTTTCTACAGATATCTGTATGTATTATAAAATATATACATATGTGATGAACTATACATATATATACTTTACTATATAAACAGAATGTTATTAACAGATAGATAGATAGATAGATAGATAGATAGATAGATAGATAGATAGAAAGAATTTTTCTCTGCTTTCTGTTTTGCTATCAATTTGGATAAATGTAGTTCCAGACTAAATCCTATGTGCGTTCATTATCAAAATGCTAATTGAAGGAAAAGGTATTACATCTTGAATAAAGAACTTGGAGTTCTACTCCACCCCACCCTCTACAATAATGAATATCAATCAGAAATTAGATTGAATGTGAACACCATTTCTTCCTAAAGTAACGTTATTTAAGAGAGACAGAGAGATATAATTCTACTTCCTTCTTGTCCTCAGTAGGCAGAGTGGTGGTCTATAGTCCCTGTCCTCCTGTTGTCCCTCTACATAAGAATTAATGTTTCCCCTAGAAAAAAATGTTTGTTTTTTTCTTTTGTTTTGTTTTGTTTTTTTCTACGGGGGGGAGAAGATGCTAGAGATGTCTACTCTGCCTTCTTTGTGACAAAAAATATCCCCATGCTAAAGACAGTTGGGGAATGGCCCATGAAACATGTAGGACCTTGCTAAACATATGTGTAGGGAATTCCTTATCAGATTTCTAACTTTGGCAATCAAAGTTCTGCAAACTTCTGCCTTTTAGAGAGTATTTGGGGTCATTGCATTGTTAAATAACTTGCCGAAAGTTTTAGAGCCAGTATGTTTCAGAGATGGACTCTGAACCTATAGCTTCTTTACTCTGAATTTTACATATGTGTTTTATCATGCTGCCTCTTACTTTTCATATAACTGTATAAATTCTGGATAACTTTAATGGAATTTCAAATAATGCTTTGATTCATGACTATTTCATTTCCTAAAAGATTACATATATAATAAATGTAAAAAACAACAACAAAAAAGGTGCAGCACATTAAAGTAAGTAGAAACAGCTTGGAGTTGCCATATAATATGGAGGTTACACATGACATAGTTTCTCCGGGTCTTTTTCTTGTTGGTGAGTTCTTCCTTGAACATCCATTTTGGGAAAGACTCCAGATCAGTCATCTCTCACTTCCCAGACTTAGCTATCATATTCCCTTATGAATATTTCGCTCTCCCCCTCCAACTTTTCTGCTTTCTCTTTTTGTGTTGTCTTTACCCATAGTAATGTAAGCTCCTTGAGGGCAGGGGCTATCATTTTTATTGTATTTTATCTCCAATCCTTAGTAAAGTGCCTAGCACATAATATGAACTTAATAAATATATATTGACTGACTGGTTAACTGAAAGGATCTGAGTTTTATAGAAAAAGGGCATGGGTTCATATTCTAAATCTCACACTGCTTACCTGTGTGATTCTGGGAAAGTCACTAAGCCTTTCTCAGAAAGATTAGCTATTTTTAAGGTCCACTCAAGCCCTAAGTTTATGATTTTATTATCAACTTCAATGGGCACTATCAGGAAATCTGTGGAGGTTAATATTTTTTTTTAAATGAGAGTGAAAAATACTCATTTTTTCCTCTTAACTTTAACTGTGGAATGTGGGCCATTGTCCAAACTCTTTTGAGAGCAAGTTTTTTTTTTTCTCTTTCTACCTGGCTCATCTATACCTCAGTCATTACCCTAAATTCAAAGGACAAATTGAAGAGAACACAATGGTGAAAATTACATGGTTCACCAAACCACTTTGACTACTTGGCTAGCAGATTTAGCTTGAAGAGTAAAAGACACACCCTATGTCTAATATGTAAACTAGAAAAGTTTATATGTAAACTTGAAAAGTTTTTAAAATATGAATAATAAAATTCATAAATCTTTATCATAACTCTAAGCCCCCAAGCTATTATATAAAGCAACCAAGCTTTTAAACAGAAGTCTCAAATCTATCTTCTTCTCTATTCTAATTTGTTATTTGATAGAGATTTCCATTGCAATCTTCCAGTTTTCAATTTAATAAAAGACAACTTTTTATAACAGTTTTGTCTACTCATAATTTTGTATCAAAGGAAAAACAGACTTCAAGTCATTGCAAAAATCAGAAATTATAAACAAATAAGAAGGAGCAGGAAAAGTCATGTAAAACGTGCCTGGCATCTGCAGGCCAAGAAGGGGATTAGAGAATTAATCTTCACTATCTTTTCATAGATCTTAACTCCAGCCTTTTTTAATGCAGACCCATATTCAGTAAGTTTGAATAGGTAAAGAGATGAACAGAGATAGCTTTACCTGTGTCAATGTCCCACATGAAGTGCCTATTCAAGGGCCCAACTAGATTATTTCTTCTGTCATTATAGTGAAGTCTGTCCTTTTGTTGCCAATGTTCCTTCCTCTTCTAATATCAATTTCAATTTGTTCCTTGGCATCTCAACTCAGAGTTCTTCCTTTGGAAGTCTCAGTGTTCATTCTTCTGATTGAAATTCAGGAAGTTCCCTTCTTACTCATAGAAATTCCACTCCTGTCATTCATGTCTCCAGGTCCCTGAAGAGCTAATATTACTCTATGAAACATGTGAAAAAGAATTGTATACTTATGTTCTTTGGAAATATAGAACTCATGAATGAAAATAATCTACAATTAAATCAGCTAATTTAATAAGTTATTCTGAAGAAACAAATTAAACTTTTTTTTAATTGAGGAATAGGATGAGACCCTGCTGTTCTTAGAGTTTAAGTCACAGGACTACCTTGCTGATGATGTTACCATAAAATGATGAATATTTGAAAATTCTATAATTATACTCTTTGGTGCAATTCAAATAAGACTCTCTTTGAACAAAATTCAATTTTTTGAAAATGAATAATGTTTGAATCTAGTTCCAGTTTATAGAATACTGGAGTAAAACTTCATTTAGCATTGAATGAATAGCACAGTGGCAACCTTCAACTTCCATCAGGAAGACAAGTAGGTATACAAGAAACATTTATTAAGAGATAAGACATGGGGATCCAAATATAAGCAAACAGAATGAGTCTTTTTCTGCAAGGACCTTGCATTCTAATGATGGAAGAAAGACAACACAAAAAGGTAAATTCAAAGGAGTGGAGAGAATGATACCTATATGGGTGCATGGTGTCACAAAGTATGGAAAGTCAGAAGGACAGATGTTGAGGAATGAAGAGTGTTTAACCTGGCACTTTTCCCAACATGGAGGCCTTGAAAGCAATTCACCAATGGGAGCAGGGGAACAGCATGGTGAAGAAATGTTCTAGGGTAAGAAGACCCCATGCAGTGAGATAAACCTTACGATAAGAAGCAAATTGAGTCATGGTAATGAAAGTGAAATTTCTTCATCAACTGGTACCCACTATGACAGCATCAGACTGGGGAGGGATAGAGTAGATGAATTCAAGAAATTAATTCTAGAAGAAATATTTACCTCAGTTAAATATTTTATGGTTTAGTCAAGGAGATGTAACTTATTCACAGTACACAATGTGGTATAAGAGAAATAATACTGAATTTGGAAAAAGATAACATCCTGGCTCTGGCACTTAGTAGCTTAGTGACCCTAGGCAAGACAATTATCTTTCTGAAATACAGCTTCTACATATGTAAAATGAAGATAATAATCTACTACCTCCCAGCGTAATTGTAAAGAAAATATTTTCAAGTCTGAAAGCTAAATATAAATGTGAGTTGTGTGAAGTCAAAGATAGAAGGCTATAATTTTAAATGGAAGATCAACTTTGAGATATAGAATGATAAGTGATTGAGGAAAGGATTAAGAAAGGATTGAGATGAAGGACAGATGGTTTCTTTGATTGAAATTAATCATCTATTACTTATGTAAATATAGGTTCATCCATAATTATCAGTAAATAATGGAAGATATGTGCCTCATTGTAATGAGACATGAATTTATAATTTGGAGATTCCAAGATGTTATGAAAACATATGGGAAATGTCATGGTAATGATGAGAACAAGGTGATGGGTCCATATTGGACCTTAGAAGTAGGTGAGTTGGTAAATAAGAATTTGTGAGTGTGTCTACAACTTAGATGTGAAACATGCTGCCAGCGTGTGGCCAGCATTCTTGATTGCAACCAGAACCAGATTCAAATGTATTTAGGAAATATTTATCAAAAGAAATAAAAATTAAATAACATTTTAAAGTAAGTCAATATGCTTCTCATAGGGATGTTAGTGTAGGGATCAGTGGTCCTCATTTCTGTCTGAACTTGACATCATTAGTCTACAGCATTGTACAGGGGGAAAATTAGTTCACCTAGTGGATTTTGACCCACGTGGTAAATATAATTATATACAGAAGGAAGAGGAAGCAGCTAAGTGGTTTATTGGATAAAGTGCTAAGCCTGTAGTCAGAGAGACCTGAACTCAAATCCAGACTCAAACTTTTACTAGCTGTGTGACCCTGGGCAAGTCACTTAACCTCTGATTGTCTTAATCCACTGGAGATGGAAATGGCAAGCCGTTCTAGTATCTTTGCCACGAAAACCCCATAGACAGTATTGGTATGCTATGGTCCACAGAATCATGAGGAGTTGGACACAACTGCACAATATATGTGTGAACATATACATGCATCTACATTTAACTACATGCATACATATATGCACACATACACATATGTATATATAATGAACACAGACATTGTGTGTTATACATGCACACATATGTATGTGTATGTTTATTTAAGAAAATGTGTAGTTCATTTCACCAATGTTCTGAGAAGTCTGAACACCCACACCATTCAAGTGGGAAAAGCTATAAAGTCACTAAGATTAAAAAAGATAAATTGGGTCTATCCTGGATTAGGTTAATGGTATTATATTGTACTGAGCAGAAGTCACAAGTATCTTCTCATTTCAAAATCATGGATGTGCATCTGTGTGTGTGTGTGTGTGTGTGTGTGTAATTTTTTTCCCTTAATGTTAAATTGAAATCAAAGTGGTCACTTAGTCATACATAATCTAATAAGTATTTGATTTTTTTTTCATTAATTGAACATACATTAGGCCTATATTTCCTTATTTAACATTAGATAAGTGAGTAGTAACGTCAATGTTAAAGTTGTCCAATGTGTATGCACAGGTATATTATGTGTGTGTGTGTGTGTGTGTGTGAGTGTATACATATACATTTGTTGAGATCTACACATAAGTTTTGATATCTCTATATAGAAATTTCAATTATTTTGGCCTGAAAAGTGAGTTAGATTAGATGGTCCCTAAACCTCTTTCAACTCTAAACTATTTATATGTTTCTATCTTATTACTTCCTCTAATTGCATTTTAATGAAGTTTCTCTTGGAGGAATAGCACATTTGTTTTTTATTGTTGTTGTTGTTGTTGTTGTTTTTCAAGTCATTACAAAATGATCTTCAGCTATCTGATTTGTAAAATGAGAGTTTCAAACTAGATGATATCCCTTGTCCATTTCAGTAATAGTGTCGTATATTTTTTTTCAAGTTTTCAAGCTACAGTTTCATACTCAGTATAAGGAAATCTTTGACTATAACGAAAATAGATTCATTGTTAATTTCACCAAGTTTCTAAGAAGGCCCAGCAGCCAGAGTATTTGAGTAGGAAATGCCATGAAGTCACTAAGATTCAAAAAGATAAGTTGAATCAATTCTGGATGAGGTTTATGGTGCTGTTTTCTGATGGGTAGAAACTGTAGGTATCATGTCATTTCTTATTCATAGACTTTATATTCAATATATTCAGCAAGTAAAGAAAACTCCTCCCTTGCATGTGTGTATTTTTTTTTTTGCCTTATTGTGGAATTGAAATCAAGGTTGTCACTAAGAAAGATACATTTTTTTAATCATACATAATCTAATAAGCTTAGTGGTTTCTGGTAATTGCACATATATTACACATACATTTCCTTATTTATCACTAGATAAATGAGAATTTGCTTCAGTGTTGAATTATGAATCTAAGCGTCATTAGAAATGTTGTCATTGTCAAAGTCTAAATTAAATTGAGTTTTATAATCTACTTGGAATATAGTATTATTCTTTGGATTTTGAGTAGCAAACATATAAAATTCTTTAATAGCTTTCATTAACTGCAGAGCGTTACACTTTTTAAAAAAAATGTTCTTATGAAGCATGACAAAGAAAGCAATTTTCATACTTGATATTAAAAATATGCCCCAGAGTTACAGTAATATTTCAAAACCCAAAATAAAATTGTTTATCTATTTACAATGAAATTTTATCATATCTATATAACTAAAATAGTAAAATCATGATATAGCTGTTTTAGCTACTGCCATTAACTAAATGAATCAGTCTATGCAACAAATACTGTAGATGGAAACAAAATTCATCATACTATCTGACCTATGCATTGTGTATGTACACAAGCTCAATATAGACTAAATCCAGTCTCAAATTATGGTCTGTTAGATGCGAACTACAATGTGATGAAAAGGTAAAGCCGAATGCTATTCTTGGATTGTTATTTCCAGATGGGGAACAAATATATACTTAAGAGAACCAAATCTGAGATTCCATGCACATGATCTCAGACTCAATTCCCTGTAGGAGAAGACTTCCAGGAAATTCCCTAATGACTGCAGAGATGGCATCAGCCAAAAGTTCTATAGTAATGGAGCAGAAAGCAAATTCGATGAGCAGACCAAGGGCTGCAGAGACATGGACTGTCAGGAAAAAATTGGCAGTTAGAAGATTTGGAGTTGTTTTTGAAAGAATAAAATAATTTTGAGACCAAGTCTCCCATTTCCTAATGAGAGCTATTAGACTACATCAAAGTCCTAGATCAACTGAAGAAGTTCCTAGATAAGCTGAGGAATTCTGAGACTAAGGACATAAGCTTTCACTGTTAAGGCAATTCTTTCTACTATACTGTGATGCCTTCTATAAAAACATGATGAAATTCAGTAAAGACATACAGAGTGGAAAAAGCAGACTTTACATGAGAAGTTTGAGAGTTTATCTTTTTTCCACATGCATAGGCATAGTATAATATGGTTTTCAAGTTATAAACTGGTTGCACAGTTCCAACAATACATTTGCTGGGATTCAGATGTATAGAGGAGCTTGCCATGGATCCAACCAGAAAAGACACAAATAGAGATTTCTCTGTTTTTATCTGACAGTTGGAGTTCCATTATCAGGAATCTCAGGGCAACTTTGCAGCAATGAAATTATGTCTCTTTGTTTAGAGCAACCAAGATATTGACACCTTCTGTCACTGGCTGGAGGGGAGTGAGAAAGGGAATATAAGCATATAGCATGCAGCATCTAAACATATTTCCAAAACTGACTTGAAGAAACAGTACAAAAACAATAAAAAATCAATCACTAAAGATTGAGCCATCAAACACATGCGTCCATATGGAGAACAACTGGAATAGCTTGGTATACAGAAAAATACCATTAAAGTGCCATGAATGACTACTCATTCAGTACAAGAAGGTAGATAGTGCAGTTCATACAACAGTGGACTCAGAGTTACAAAGACCTGAGTTTTAATTCACGTATCAGATTCTAGCTGTGTCAACCTGCACAAGTCATTCAAACTCTGTGTCTCAGGTTCATAGTCTGGACAATAAATGAGAACACCAAACACACATAATTGTTATGGTTATTATGTGGATCAAATGAGAACACATGTGAAACATTGGAAACCTGAAAGTTTTATATAAATTGTAGCCATTGGAAGTGGTATTAGTACATTAAAGGATATTACTGTGGCCTGACAAAGTCAATGCCAGCTTTTCAGATAGAATCACTAAGGTAATCTAGCACAATGACTCCAAGCTTTTATGCTTCCATCATTTTGATCAGTAGTAAAATGTTACATAGCATGTCATATTGAAAAAATATTAAAATTTCTGGTTAAAACTGAGCACAATTAGCATATTATTATCTGATGCATAATTAATACATGTGTACTTTGTGCTTTAATACAACATTTTTAAATTATTTCACTTATTTTAAAACTTCTGAATATTTTACTTTTCCAATTACACATAAAAGTATTTTTGGTATTGACATTTTTGAAAAAATTCAGTATCAAATACACCGCATCCCTCACCACCCCACCCTCACCATAAGATGGCAAACAATAAGATACAGGCAATACAAATGAAAGTATGTAAAACAAATTTTCATATTAGTCATGTTGTGAAAGAAAAGAGAGACCAACATTAAAAAAAATACTAAAAAAGCAAAGAAAGAAAAAAATAGTGTGCTTCAATCTGCATTCAGCCTGCATCCGTTCTTTTTCTAGAGATGAAAAGCATTTTTCAACATGAGTCCTTTGGAATTCTCTTGAATCATTGTATTTCTGGGAATAGTTAAGCCATTCACAAATAATCATTGTGTAATATTGGTGTTACTGTGTACAATGTTCTTCTGGTTCTACTCATTTCACTTTGTATAAGTTCATGTACATCTTCTGACCATTTTTTTTCTGAAAGAATCTTACTCTTCATTTCTTTTTTTTAGAGTTGGATTTTTTTTTTATTTGGCCTTTCAAAAAATATTATCAAAATTACACAGTTCAGCTTCACTTTTTTTCTTGGGGGGGGGTGTTGCATCATTGTAGTCATTGAGCATATTATTTTCCACGTTCTGCTTATATCTTCTGCATTACTTCATATATCTTCCTGCATTTCTCCAAACTACTTATAGCCATCATTTCTTATGGTACAATGTTCCATTATATTTACATGCTGCACTTTAACTATTCCCAAATCAATAGGTGCTCACTTTGTTTCCTATTGATTACAAGACAGAGGACGTAAGTTGGAAACCTGGTTCACACATTTCCTAGCTTTGTGACTCTGGGCAAGTCACTAAACTGTTATTTACCTCAGTTTACTTATCTGTAAATTGGGAATAATAATAGCATCTACTTTGCAGAGATAAATGTGAAATAACATATGTATAGCACTTTATAAACTTTATAATATAAATACATATATGTATATTAGCTTATTGTTATCATTTCTACCAAAATTGATAATATAAATATTTTGGTCTCTATGAAGCTCTTATGTTCTGACTATGTTTCTGGTATTTAAGGAAGGAGCCTGAGGCATTGGCCTCATTTTTTCGCAACTGGCTTCTCTTCTGGAAATCCTATGGAAGTTTTTGCCCGACACCAACTTTTCTCTTCCTTCAGGGAATGCCCATCGCAACAGATGGAAAGGCCCAATGTCAGAGGGAAGGTCACCCCTCTTCTGTCAAAAGGGAAGTCACTACTCTTCTTCACACTATAGGTCTCCCACATTACAGGAAGCAGGAGATAAACTTGGGCTATGCAAAAGAAGGTGAAAATTCCCTTGTGCAGGAAGCAAGACTTGAATCGAGATCTACCTGTTTTTGAAGGCAACTCTCTATCCACTTCACCACACTGCCCAGCACATAGTAGTAAGTCCTTATTAAATGACTGTTGGGTTACATTGAATTCCCAATAATTTATATGATTTAATACCACCACTGTTCTAAACAGTAACAATAATGTATAGTCCACTTAATCATCTACCTATGCTTTAGCTTCTGACTGCTCTTTTTGGCCAGTCAATCTTACTCTTCATTTCTTAAGAATAATATTCCATTACAACATGCCACAACTTATTCAGTCATTCCTCAACTGCTGGGCATCCCCTCAATTTGCAGTTCTTTGCAACCACAAAAGAGCTGCTATAAATATTTTTATACAAAGAGGTCCTTTTACTTTTTAAAAATTATGTCTTTGGGATACAGACCTGGTAGTAATATTGCTGGGTCAAAGAGTATGTCCAGTTTTATTGCCTTTTGTAAGTAGTTGCAAATCGTGCTCTAGAATGGTTAGATCAGTTGACAACCCTACAAACAGTGCATTAGTGTCCCAATTTTCCCACATTTTCTCCAACATTTATCATTTTCCTGTTTTGTAATGTTAGGTAATCTTATGGGTATGATATGGTACCTCAGAGTTATTTTAATTTGATTTCTGTAATTAATAGGCATTTAGAGCATTTTTCGTGGCTATTTGGTTTCTCTTTCTGAAAACTACTTGTTCATATCCTGTGATCATTTATCAACTGAAAAATGACGTATTTTTTTTTATAAATCTGACACAATTATCTATATATTTGAGAAATGAGGCCTTGATCAGAGACACTTGATAAATCCCTCCACCAGCTTTCTGCTTTCTTTCTAATCTTAATTGCATTGGTTTCATTTGGGCAAAAATATTTTTTATTTAATATAATCAAAATCATCTATCTTATACTTTATAATTCTATCTCTTGTTTTTTCATTAATTTAATATATATTACTATATATTAATATATATAGTATTTAACACATATATAACAACACACAAGTATGTGTGTGTGTATGTGTGTGTGTGTGTGTGTGTGTGTGTGTGTGTCTGACAGGCAAACTACTACATGGTCTTTAAAACTGCTAATGGCGTCAACCTCTCTCTCTCTATCTCTCTCTCTCTCCCTTTTTTTTTTTTTGTCAATTAGGGGTAACTGACTTGCCCAGGGTCACACAGCTAGGACATGTCAAGTGTTTGGTCTGAGGCCAGATTTGAACTCAGGTCCTTCTGACTTCTGGTCCAGTGCTCTATCCACTGTGCCACCTAATTGCCCCTGACCTTAACTCTTAACAAGAAGTTGGTCAATACTTAGTAACTGCCAACTTTTTTTCCAGATTTCCAAGCAGTTTTTGTTACATAGTAACTTCTTGTGCTAAAAGATTAGATTTGGGGGTTTATCAAAAATTGATTACGATGATCATCTATTACTGTGCATTGTGTACCCAACCTATTACACTGATTTGCCCCTCTATTGCTAAGTTTGTACCAGATTGTTTTGATGATTGGCTAGACCACCATCCTTCATATTATTTTTTCATTAACTCCCTTAGTATTCTTGACCTTTTGTTCTTTTTGATGGATTTTATTATTGTTTTTCTGGCTTAATAAAATATTTTTGGTATTTTGATTGTATAGCACTGAATAAGTATTTTTTTTTTAGGCAATTGGGGTTAAGTGACTTGCCCAGGGTCACACAGGTAATAAGTGTCAAGTGTTTGGTCTGAGGCCAGATTTAAATTCAGGTCCTCTTGACTTCAGGGCCGGTGCTGCCTCCAATGTGTCACCTGGCTGCCCTTTGAATAAGTAAATTAATTTAGATAGAATTGTCATTTTGATTCCATTGGCTCAGCTTACCCATGAGCCTTCAATATTTTTCCAGTTGTTCAGGTCTGACCTTATTTGTGTAAAAGTGTTTTGTAATTGTGTTCACATAGTTCCTGGATTTTTCTGGTCAGGTAGACTCCTCAATACTTTTTATTGTCTATAGTTATTTTAAATGTAATTCCTCTTTTCCTTGCTGCTGGGATTTCTTGGTAATGATTTACGTGGGTTTATTTTGTGTCCTGCAACTTTGCTGAAGTTTTTCATTATTTCCACTACTATTTTAGTTGACTCCCTAGGATTCTTTATTTGTACTGACATATCATCTGCAAAGATTGACAGTATTGTTTCCTCATTGACTATTTTAGTACCTTTAATTTCTTTTTCTTCTTTTATTGCTATACCTAATATTTCTAGTAAAATATTGTATAATGCTGGTGATAACTGGAACCCTTGCATCACTCTGTTCTTATTTGGAAGACTTCTAGCATATTCCCATTATCAATAATGCTTTCTGATAGTTTCAGAAAAGTATCACTTATTTTAAGGAAACTCCATTTTTTTTCTCTAATATTTTTAATAAGAATGGCTGCCACATTTTCTCAAAACCATGTCCTGCATTTAATGAGATATTCTAGAAATTTATTCATGTTGCTACTGACATGGTCAATTATGCTGAGAGTTTTCCTGATATTAAACCAACACTGAATTCCTAGTATAAATCCTTCTTGGTCATAGTATATCATCCCTGTGATATATTGCTGGAATCTCTTGTATTTTATTTAAACTTTCTGCATCAATATTCACTAGGGAAATTACTCTATAGTTTCGTTATTTTTCTGTTTTTGCTCTTTCTGACTTAGGTATAATCACTACATTTGTGTCATTAAAGGAATTTTGTAGACCACCTATTTTTCCAAATGGTTTAGATAGTATAAGAATTAAGTGTTCTTTATATGTTTGGAATAATTCATTTGTCAAATCATCTTGTCCAGGTGACTTTTTCTTTTTTATTTCATTTTAATTTATTTTTTAAATAATTAGTTTATTTTTAGTTTTCAACATTCATTTCCATAAGATTTTAAGTTTTAAATTTCCTCCCTCTCTCCTCTCTCCTTTCCAAGAAGGCATGCAATATGGTATAGACCTACTTTTACAATCATATTAAACATATTTTCACAATAGTCATGATGTAAAGAAGAATTAGAACTAATGTGAGGAACTATGAGAAAGAAGAAACAAAAGAAAACAACAAAAGAAAAAGAGTGAATAGTACACTTCCATCTGCATTCAGACTCCAAAATTCTTTCTCTGGATGTAAATAGCATTTTCCATTGTGAATCTTTTGGAGTTGCCTAAGATCCTTGCATTCCTGAGAAGAGCTAAGTCTATTATCATGAATCATAACACAACGAGACTGTTACTGCGTACAACACTGTCTGTGTTCTGCTCATTTCACTCATCATCAGTTTGTATAAGTCTGTCCAGGTTTTTAAACATCTCACTGTAGGATTATGATTCTTTCCTTCTGTTTTTTCATTCTTTTGTTTCTATTTGACTGATTCTTCATATCTCACAGAGTCATTAGCTTCCACTTGCCCCACTCTAATTTTTAATGAATTACTTCCTTCTATTAGATTTTGTAGCTCCTTTTCCATTTGGCCCATTTACTTTTTAAGGAGCTCTGTTCAGTCAGTTTTTGTGCCTCCTTTTCCATTTGGCCTATTCTACTTTTAAGGAATTGATTTCTTCAGTGCCTTTTTTTTTTCTTGGCCAATTACATTTTTTAAGTACTTGTTTTGTACAGTTAATTTTTGTCCTTCCTTTTCTAAGCTATTGATTCACTCTTGCACATCTTTCATTTCCTTTCACAATTTTTCTTCTACCTCTCTTATTTAACTTTTAAAATCCTTCTTGAGCTCTTCCATTAAAGCTTTTGGGTTTGAAAACAGATCATATTCCCCTTTCAATTTTCAGATGTGAGTGTATTGACAATGTTGTCCTCTTCTAAATTTATGCTTTGATTGTCCCTGTTCCCATAATAAGAGTATATGGTCATTGTCCATTTCTGCTTTCTGCTCATGATGTTTGCCTGCTTACTAGCTTTTTAAAGTTGAGCTCTTCTGCTGGAACGCAGAGGGCACTGACCCAGGCTTCTTGTTCTGGGAGCCTGGGACCTGGTCACTGGCTTTGTATGTGAGGAGCCTTAAGTGCTGGTAGCTGGAAGCTGTATTGGTCTCTCAGCTAATCTAGGGCTAAGCTGGGGTCAGCAGCATTGGAGCTCTTGGGAATGGGTGGGGAGTCTGACTCCTGGAGGATGCCTACTCACCAGCCTTCCTTAAATCACTCACATATTTGGTTGCTTAAGGATGTCTGTCAGTCTGGAGTTGTGCTGAAGCATCAGGAGATTTGGCTGCTGGATAATGCTGGCACATGTGGTGGTTTTCTTAGCTGGAATTCACCAGTTTCCCTGCCTGTGCTGAGGCAATTGGAGGGGTCATGGTATAGCTGTTTGCTTGTGCCACCACTCTAAGGCTCAGGATCTCCCCCTGTTTTGTTGAGGTTTAGCTTATCCCTTTTTTGCTGGCAGCCTCTGATTCCCCAAGCTTCCTGGTCTACAAGACTGCTATACCCTATCTTTCTTCTGTTCAACTGTTCAAAGGTTTTTCCTTTGATGATACTTTCTGGCTTTCAGAGGTCAATAAAGTAGGGTGAAAGTGACTTATTCCTTACTCCACCATCTCAGCCCCAGAAGTCCCTGGTAACATTTTCTTATGCAGCTCATTGTTTGCTTGTTCAATTTTTTTTCCCTAAGATGGGGTTATTTAGATATTCTATTTCCTCTTCTATTAATCTGGGCAATTTATATTTCCATAAATATTTATCAATTTCAGTTAAATTGTTAAAAAAATGTAGCATATAATTAAGCAAAATACTTTCTAGTGATTGCTTTAATTTCTTTTTTATTGGTGGCAAATTAACCCTTTTCATTTTTGGATACCAGTATTTTCATTTTCTTCTTTTTAAAATAAAATTTGCCAATGGTTTTTCTATTTTATTGGTTTATATATTTGGAGGGGTTTGGGGGAGAGCTCATGCAAGTCACTGCTTTTACTCTGCCATCTTGGCTCTAATGCCCCCCCTGAAGGGTCCTGATCTTGCAAGTCATTTTCATTCCCTTAGAACTGTGACATAGAACCAATTATGGAAAATGCAAAAAATCCTGAACCCAATATACACAAAGAGTCTCCAGTAATTTCATTCCGACCAGTGGTCTGCTACCCTTACCATATGTGGTCTGAGAGCTCCAAAAGCATTTGCCGTCAATTCAGTCAATCCCAAGAAATTATTTTAGCTGGTGTCAGACATGCTACACACTGCCTGGTGCAGGGGTCCAAGACCTTACTGCTGTCTTGCAGTAGAATTTTGAGGACTTGCTGTTAGCTTTCCAGAGGCAGCCTACACTAGACAAGCTTCATTCTCACTCCAACAAGACAGACCTTTCTTGCTCATCTCCTAACCTATCTTGGGCTGGGAATTTGTTTCACCCCCTCTTTTTTTTTTTCAGTTTTGTTTTCCCAGAATTCATTTTGAGGTATTATTTTAATGTTGCTTTGAGGGAAATTTGTAAGAGTTCAGGCCATTCTTTGCCTTTACTCCACCATTTTGTCTCTGTCCCAAACCATTTTACCTTAGAGAAGACTTTATTTCTCTGGACTTCTCTGTAATTCTCCAGAAACTCTTCATCTTCAAGATCACTTCATCTTTGAAACATTCAACCCTTGAACTCATACCTAGGAAGCATCCTCAATCCCTCCTCTACCAACTTCCTTTTATATATTGTCTTAGACATCACACACCACACACTGAAGGTAAGGGCTTTTTCTTTTGTCTTGTATTTGCATCCCCAGCACTTAACACAATGCCTAGCCCAAAGTAAATACTTAATGCACACTTGTTGAATGTCTGTTGATTGATTAATTTGTGCTGGGACCTTTGTGATAATTGGTTTGGCCCTCAGTTTCCTTACCTTAAAAAAAAAGATGGGACTAGTTAAATTCTAAAGTCACACTGTCTTAATGTACATGATCATTGTGATATATTTAAATGTGTATATGCATGTGTATGTGTGTATATATATATATATACACACATATACATACACACATACATGTGTGTGTATACACACACACACACACACACACACACACACACATACACATACTAAGTTTAACGATCCCATAAAATTGAATTAATCTGTGTTGGTGCAGTGGAAAGATTAATAGATTGGGATTCAGAAGACCCAGGTTCAAATCCTCCCTCTAACATTTCATTTTTGATCTTGAACAATTTATTTAAAACATTTAGGCCTGAATTAACTGATCTATCATATGAAAGGGTCAGATAATGTAATCTCTATGGTCTAAATCTATGAAATATTTTTTTTCCTTTAGGTACCTTAATGGAGAGAGACAAAATACTCATATGTTTAACTTTACCCGAGCTGCATGTAAATTAGGCAGATATGCATACACAGACACATATAGACATACAGAGACATACATATCTATATGTCTGTCTGTCTGTCTGTCTGTGTATCTAGCTATCTGTCTCAACAGAAATGCCTTTTGGAAAGTTACTATAGTCTTAAATTCTGCTCTATTGGGTTGTTTCTCTATGTCATTTTTAGTTCACATCAGGAATCCTTACCACTCTTTGGAGGTTTGACCTTACCATTGTTACTTTTATTGACTCATCACCCTTATCCTAGTTTCCCAGGGGGAAATTTCTTATAATACTAATAGTTATGGTTCAACGATCTAAGAGGCTCCCCTTTTTTCAAGAGAAATTCAGAACATAATATGAATCAAGCATGAAACAGGTCACATATTCTTACACATAAATCAGAAGTAACCTAAAAGAATCACAGTCAACATTAAGAGAATGATATAAACATAATTCAATAATAATTTAACACCATAGATACAGGTGACTGAGAATCTAAGAGCTTAGTCAAAAGAAAAAGTTAAGTTGTTTTTACAAGGCTTCTAATTAAACATTTTACATTCCATCTCCACACATCGTCTAATCAAAGAGTCAGGGTCACATTCTCTCTCTCTCTCTCTCTCTCTCTCTCTCTCTCTCTCTCTCTCTCTCTCTCTCTGTCTCTCTCTCTCTCTCTCTCTCTCTCTGTCTCTGTCTCTCTCTCTCTGTCTCTGTCTCTCTCTCTCTGTCTCTGTCTCTCTCTCTCTCTGTCTCTCTCTCTCTCTCTCTCTCTCTCTCTCTCTCTCTCTCTCTCTCTCTCCTAATCTATTGCAATTCTAAATGTATACGCTGCAATTGATAATGTCACCACCATTCATGCCCACCCAGGTATTTCAAAGTCACATGGGAAAAAAGCAAAAAAGAGACAGTGAGAGACTCCTTGTGATGCCTAGGCTAGTTAAATCCCTGGTATTAATTTTCCTATAGGGATGAGCACACGGATACTGGGGTAATTAAAAGACCCTTATTCCTTAGTGTTATAACATTTTTGTTGCTCAGAAAACTACAGCCAAATAGAATGAATTTGAATTCTATCTACAAACTGTCTCTTTTTTAAAAAAGTCTTCTGGCTTCTACTTTCCTGGAGCCAAGATGGTGGAGTAAAAAGTAAGTCACTCTTATCTTCCCTTATTAACCTATGAAAGCCCAGAAAATATCAAAGCAAGAAAAACCCTGGAACACCTGAACCAGCAGAAAGATGGGGTACAGCAGTCCAGTAACCAAGGTTGTTTGAGGGGTTAACATGAAAAGACTCTTTTGTGCTGGGGGAAGGGGAGCAGTACAGAATGGGACTAGCAGAAAGTACCACCTCAGCATACCAGGAGGAGATCCTGAAACCAAGGTTGTACAGCAAGCAAATAACACCACCAGGACCCCCGAGAGCCTCAGTGGGACTGGGGAACTGGTGGAAATGAGCTTGGAAAACTAGCAGGTGCCCCGGCATTCTATAGCAACTGGTTCTCCCAGTGCCTCAGCTAAACTCTACCACTGTCAAAGAAATAGAGTGTTGGATCAGTGGAATAGGTTAAATATGCAAGACACAGTAGTCAATGACTATAGCAATCTATTATTTGATAAAACCAAAGACCCCAGCTTCTGGGATAAGAAACCATTCTTTGACAAAAACTGCTGGGAAAACTGGAAAAGAATATGGCAGAAACTAGGCATAGATCAAAATCTCACACCATATTTCAAAATAAAGTCAAAATGGGTCCATGATTTAGATACAAAGCTGATACTGTAAGCAAAACTGGGAAAGCAAAGAATACTTTATCTATCTGATCTATGGAGAACAAAAGAATTCATGACCAAACAGGAGATAGAGAACACTATGAAATGCAAAATGGAAACTTTGATTACATTAAATTAATTTTTTTTGCTCAAAGCCAATGTAACCAAGATTAGAATGAAAGTAGAAAATTGTGAAAAAAATTTTACAACCAGCCTCTTTGATAAAGGCCTCATCTCTAAAATGTATAGAGACAAGTCAAATTTATAAGAATTTAAGTCATTTCCCAATTGATAAATGGTCAAAGGATATAAACAGGCAGTTCTCAGATGAAAAAATTAAAGCCATCTATAGTCATATGAGAAAATGTTCTAAATCACTAATGATTAGAGAAATGTAATCAAAACAACTCTGAGGTACTACATCATACCTATCAGATTGGCCAACATGACAAAACAGGAAAATGATAAATGTTGGAGAAGATGTGGGAAAATAGGAACACTAATGCATTGTTGGTGGAGCTGTAAAATGATCAAACTGTTTTGGAGAACAATTTGGAACTATGCCCAAAGGGCTATAAAAATTTGCATACCCTTTGACCCAGCAATAGCACTTCTGGGACTATATCCCAAAGAGATCTTACAAATGGGAAAAGGACCCACATGTACAAAAGTATTCACAGCAGCTTTTTTTGTGGTGGCAAAGAATTGGAAATTGTGAGGATGCCCATTAATTGGGGAATGGCTGAGCAAGTTGTGGTATATGAGTGTAATGGAATACTATTGTGCTATAAGAAATGATGAACAGGCTGACTTCAGAAAAACCTGGAAAGACTTGTATGGTCTGATGCGGAGTGAAATGAGAACAACCAAGAGAACATTGTACACAATAACAGCCACCTTGTGTGATGACTGATATTAATGAACTTAACCCTTCCCAACAATACAAGGATTTAAGACATCTCCAAAGGCCTCATGGTGGAAAATACTATCCCCATCCAAAGAAAGAACTATGGAATTTCAACGCAGATTGAAGCATAGTGTTAGCTACTGTTTTTTCTCTTCTGTTGAGTTTTGTTTCCTCTTTCGGTGGTTCCTCCTATTGGTTCTAATTCTTATTTACAACATCACTAACATGAAAATATGTTTAATGGGAATGTATATGTATAGCCTATATCAGATTGTGTGCCGTCTTGTGGAGGGTGGTGGGGAGGAAGGGGGAGAAAAATTAAAAACTCAAAAGCTTATGAAAATAATTGTTGATAAATAAAAATAAATCAATTTAAAATAAATAAAAAGGAAAAAATAAAAGGAAAATTCTAATATCTATCCTGTAATGAATGTGGAGGAAATAATATTAAAATTTTCAATTATTAAAAAAGTCTCCTGATTCCTCTCATTTTCCAGCTAAAAACCCAATAAGGAACTCTCACTAATATCTTATATATGATGAAAAACTGATTCAAGCTTCCTCATCTTCCAATTGCCCTTAAACAGGCTGGTAAAGAAATTGAGTATATTCAGAGAAGCAGCTTTAAGCTAGGATTTGTATCCCTAGTTTTTGGCAATGTGCCAGTCGTATATTACATCCTTAATAATAATAAAAAAAAAAAACGAGAACAACAAGAACAATAAAAACTTGATAATTACTGGATTGGCATGAAAACTGGAATTTCAATAAACCTTTGAGAGACAGATAGATTTTGGAATAAATGTTAAGGATAACAGACAAAAGGAATATTTTGAACAATGTTATGAATGTTGACAAGTATACATTTTGGGTGATCTGCAAGTATTTCACTTTGGCTTGAACTTAGGTAGCTTTTTAGGGAGAGATTAAACTGAAATCCAGAATGTGAAGTAATATAAAGCTTAGTTAATTAAATTATTATTTGTATTTGTATAGGTTCTTAAAATTTATAAGAAAGAATGAAATTTTTTTAAATTAATTGATTTTGATTTATCAACAATCAGTTCCATAAGCTTTTGAGTTTTTAGTTTTTCTCCCCTCCCTCTCACCTCCGTCCTCAAAAAGGTGTGTAATCGAATATAGGCTATACATACACATTTTAAAAAAAATGTTTTTACATTAGTGATGTTATAAGTAACAATTAGAACCAATAGGAGGAGCCACCAGAAAGAGGAAATAAAGCACAACAGAAAAAAAAAATAGCAAATAGTATGCTTTGGTCTGCATTCAAACTCCATAATCTTTCTTCTTTTAGTATAGCATTTTCCTTCATGACGCCTTTGAAGATGTCTTACATTCTTCTATTGCTTAGAAGGGTTAAGTTTATCAATATTAGTTATTGCACAATGTGGCTGTTATTGTGTACAATGTCGTCCTGGTTCTTCTGCTTCAGGAAGCCAAGATGGCAGAGTAAAAAATTAAGTCTCTTTCATCCTCTTTTATCAACCTCTGAAAGCCCAGGAAATATTGCCCCAGGAAAAACCCTGGAACAGCTGAACCAGAAGAAAGAGTGCAGCAGTCCAGTAGCCCAGGTAGCTCGAGGGATAAACATGAAAGGCCTCTCTTGCCCTGGGGCAAGGAGCAGTACAGAACAGGAGGTGTCCCAGCAAGCTAGCAGAAAGCCTCATCTCAACATACCAGGAGGAGATCCTGAAATCAACGTGGGGGAGCAAACAAACACCAACACCTAAACCCCCCAGTGTCTAAGTGAGGGATGAAGAACTATTGGAAACCAGCATAGAAAACCACCAGGTGCTAAGGCATCTACAGCAGTCTCCCAGTGACTCAGCAAAAATTTGTGAAGCATTCCAATGTGCCCCAGGCAGATAAACATCCTGCAATATCCATCTGAAAGGAGCTGAAGAAAACAAAAGGAAAGGAAAAGCAGGCAACATCCAGGGGCCAGACTATCGAATCCTACCCCTAGAGTTCCAGTGTTGTTGATTCCAGACAAATACCAGGTAATTTGCCAGAACACTGCAGCCTCTAGCTGCCAAAATTGGTTGGCCCAGCACACAAAGCAAGTGACCAGGCCTAAGGCTCCCAACACAAGAAGCTTGTGTCAATGCCCTCTGCTCCCCAGCAGGAGAGTTTAGTCTCTTTAAAAGCCAGGAAATAAGCAAACCCCATGAGTAAAAAGAAACGTACCATAGGTTCATATTATAAGAGCAAGGGGCAGCTAGATGGTGAAGCTGATAGAGCACTGGCCCTGAAGTCAGGAGGACCTGAGTTCAAATCCAGTCTCAGACACATAACACTTCCTAGCTGTGTGACCCAGGGCAAGTCACTTAACCCCATTGCCTATTCTAAAATGAAACAAAACAAAACATATTTATGAGAACGGTAAAGGTCAACGCAGAAATTCTGAAGAGGACAGCATTGTCAACAAACCCACATCTGGAACCTCAAAAGGGAATATGAACTGGTCTGAAGCCCAAAAAGCCTTCTTGGAACAGCTCAAGAAGGATTTTAAAAGTCAAATGAGAGAGGTAGAAGAGTCCCTAAAAAATACAATTGGCCAACTAGAAAAAAGTACACTGAAGAAAACAGGTCTCTAAAAATTAAAAAAAAAATGAATTTGAAGCCATCTTTATTTAGGTAAAAAAAAAATGGGTACAGTTGTTTTGTCCAACATGAAGGAGTACACTATTTATGGGTACCAGAGTATTATCAGTTCAGGACAAAATCACCCAAGCCCAAGAATTTAGGTTCATAGCTGATCACTCTTTATGAAAATGCTACCAGCTGAGACACAGATCCTCAACATTCATAGCTTACCAAAGTTGTTCTCTGGGTCTTCATATACAGGAAGAGATACTATTTCTTAAATGGAAAATTCATTTTCTATTAGCTTATTTTTGAACTCTACACAATTAGTAAGCATGAGGTCATAAGTCAGCCTAATTATCTTTTAGGCCGATGTGAAAAGATATTGTTATTTGCCTAGGTACAGAATGAGAGTATGGAACTTTAGAGAAATATTTAATCTGTGAACTCCTAGCTTTTTTCAGAAAATGGATGTATTCAGTGACTGTACCCAACTTACTAACTTGAGTAGAATTATGAACCACAAAGTACTGGGACATACAAAAGAAAAAATTAAACACACACACTCACACACACACACATACACATATTATTTATATATGTTGTTGCAACATCTGATGTGGTTTTGTTGATAATTATATTGTTGTTCTTTTTGTTGTTGTTGCAATCTGTGACTTCTTCCTTGTGCGAGTAAACCTGGCTTTCAAAGTAACTTAGAGACTTGCAAAATGTACTGAAAGGTTATGTTGCACAGATAGTATATGTCAGATGGATAAATTAAAACTAGGACTTCCTGTGCCCAAGGTTGCCCCTGCATCCTCTAAAGCAGTCACATTTTTCCATATATGACAGATATATGGAATTTTGTATACGTATATGTGTGTCCAATTTAACTTTAAATGTTTTTAGGATTAAAACAATGAAAGAAAAAGAACAAGAAATTTTCTACTTTTAGTAATTGTTTTTCTTAATTTTTATTAATTGCTTTTTACTAGTTTATTTTCTTATTTTCTACCGAAATTATTTGTTACCTATTTTCTATTTATTTTATTATTTTTATTAATCGCTAGTAAATTTCTAAGCATCATTGCCTTGTGTCTCTCATGCTTTGGATTTCTTTTTAGGAATGCAAGGAAAAATATCACTAATATGATAAAGCAGCAAGAATAGCCCCTCTCTCCTTTGCATTTTCTCTCTATTGCTGGATAGGGGAGGAAGTAAATATATGGTTCACTTTCTTGCATTGTTCAACAAAAGAAAAAGACAAGCAATTTATTAATGAAAATGCAAATTGAAAACACATACTTATACATTTCACCATTATTGGATTTTAAGTCAAGACAATGCACACACACAGACATACACACACATACATATTTAAACAAATATCCTCATCTGGTTCTTTCCACTGCAAGTCATCTCAGTATTGCCTCTTAGTGAGTTTCTTAAAAATGAGAAGCTATTGATAACTATTCCTTGAGATTACTGACTTAAAGTGCATAGAAGCCTATATCAACTAGTTACTGAAGGTGATTAGCATAAACTACTGAATCTATAAAAAGAGAAAATAGCTATAGCCTGGACAGATACGGAGAATGTTTACTTGGAAGCAGATTCAATAAGTATTCAAATTTCTACTTCTTTCCAAAGTTGAGAAATTAGAGCCACGTAAAATAAATTATGTAAGGCCTATTATAAAGTCTCATGTGTCAAGATGTCCGACATCCATTTGATGGATCAGTAGAATATATATATATTATATATATATATATATACACGTATATACACACACATATATATGTGTATATATATATATATATATATATATATATATATATATAATTTTAATTAGGAAAAAAGTCAAATTAACAGCAAAAGGTGTCATTGAATATTTTGAGCATAAAGAGTGGTGCCATCAGACTTTCATTATGTCAATATATTCTCATAGTGCTATATGTTGGAAATAAAAATTTGGAAGCAGAGAGAAGTTAGGAGACTGTTGCAATAGTTCAGGCAAGAAATAATAAGAAATAAATAATAAGAAATAATGCTTATATTCAGCAACAGTGACTGATATAAAATTTAGATGGCTCAGTTATTTATTGGAAGAGAGGGGAAAGTGGGAGCAATCTGATGTTACCTCAATTTTTTGAGCCCAAAGAGATGGGAGAATGTTGGTGCCAATATCAGATGGAGGTCAAGAAGGGCCAACTGGAGTAAAGATGATAATTTTACTACTTCTAGAATCTTTCCCTCTATTTCGGGAAAAATCTGGTTCTTACAAAAAGGTAACTTTGACTAAAAGGAGTGAATGTTTCTCTGAAGGCATTAAACATTATTCAGTAATAACAAATCCAAAACTTTCATTAAATATATGATCTTTATAGAAAATGAATTCCTCTTATCAAATACCTACATCCTCTTATCAAATACAACACTCCTTGGTGGCTGAAGATGTTGGCTAGTATGGCATTCCCTAATGATAAAGAACTTTTTGAGATTTAACATTCTATGTTCAGGGCCAAGATCAATAAGTAAGCTCTCAGTTTTAATGGATAAAAAAAAAAAAGTGTCAAATAATTATCAGAGGAATAGGTTTCTTGAGAGGTTTCCTCAGCACTATTACATCATTTCTACATTGTCTTGTCTTATTGGGATAGAGAGAGAGAGAGAGAGAGAGAGAGAGAGAGAGAGAGAGAGAGAGAGAGAGATTGATTGATTGATTGATTTCTGCTTTTCTGACTGAGCTCTTCATCTTAGTCCTGATATGATAATTGAATTCCAATTACTTGGCCAAAATTTTGGCTTTTGGACCTGATTCATCATTGTTTTGCTTCCTACAAAGCAATCAGACTCACTATTATCTATCTATCATCATTTGTTCATTTAACAAAAATGTATGCAAGACCTATCATAGGCTATGAACTATGCTAAAAGATGGGAAGTGGAGAGAAGGCGGGTAATTATATGAATCTTCTGGTTGGAGCTGAACATTTCACCCATATTAGTGGACCTATATCAAGAAATCAGATGATTGAAAGAGAAGTAAAAAAAAAAAGATAGAGTATAGATTATTGGTGGTCACCCATGGTAGCGAGGCACATGCTAATTTCTTAGCCCCAGAGTAAAATTGTTTTATGAAACATTATTAACTCTTTAAATTTTATTTTACCTTTTACCCCATCAAAAATGCACGCATTCTTGCAAATCCATTGTTTCCCAAAATTCTTAGCTCTTATGTCATCATTTCTGCAACAATATATTAATTCATTGAAAAATTGATGATTAGTGCCATTCCTCTCACCTGTAACAGAAGTAGGAGGCATAAGTGTATTCACTGATTAAAAATCTCTCCTTTTCAATATCGGTTCCTTTCGGTATTTCATATTAATTTTCTACCAAACCATATTTTTCCCATAGGACTTTATAACATTTCCTAGGGCATAAGAAGAATGAATAAAGCCAAATATTTTAATATAATTTCCTAATTATGCCATTTAATAGCTCCTCACAAAATGTTTGCAAATTTCAGTGCACATTTAATTTCTTAGAATTGTGTGCATATATCTTGATCAGAGCTCCTTTGCAGCTGTGTTTATGGTACCAATATTACTCCACAATGTGAAAATTCACAAAGATGGGAGGTAGAGAATCCATATTCCAGCTGGCTTATTTCTTTAACTACCTCTGTGCTGTCTCTGGGTCAATTTCTTTATCTATAAAGTTTGTAGGTTATACATAAAGATCCCTCTCAGATCTAAAATCCTATGATTCTATGAGAGACATGGGATATTACAACAAAGGTAAAAATATCTACAAACACAATAATCACATAGGCTGTGATTAAAGAAATATTTACTTAAACAATTAGCTATGGTAAAAGGCAGTTAAAGAGGAGCAGTGCATAAATTTTCTAATCATTATAGTATTTTTTTTTTGTTCAGTATGGCCATCCTTCAGTGTACAGCTATAGTATGTACAACTGCGCCAAATACATTGTGACATGGTCAGTCTCCAAATTTAGGGGTTTTTTCCCTTATTTCTCAATCACTTGTAAACATAAATTTTAACTTTTTAAAAAATAATTTTGAGTTCCAAATTCTTTCCCTCCCTCTACTCTCTTTGAGAAAGTAAGCCATCATATAGATTATGCATACATAGTCTTGCAAAACATTTCCATTATACACATGTTGTAAAAGAAAATCCAGACCAAGCAAGCAAACAAACCAAGAATAGTGAAGTTTGTGAAAAACATATTTAAGTCTTTATTCAGACTCCA
Source organism: Phascolarctos cinereus (assembly GCF_003287225.1). NCBI lineage: Eukaryota > Metazoa > Chordata > Mammalia > Diprotodontia > Phascolarctidae > Phascolarctos > Phascolarctos cinereus. Next base: position 76,371,436 of record NW_027556098.1, read on the forward strand.
TCTGTCCATTCCCTGGAGGTGGACAGCATTTTTCATCATAAGTTCTTCAGAATTTTCTTAATTCATTGCATTGATGAGAATGACACTGTTCATTCACTGTTGATCATTGTACAATGTTGTTATTAATATGTACAATGTTCTCCTAGTTCTTTTAATTCCATTTTCTTTCAGTTCATTAAAGTCTTCCCAGGTTTTCCTGCTAATTTCATTTTGCATGAGTTCATGTAAGTCTTCCCAGGTGTTGTTGTTTTTTTTCTGCAAACATTCTGCTCATCATTTCTTATAACACAATAGCACTCCATCACAATCATATTTCATAACTTGTTCAGCCATTCCTCAATTGAGAGACAAAATTCAATTTCTAATTCTTTGCCACCATGAAAAAGAACTGCTATAAATATTTTTGTACATACAAATTCTTTTCTTTTTCCCATGCCTTTGGGATACAGACCAAATAATGGTATTTCTGGGTCAATGGCTTTATAATAATTTGGGCATGATTCCAAACTAGTCTCCAGAATAGTTGTATCAGTTCACAACTCAAACAACAGAGCATTAGCATTCCAATTTTTTCCCATCCTCTCCAACATTTGTCATTTTCCTTTTCTGTCATATTAGTCAATATAAGTTTGATGTGACACTCAGAATTATTTTAATTTGCACTTCTCTAATAAATAGTGGTTTAAAGGATTTTTAGATGAATAAAGATAGCTTTAATTCCTGCTTCTGAAAATTGACTATTCATATCCTTTTACCACTTGTCAATTGGGGAATGATTTATTTTTTTTTTTATAAATTTGGCTTAGTTGAGACTCAGAAATGAAGTCTTTCTCAGAGAAGCTTGTAATTTCACTCTCCTCCTAGTTTCATGATTTTCTTCTAATTCTGATGCAATGGTTTTGTTTGTGAAAAAAATTAAGTTGATATAATCAAAATTATCCATTTTACATTCTGTTATGCTCTCCATTTCATCTTTGGTCATAAATTCTTCTATTATTCATATATCTGAAATGTAAGTTATTCTATGTCCAATATAGAAAGATAGATAGATGATAGATAAATAGATAGATAGATAGATAGATAGATAGACAGAGATATAGATGTGTATGTATTTGCTTGCTCATAATGTGACCTTTTATGTCTAAATTATGTACTCGTTTTGATCTTTTTTCAGTATACTCTGTGAGATATTCTTCTACACCTAATTTCTGACAATCTGCTTTCTAGTTTTTCAAAAAAATATATGTTAAATAGAGAGCTCTTGTTTCAAAATTGCAGATCTTTGGATTTGTCAAACACTAGATTATTATGGCCATTTACTGCTATGCATGGTATGACTATCATTTTAAGGAAAGTTCCATTTATTCCTATGCTTTCTAATGTTTTAATAAGAATGACTGTTGTATTTTATCAAAAAAAATTTCTGCACCTATTGAGATAATCATATAATTTTTATTTTATTTTATTATTCATATGGCCAATTAGGCTGACTTCTTCCTAATATTGAACCAGCCCAACATTCCTGATATAAATCCCACCTGGTAATTTGCATGATTCTGATAATATGTTACTATAATCTACCTGCTAGAATTTAATTTTTAAAATTTGAATCAATATTCATTAGGGAAATTGATTTATAGTTTTCTTGCTTTGTTTTTGCTTTTCCTGTTTTAGGTATCAGCATCATATTTGTGTTGTAAAAGGAATTCAGTAGGAATCATCTTTGCCTATTTTTACAAATATTGTATATAGTATTGGAAATACTTTTTCGTTAAATGTTTGGTAGAATTCTCCTGTGAATCTATCTATTCCTCTGGATTATTTTTCTTAATGAACTCTTGGATGGCTCATTCGATTTGTTTTTGTAAGATAGTGCTATTTAAATATAGTATTTCTTCTTCTGTTAATCTGGATTTTATATATATATATATATATATATGTAAATATTCTTCCATTTCACTTAGATTGTCAGATTAATTCACATGTAATGGAGCAAAATACCTTCTACTAATTAATTTCATCTTCATTGGTGTTGAATTCATTCTTTTCATTTTTGATACTATTAATTTGGTTTTCTTTCTTTTTTTAATTTTTTTTTAATTTTTAAGCAATTGGGGTTAAGTGACTTGCCCAGGGTCACACAGCTAGTACGTTCAAGTGTATGCTCTGAGACCGGATTTGAATTCAGGTCCTCCTGACTTCAGGGCTTTATCAGCTATGCCACCTAGCTTCCCTTCTTCTTTGTTTTAATCAAATTATCTAATGGTTTGTCTATTCCATTTCCCCCCCCCATAAAAATAGATCCCAGTTTTATTTATTAATTCAATGATTTTTTTAAATTTCAATTTTATTATTTTCTCCTTAGATTTTCAGGATTTCCAATTTAGTGTTTAATTAGGAATTTTTAATTTGCTTTTTCCCCTTAGGTTTTTTTTTCTTTTCAGTTGCATGCCTGGCTCATTGATCTTTTCTTTATTTATTTTATTGATTTAATGTTTAGAGATACACATTTTCCCCTAAGCATTGTTTAGACTGCATATGAAAAATTTTTCTATGTTGTTTCATTACTTTTCTTTAGTAAACTTGTTTCTATAATTTCTTTTTTGACCCATTAATTTGTTAAGATTAGATTGTTTCCTTCTTTTTTTTTTGCTAGGCAGTGGGGTTAAGTGACTTGCCCACGGTCACACAGCCAGTAAGTGTCAAGTGTCTGAGGCCAAATTTGAACACAGGTCCTCCTGACTCCAGGGTCAGTGCTCTGTCCACTGCACCACTCAGGTGTCCCTCCAATTAATTTTAATCTATTTCCACAGCCCTTTGTTGAATATAATTCTTATTGCATTATATTTGGGAAAAAAAAAAGATTTATTTACTAGTTCTGTTTTTCTGCATGTTGGTGTGAGATTTTTATACCTAATACATGGTCAATTTTTTTTTTATCAATTAGAAAAAGTATATTCCTTTTTATTCCCATTCAGTTTTCTGCAGAGGTCTATCATACATAAATTTTCTAAAATTTTATTCCTGTCTTTAACTCCTTTCTTATTTATTTTAGTTAGACTTACTTCTGAGAGAAGAAATTTGAGGTCCCCTATTAGTATTTAATTAATTAAATTAATTAATTCAAATTAAGAATTTGAGTGCTATTCTATTTGGTTCATATATATATATATATATATATATATATATATATTTATTTATTTATTTTTATATCATTGCCTATGGTTTCTTTTAGCAAGATATAGTTTCACTACTCATGTCTTTTATTTAGGTCTATTTTTGCTTTACTAAGTCTGAGATCAATATTGTGACCCCCTGCCTTCTTTGCTTCTGCTCAAGAATGATAAACTCTGCTCTAGCACTATATTTTAACTCTGTGTGTCTCTGCTTTAAGTATATTCCTGGAAAACAGCACATTGTTAGATTCTGTTTTTTAATCCATGCTGCTATCTACTTCTGTTTTGCTGATGAGTTCATCCCATTCATATTCACAGTTGCGATTACTAAATGAATAATTAAAATTAAAAATTAAAAACATTTAAAATTTTTAAAAAATAAATGTTTAAAGATTACTAAATGAGAGTGTTCTGCCCAAATGAGGGTAAATTTTGATGGCTGAAAGCTACCTATTTAACTTGGGGTTTACTGGCTAGATTTCTTTCTGAAAGACCAAACTTTAAACCCAATTCACTCCGAATCTCATAGATTGAATGATAATAGATCCCTGCCCAAGCACCACTTAATGGTTACTTTTTTGGGCCCTCCAGGATGAGTGAATGTAAATAGTAACTGTTTCATTTTTGTTTTTGTTTTTGTTTTTGGCCAGCAACTCTGAGAGTCTTCCTGTCCCAATTTGATATTTTTTAATTTTTCACTTCTTAAAAGGACTTATTCACTGAATGGGCATTGTTTCCCTCAAAGTGAGAACCTGGAAAGACCATAACTTAAAAGGGCCAAGGTCTCCCACTGCATCTGGGGCAATCTCCAGTCATCCTAATCAACATCTGGCTGCTGGACCCAAGAAGGCTCTGGAGGAGAGAGTGATGCTGGTGATTTTACACAGCCCTCCCTCACTCAAATCAAAGTCAATTGCAAGTCATGTCATCATCTCCCTGCTGTCATGGGCCTCTTCAAAAATGAAGAACAAACTGCACAACCATACACAATATGAGATAATTTCCCCCATCCTTCCTTTCCCTTCTCAATTTCCCTAGGATCTTTCTCTCTCTTTCTCACTTATCCATCTGCTTTACATCATGCCAACATAATCATCTTAATCTCATTCCTTTTTATGTAGAATCTTTCTAACTGCAGTAGTAATGACAAAAAAAGTTCTTAGAAGTTACATGTATTGTCTTCCCATATTGATAAACAATTTATCATTACACAGTCTCTTATGATTTCTCTTTCATGTTTACCTATTTTATCTTTCTCTTTAGTACATTTTCTGATCAACTCTGGTCTTTTCATCAGGAATGCTTGAATAGCCTCTATTTCACTAAATATCTATCTTTTCCTCTGAAGTATTATGCTTAATTTTGCTTAGTAAGTTATTCCTTGTTGTAATCCCAAACCTTTTGCCTTCTGAAATAGCGTATTCAAAGACTTCCATTCCTTTAACACAGAACCTACTAAATCTTGTTTGATCCTGAATGTGGCTCCAGGGTAAGTGAATAGGTTTATTTCTTGTTGCAAGAAGTATTTTTTTCCCCCTTAACCTGGGAGTTCTGAAAAGTGGCTATAATATTCCTGGGAATTTTCATTTTGGGATCTCAGGTGGTGATGAGAAGATTTTTGGAATTTCTGTTTCACCATCTTATTATCAGGAATTAGGGGAGTTTTCGTTCATAATTTCTTGAAATATTATGTTTTGTCTCTTCCTTTGATCATGGCCTTTTGGTAATCCAATGATTCCTATATTAATGCTCCTCAATCTATTTTTTAGTTCATTTTTTTCCTGATGATATATTTAACATTTTTTCTTATGTTTTCCCTTTCCTTTGACTTTTTTAATTGTTTCTCTCCCTCCATTTAAATTGTTTCTCTCTCCTGCACAGCCTTCTGGGTCCAGTGGCCAGATGTTGATCAGGAGGACTGGACTCCCTTCCCTCTCAATACCGAATGCAATTTGATATAGGCTATACATATACAGTTCTATTAGACGTATTTCCACATTAATCATGTTGTGAAGGAAGAATCAGGAAAAAAGGGAAAAACCACAAAAACTGTATTTTCCTCCATCCTATCCCTCCCATTTATTCTCTTCTCTCCACTTTCATACTATTCCTCCTCAAAAGTGTTTTGCTTCTGACCACCCCCTTCCCCAATCTGCCCTCCCTTCTATCAACTACCTTCTCCTATCCCCTTCCTCTCCTACTTTTCTGTAGGGAAAGATAGCTTTCTACGTCCAATGGAGTGTATATGTTATTCCCTCCTTTAACCAAATACAATGAAAGTTAGGTTCATTCATTCCCTCTCACTTCCTCACTTCTCTCCTCCATTGTAAAAGGTTTTTTTTCTTTTCTTCTTTATGTGAGGTAATTTGCCCCATTCTACCTCTCCTTTTCTCTTTCTCTCAGTACATTCCTCTCTCAACCCTTAATTTCACTTTTTAGGTAGCATTCCATCATATTCAATTCACAACTGTGCCCTCTGTCAATATATACTCCTTCTAACTACCCTGATACTCTGCATTGTTTTTCATCAATAATGCATGAAAGTCTTCTACCTTCTGTTTTGGACTTCTGGGAGCCAGGATGGTGGAGTAAGAAGAAAGTAGTTCCCATCCTCCTTTACTAACCTCTAAAAGCCCAGAAAAATATTATCCCAGGAAAAAACCTGGAAACAGCTGAGCCAGCAGAAAAGCAGGGTGCAGCAGCCTGATAATGCTCGAAGCATGGGGGATTAACAGGAAAGGTCCCTCTCACTCTCATAAGAAGGACAGTAGTAAAGGTTGTGATGCATCCCAGCAAATCAGCAGCAAGCCCACCCCAGCAAACCATAAGAAGATCCTGAGACCCAGGGTAGTGGAGCAGGCAAGCATGAATACTGGGACCCCTCTCCCCCAACCCCAAGTGTCTCAGCACAGGCAGGAAAACCAATAGATTCCAGCTTGGAAAACTGCCTTGTGCACTGGTGGGACTCCTCTACCAGTCACACCTCCCAGTCCTGCAGCACAACTGCAGGAGGCACAACTCCAAGAGAATGGGCATCCTCCAGCAGCCAAACATTTCAGTGATTCAAAGCAGCCTGGGTGAACAGGCATCCTCCAGACACCCCATCATAACCCTGAGAACATCAGTGATGGTTACCCCAGCTCAGCACCAGGTAAGCTGCCAGATGCCTATAGTCTCTAGATGCCAACACCTGAGGCCCCAGCACACAAAGTTAGTGACCATGTCCCTGGCTGCTAGCATAAGAAGTTTGGGTCTCCAGCAGGAAAACTTAACTTAAAAAGCCAGGAAATAGGCAAACACTATGAGCAAAAAGCAGAAATGTACAATGATCATAGAGTCTTACTATGGGGACAGGGAAGATTAAGGCAAAAATTCAGTAGAGGACAACATGCTTAACATACCCAAGCCAAAATCACAAAAGTAAATATGAACTTGTTTCAAGCACAAAAAGCTTTTTCGGAAGAGCTCAAGGAAGATTTTAAAAGTCAAATAAAATTGGGAAAGGAAATGAGAGGTGTGCAAGAGTCAATAGCTGGGAAAAGGAAGGACAAAAATTGATTATAGAAAATAACTCCTTAAAAAGTAGAATTGGACAAATGGAAAAGGACGGAGAAAAACTCAGTAAAGAGAAGAACTTCTTAGAAAGTAAAACTGGTCAAATGGAAAAGGCAGTACAAAATGTAATTGAAGACAACAATTTATTAAAAATTAGAATTAGGAAAATGGAAGCTAATGACTCTATGAGACAGCAATAATCAGTCAAACAAAATTAAAAGAATGACAAAATAGAAGAAAACATAAAATACCTCATTGGAAAAAATAGCAGATTTGGAAAATGGATGCAGGAGAGAGAATTTAAAAATTGTTGCTCTACTTGAAAGCCATGATGAAATTAAAAAAAAAAAAAGCCTGGACAGCATCTAGCAAGAAGTCATCCAGGTAAACTACTGTGAGGCCCTAGAACCAAAAGTTAAAATAATCATCAAAATAATCCGCCAATCACCTACTGAAAGACATCCCAAATTGAAAGGACCAAGGAATACTATAGCTAAATTCCAAAATTTCCAAGTCAAAGAGAAAATTCTGCAAGAAGCCAGAAAGAAACAATTTAAATATGGTGGAACCACAGTCAGGACTATGAAGGACCTTGCAACTTCTACATTAAAGGATCAGGGGACTTGGAATATGATATTCTGTGAAGCAAAGGAGCTTGGACTACAATCAAGGATCAACTACCTAACATAACTAAGCATAATCTTTCAGAGGAGGAGATGGATGTTCAATGAAATAGGAGACTTCCAAACCTTCCTGATGAAAAGACCAGAGCTCAATGTTAAATTTGATTTCAATACAAAACTCACGAGAGGCATAAAAATATAATCAGCTTTATATCTAAATTATATAATATCAGTAAAAAAAATTGTATTATATCAGTAAAATAGAGAAAAGGAGAATCAATGAATTGAGCATTCAATTAAAAAAAGCTAGAAATAGAACAAATTAAAAATGCCTAATTAAATACCAAATTAGAAATTCTGAAAACCAAGGAGGGATTAATATTTTTTTTAATTTTATTGATTTATTTTGATATATCAACAATCACTTCCATAATCTTTTGAGTTTTCAATTGCTTTCCCCCTCCCTCCCTACCTTCCTTCCTAAGATAGCACATAGTATGATATGGTCTACATTGTATACATTTCTAGTGATGTTGTATCTATGAATTAGAATAGGAGGAAATACCAGAAAGAGGAAACAAAACACAACATAAGAAAACAAAATAGCAAATAGTATGCTTTGATCTATATTCAAACTCCATAGTTCTTTCTTTGGATATGGATAGCATTTTCCATCATGAGGCTTTTGGAGATGTCCTAGATCTTTGTATTTTTGAGAAGGGTTAAGTATATCAATATTAGTCATCATAAAATGTGGCTGGTACTGTGTATAATGTTCTCCTGGTGTTGCTCAGTTCACTCAACATCAGACCATATAAATCTTTCCAGGTTTTTTCTGAAGTCTGCCTGTTCATTTCTTATAGCACAATAGTATGCCATTACATTCATATATCACATTCACAGTTACGATAACTATCTGCATCTTTCTCTCCATCCTTTTGATCCCCTGTTTATACTTTTCTTTCACCTTTCTCCTTTTCCCTGCTCACTAATGTTTTGCTTTTGATCACCACCTCCCTCAGTCCCACCTCCCTTCTATTAACTCCCTCCTTTTCTTCTCCTTTACCTTTACTACTTCTGCCCTCCCTTCCATCGTTCCTCTCTTTTCTTTCCCCTCTTCTACACTAATGCCTATAGGGCATGTTAGCTTTCTATACCTCACTGATTATATTATTCCCTTCTTGAGCCAAATCTGATGAGAGTAAGGTTCAAACAATGTGCATCTCTGTCCCTTCTTTCCCTCTGCTGTAAAAGGTTTTTCTGTCTTTTCCTGTAATGTAATTTGCCCTTGTCTGCCTGCTACTTTCTGTTTCTCTCAGTACATTTTCTTAGTTAGATCAGATTAATTCACTTACTTGGATTCATTTGATCCACTTGATTATATTTTTATCATCATTACATCAAAGTAAATTTGTACCCACCCCCTTTATATATAGCCTTTTAACATGGTGTAAGGAGCCAAGATGGCAGAGTGAAAGCAGCAACTTGCTTGAGCTCTCCCCCCAAAACCTCCAAATACCTATAAAAATTGCCCTAAACAAATTCTAAGGCAACAGAACCCACAAAAAGACAGACTGAATCAAATTTTCAGCCCAAGACAACCTGAATGGTTGATCAGAAAGGTATATTGTGCTGGGCTGGGAGCTGAGCACAAGTTGGTGTGGATGCACAGGCCACAGCAAAACTGAAGCAGGTCTCAGAGGACTGAATCGCAGGCAGCTGTGGTGGTTTCCAGACTCCTCAATCCACGAATGCCAAACACAACTTAGAACATCAGTGGGAAAAGTCCGTTTCTGCGGTGCCGAGTGAGGAAGGTGGTGTCTCAGTTCCAGTTCCCCGAGAGCTCAGAGGGCAGCCCTGGGGTGGGCAGCTGCTTCCCAAGCTTCCACCCCACAGACTGAAGGGGAAACAGGTGGCTGATGAGAGGTGGATTGCAGGTATTTCTCTGCTGGTGCTGATGCAGGAGTCTCTTGCTTTACCTGTGCTTAGATTTGGGTCACAGTTCTGGAAGGGGGTCCTGAGGTGAGGAGGAGCATGGGCAGGTGGAGCTTGTAGTGGCTATAGACAGGAAACCTTCCTCACAGTTCCAGGACAGAAAGGAGCGCTTGTGGTCACTAATAAACCACAGCACAGGCCAGGAAAGGAGTAAACACCTCACCCCTTATTATACCACCTTGCAAAAACTGAAAATTTACAGGTCCCTACAAGTATCTCTGAAAACAGCCATATAAACCCCCAAAGCTTGGGACAGTACATTCTCCACATTGGAAGCAGACTCTTACCTTAACAACAAGTTTAAAACTCAAATAATTAGCTGGGATCATGAGCAAATAGCACAAAAAGAGTCAGACTACATTATCTTCCTTTGGTGAAATAGAATATGACAATATACAACCAGAAGAAAACAACAAAGTCAGAGCTCCTACATTCAAAGCCTCCAAGAAAAATATGAATCAGTTCCAGGCCTTGGAAGAGCTCAAAAGGGATTTTGAGAAGGAAGTAAGAGAAGTAGAGGAAAAATTGGGAAGAGAAATGAGAATGATGCAAGAAAATCACGAAAAACAAGTCAACAGCTTGCTAAAGGCAACCCAAAAAAATACTGAAGAAAATCACACCTTAAAAAACAGCCTAACCCAAATGGCAAAAGAGGTCCAAAAAGCCAATGAGGAAGAATGCCCTAAAAAGAAAATTGGCCAAATGGAAAAGGAAGTCCAAAAGATTACTGAAAGAAATACTTCCTTAAAAAGAATAGAGCAATTGGAAGCTAGTGACTTTATGAGAAATCAAGACACTGTAAAACAAATCCAAAAGAATGAAAAAAAAACAACTGAGAAAATAGATCCAGGAGAGAGAATTTAAAAATTATTGGACTATCTGAAAGCCATGATCAAAAAAAAGAGCCTAGACATCATCTTTCAAGAAATTATCAAGGAAAACTGCCCTGATATATTAGAACCAGAGGGCAAAATAGAAATTGAAAGAATCCACAGATCTCCTCCTGAAAGAGATCCCCAAAGGAAAACTCCTAGGAATATTGTAGCCAAATTCCAGAGTTCCCAGGTCAAGGAGAAAATATTACAAGCTGCCAGAAAGAAACAATTCAAGTACTGTGGAAACACAATCAGGATAACACAAGATTTAGCAGCTTCTACATTAAAGGACCACAGGGCATGGAATATAATATTCTGGAGGGCAAAGGAGATAGGATTACAACCAAGAATCACCTACCCAGCAAAACTGAGTATAATCCTTCAGGGGAAAAAATGGTCATTCAGTGAAATAGAGGACTTTCAAGCATTCTTGATGAAAAGACCAGAGCTGAATAGAAAATTTGACTTTCAAATACAGACTCAAGTGGAACATGAAGAGGTAAACAGGAAAGAGAAATCATAAGAGACTTATTAAGGTTGAACTGTTTACATTCCTGCATGGAAAGATGATATTTATAACTCATGAGACCTTTGTCAGTATTAGGGTAGTTGGAGGAAAAAAAATATATGTATGTATAGGTAGATAGATAGATAGATAGATAGATAGATAGATAGAGGGCACAGGGTGAGTTGAAGATTAAGGGGTCATATCTGGAGAATAAAATTAAGGGATGAGAGAGGATTATATTGGAGAAGAAGAAAGGGAGAGTAGAATGGGGTAAATTATCTTACACACAAAAAAAAAAAACAGAAAAGAAAATGCTCTTACAGTGGAGGGAAAGTGGAGGAAGGTGAGAGGGAATGAGAGAATCTTATATTCATAGAATTTGGCTTACAGAAGGAATAACATACACATTCAATTGGGTAAAGAAATCTATTTTACCATATGGGAAAATAGGGGTAGAATGGGACAAGAGAGCAGGGGGATGATAGACAGGAAGGCAGATTGGAAAGGGGGTAATTGGAAGCAAATACTTCTGAGGAGGGACAGGGTCTAAAGAAAGAATAGAATAAATGGGAGGGCAGGATAGGATTAAGGGAAATAGAGTTAGCTTTTCACAACACGTCTACTATGGAAGTGTTTTTCATAACTGCACATGTATAACCTATATTGAATTGCTTGCCTTTTCAATGAGGGTGGGTGGGGAGGAAGAGAGAAAATTTGAAACCTATAGTTTTTAAAACATATGCTTAAAAAAACTGTTTTCACAACTGGAATACAGGAAATGGGGTACAGAAGTATGTCCTGCCCTACAGGGAAATAGAAGGGGAAGGGGATAAGAGAAGGGGGGAAGAGATAGAAGAGAGGACAGAGTAGGGGAAGGGATATTCAGAATGCATGCCATCTTGTTGTGGTGGGAGGGGTGAGACGGGGTGAAAATTTGGAACTCAAAATATTGTGGGAGTAAATATTGAAAACTGAAAATAAATAAATTTATATTAAAAAAAACCATGGTGTAATAACAATGCAGTTCTCAAGAATTACAAGTGTCATTGTCCCTTGTACAGATGTAAACAGTTTGTCCTTATTAATACCAAGTTTCTTTCTGACCCATTTACCTTTTTATGTCTCTCTTGACTCTAGTATTTGAAGATCAAATTTTCTGTTGAGTTCTCGTCTTTTTATCAGTAAGGTATGGAAGTCCCTATTTTATTGAATATCCATCTCTTCCCCTGAATGATCATGCTCATTTTCACTGGATAGTTGATCCTTGGTTGTAATCCAAGCTCCTTTGACTTACAGAATATCATTCCATGCCCTATGGTCTTTTAATGTAGAAGTTACAAAGTCCTGTGTAATCCTGACTGTGATTCCATGATATTTAAATTGTTTATTTCTGGCTGCTAGCAGTATTTTCTCTTTGACCTGGCAATATTGGAATTTGGCTACTATATGCCTTGGTGGTTTCAATTTAGGATCTCTTTCAGTAGGTAATAGGTAGCTTCTTTCTATGTCTATTTTACCCTCTTGTTCTAGGACCCCAGGGAAGTTTTCCTTTATGATTTCCTGAAAGATACTACCAAGGTTTTTTTTTTTTTTTCATCATGATTTCCAAGTAGACCAATAACTATTAAATTGTCACTCCAGGGTATATTTTCCAGGTATGTTACATTTTCATCTTTTTTTCATTCTTTTATTTTTGTTTGACTGATTGTTGCTCTCTCATAGAGTCATTAGCTTCCACTTCCCAATTCTAATTGTTCACAAATTGTTTTCTTCTATTAGATTTTGTTCTTCCTTCCCCATTTGACCAATTGTATTTGTTAGGGACTTGTTTTCTCCAGTGAACTTTTTTTCCAGTTGGCCAATTGTGTTTTTTAAGGACTTGTTTTCTATAGTTAATTTTTGTCCTTCTTTTGCCAAGCTATTGACTCTCTCTTGCATACCTCTCCTTTCTTTTCCCATTTTTTCTTCTACCTCTCTCATTTGACTTTTAAAGTCCTTCTTGACTTCTTCTAAGCAGGCTTTTTGGGTTTCAAACCAGTTTATATCCCCTTTTTAAGGTTCCAGATGTAGTTTTGTTGACAATATTGTCCTCTTCAGAATTTTTGCCATGATCTTCACTGTTGCCATAATAAGAATCTATCATATATTTCTTTTTGCTCATGGTGTGTGCTTATTTCCTGGTCTTTAAAGCAATTGAGCTCTCCTGCTGGGGAGCAGAGGGCACCGACTCAATCTTCTTGTGTTTCGAGCCTAGGGCCTGGTCATTGACTTTGTGTGCTGGAGCCTCATGCTGGCAGTTAGAGACTGTAGGGTTCTGGCAAGTTACCTGGTGTTGGGCTGGAATCAGCCACACTGGAGCACTGGCCAGTGTGGCTCCTGCAAATTTCCTGGTCACCTGGAACTTTCCTTCCTTTTGCTTTCTTCAGCTCATTTCAGATGGATGTTGTAGGGTGTTTATCCAGCTAGGGTCCCTTGGAGCTCTGCTTCCTTTACTTTTCCTGAGGCACTGGGAGAGCATTGCTATAGAATTCCCAGGCACCTGCTGGTTTTCCAAGCTGGTTTCCGCCAGTTCCCCAGCCCTCCAGTGAGGCACTTAGGGTCCAGGTGTTGGTGCTTGCCTGTTGCACACCTGGGCTTCAGGATTTCTTCCTGGTATGTTGAGGTAGGCTTTCCACTAGCTTGCTGGGATGCCTCCCATTCTGTACTGCTTCCCTTCCCCCAGGATAAGAGGGGCTTTTGCCACTAATCCCTCAAGCTACCTGGTTTACTGGACTGCTGCACCCCATTTTTCCTCTGGTTCAGCTGTTGCAGGGTGATCCCTAGGGTGATATTTTTTGGGCTTTCAGGGTTTAATAACAGATTGTAAGAGTGAGTCACTTCTTATTCCACCATCTTGGCTCCCGGAAGTAGAACTAAAGATTAATAAAATTAAATTAAGAAAAGTATTAAAGTAATAAATAAAACTAAGGGCTGGTTTTATGAAAAAACAAACAATCATAAAATAGATAAATCATGATTAATTACATTTTAAAAATAAAAGAAAGAAGAAAACCAAATAATCAATATCAAAAATGAAAAGAGTGAATTCACCACCAATGAAGAGGAAATTGAAACAATAATTAGGAGCTATTTTGCCCAACTCTGTGCCAATAAATTTGACAATCTTAGTGAAAAGAATGAATATCTAAAAAAATAATAAATTGACCAGATTAGCAGACAAGAAAATAAAATACTTCTATAACCCCTTTTCCAAAAAGAAATTGAACAAGCCATAAATAAACTCCCTAGGAAAAAAACCTTGACGACCAGGTGGATATACAAGTAAATTCTATCAAACATTTAAAGAACAATTAATTCAATCCTATATAAGCTATCTGATAAAAGAGGCAAGAAAAAGGAGTCCTACCTTTTTTTATGATACAAAGGTATCATACAAACTAGGAAGAGTCAAATAGAGAAATAAAATTATAGAACATTTTTTCTAAAGAATATACATGCAAAAATATTAAATAAAATATTACCAAACAGATTTGAGCAACTTATCTTGATGCTAATATATTAGGACCGGGCAGGATTTATACCAGGCATGTAGGGCTGGTTTAATATTAGAAAAAAAAAACTATCAGCACAATTGACCATGTCAATAGCAAATCATATGATTATCTCAATAGATGCAGAAGAAACTTTTGACAAGATTCAACACCCATTCATTTTAAGAAGCACTAGAGAACACAGGAATGAATGGGGACTTCTATAAAATGATAAGTAGCATCTATTAAAAACCATCAGCAAGCAGTATATATAATGGGGTAAGATGGAAGCATTTCCAATAAGAACAGGGGTGAAACAATGATGTCCATTACCATCACTGCTATTCAATATTGTACTAGAAATGTTAGCATTAGCACTAAGACAAGAAAAATAATTTGAATGAATTAGAATAGGCAAAGATGAAACAAAGCTTTCACTCTTTGCAGATGATACAATGATATACTTAGATAATTCTAGAGAATCATGTGAAAATTACTTGAGATAATAAAAAAAAAAACTTGGCAAAGTTTCAGGATATAAAATAAACCCACATAAATCATTGGCATTTCTACATATTACTATGAAAGCACAACAGCAACAGATACAAAGAGAATTTTCATTTAAAATTATTGTAGATATTATAAAATATTGGAGAGTCTACCTGCCAAAACAAACCCAGGAACAAGATGAACACAATCACAAAGCACTTTTCATACAAATATAATCAAATCTAAATAATTGAAATATATTAATTGCTCATAAGTAGGCCAAGCTAATATAATATAAATGACAATTTTACTTGGATTAATTTACTTATTCAGTTCCATATCAGTCAATCTACCAAATAATTATTTTATAGACCTAGAAAAATAAAAAAAAAATTCATCTGGAAGAACAAAAGGTCCAAAATATCAAGGGATTTAATGAAAAGAAATGCAAGGAAGGTGCCCTAGCTATACCACATCTTAAATTGTATTATAAAACAGTAATCATTGAAATTAGTTTATACTGGCTAAGAAACAGAATTGGTAGATCAGTGGAATGTTAGTCATGCAAGACCCAATAATCAATGAATATAGTAACCTACTTTTTGATAAATCCAAAGATTCCAGCTTCTGCAATAAGAACTCACTATTTAACAAAAACTGCTGGGAAAAAATGGTAAAGAGTAAAGCAGAAACTAGGCATAGAGCAAAATATCACACCCTATACCAAGATAAAGTCAAAATGGGTATGGGATCTAGATATAAAGATATATTGTAAGGAATTAGGAGAGTAAGGAATTGTTTACCTGTCAGATTTATTCAGAAAGGATAAATTTATGACAAACATGAGACAGAGGACATTATGAAATGCAAAATGGATGATTTTGATTACTATAAATTCAAAAGTTTTAGCAAAAACAAAACCAATGCAACAAAGATTTGAAGGAAATACAGAAAGCTGGGAAACAATTTTTACAACCAATCTCTGATAAAAGCTCAATTTCTCAAATTTATAAAGAACTTAATTGAATTTATAAGAATTCAAGTTATTCCCCAATTTGGTCAAAGGATATGAATGGTAGCTTTCAGATGAAGAAATTAAAGTTATCTATAGCCATATGAAAAAATGCTCTAAATCACTATTCATTAGAGAAATGCAAATCAAAACAACTGTGAGGTACCACATCACACTTATCATATTGGCTAATGTGACAAAATAGGGAAATGATAAATGTTGTAGATGATGTGGGAAAATTGGAACACTAATGCACTGTTAGTTGAGTTGTTCAATGATCCAGCCATTCTTGAAAGCAATTTGAACTGTGCCCATAGGGCTATAAAACTGTGCATACCCTTTGACCCAGCAACAATACTTTTAGGTCTGTATCCCAAAGAGATCATAAAAAATGGGAAAAGGACCCACATGTACAAAAACATTTATAGAAGCTTTTTGTGGTGACCAAGAATTGGAAATGGAGGGGATGCCTATCACTTGAGAAATAACTGAACAAGTTGTGCTATGTCATTGTGATGGAATACTATTGTGCTATAAGAAATGATGTGGACTTCAGAAAAATCTGGAAATCGTTATATGAACTGATTTTCTAAGTTAAGTGAGCAGAACCTGAAGTACATAGTACATAGTAACAGTCACATTGAGTGGTGACTAACTTTCATGGACTTGTCTCTTAGCAATTCAAAGATCTAAGACAATTTGGAGAATGAACAATGGATTCTGAATGCAGATTGAAGTATACTATTTGATCTCTTTTTTTGTGTGTGTGAAGTGATCATGGTTAAGTGACTTGGCAAAGTCACACAGCTAGTTAAGTGTCTGAGGCTGGATTTGAACCCAGGTCCTCCCGACTCCAAGGCCAGATCTCTATTCACTGTGCCACCTAGCTGCCCTGATCTCTTTTTTCTTTTGCTTCTTTGTTTTGTTTTTTCTTTCTCATGGCTCCTCCCATTGGTTCCAATACTTCTTTACAACATGACTAATGTGAAATGTGTCTGTATTTATAACTGTATGTATAGAGTATATATCAGATTGAATGCCATCTTTTGGAGAGTATGGAGAGGGAAAGTGTAAAAACTGAAAACTCAAAAGCTTATGGAAGTAAATACTAGAAACTAAGAATAAATAAATTATGTCCATTTTTTACCCCAGGAGGATTATACTCAGTTTTGCTGGGTAGGTGATTCTTGGTTGTAATCTTAACTCTTTTGCCTTCCAGAATATCATATTCCAAGACCTCTGATCTTTTAATGTATAATCTGCTAAATTTTTTGTTATCCTGTGACTCCGTGATAACTCATTAGTTTCTTCTTTCTGGCTGCTTGCAATATTTGCTCTTTGACCTGGTAATCCTGCAATTTTGCTATGATATTCCCGGACAGTTTTCATGTTGGGATGTTTTTCAGGAGTGATTGGTAGATTCTTTTGATGATTATTTTACCCTCTGGTTCTGGAACATCAGGGCAATGTTCCTTGGTAATTTCTTGAAAGGTGATGTCTAGGCTCTTTTTTTGATCATGACTTTCATGTACTCCAAAAAGTTTAAATTATCACTCCTGGATCTATTATCCAGGTCAGTTTTTTTTTTTCCAATCAGACATTTCACATTTTGTTCAATTTTTTTTTCCCATTCTTTTGGCTTCGTATTATTGTTTCTTGATTTCTCGTAAACTCATTAGCTTCTATTTGTTCCATTCCAATTTTTAAGTAGTCATGTTCTTTAGGGAGCTTTTGGACCTCCTTTTCTATTTGTCCAGCTCTGCATTTTAAGGCATTCTTTTCCTCATTGGCTTTCTGGACCTCTTTTACCATTTGGCCTACACTCTGTTTTTAAGGTGTTACTTTCTTCAGTATTTTTTTTTTGTGCGTATGTGATGTCTTTACCAAGCTGTTGACATATTTTTCATGATTTTTTTGCATCACTCTTATATTTTTTCCCAACTATTCCTCTGCCTTTCTTACTTGATTTTCAAAATCCTGTTTCAGTTCTTCCATGGCCTGAGAACAATTCATATTTTTCTAGGAGGCTTTGGATGTATGAACTTTGACTTTGTTGTCTTCTTCTGAGTGTGTGATTTCATCTTCCTTGTCTCCAAATTAAGTTTCTATAGTTACAGTATTTATCCATTGTTTGCTCATTTTCCTATCTTATTACTAGACTTTTCACTGTTTGTTAAAATAAGGTTCTGCATCCAGGGTAAACGGTGCACCACCCCAAGCTTCAAGGGTATTGTGCAGTTCTTTTCAAAAACACTAAAGAGACCTGTAAGTTTTCAGTTCATCCAAGATGGTGTGATTTAATGAGAGGTGTTCACTCCTCTCCTGGCCTGAACTCTGTGAGTGACCACAAGTACTCTTTTTCTGTCCTGGAAGTGTGAGGAGTGTTACCCTACACTGCAGCCACAAGCTCTACGATGCTAGTATTTTTCCTTACCCTGGGGCTGCCACCTAGTACTGCAACCCACATCTGAGGATGGGGAAAACAACAAAGTTCTTCCCCAGTGCTAGCAAAAAGACCCCTGTAATTTCTTGACTAGCTATTTGACTCCCTTACCATTTGTGGGCTGAAAGCCCCCAGAAGTAGCCACTTCCACTTTCACTGCTGATTCAGTCACTCCCAGGCCTGTTCCTGGTTTGTTGGGCTGGAGCTATGTTAGCATGGCCTGTGCTAGACTGAGCTCCACTCTCACCCAAATGCAATAACCTTTCCTGCTGACTTTCTGATTTGTCTTTGGCCTCTTGAAAGGTTGAAGGAAACCTCCACTAATGCCAGTGATTCATTGCCCAAAGGCCTTCTACAGGTTTGTTTGCATGGCCTTTGCTGGACCGTGCTCCTCTCTCACCTTGGTGCAACAGATCTTTCCTGCCAATCTCCCAAGTTGTATTGGGTCAACAATTGTTTCACTATGTCTTTTTGCATATTCTACTGCTCTAAGATTTGTTTAGAATCATTTTAAAGGCATTTGGAGGGGTTTGACGAAGAGCTCAGATAAATCCCTACCTTAATTCTGCCAGCTTGGCTCCACCCCCATGTCACTGATTTCTGTTTCCCACCTCTTAAGTTATCTTGGATTGTAAAAATGTCTCACTCTACTCTTCTGTTGGCAATATTTAATTTGAGGCATTATTTTAAAGTTGTTTGGACCCCTCCAAACAATGTTACAAAAACTCTAGAGAGTGCTTTTTCTACTCTGACATCTGGGATCTGCCCCCAGAAGTCCACTCTTAATTTTTTGACATTCACTTTTTTTTAATGAAATACTCCATGTCTGTATAAAGAAGTAAAATATTTCAGAGAGATACCTTGTTACCCTTGTGATACACTAGAAAGACCCCATCTTAGGAATCATGGGAACGTAGAGATTTTTAGTCCAATATCTTCTATTTCTAGAAGGAAAACTGAAGCTCAGAAGTGACATGAATGGCTGCTTTCCAGTAATCATTGAGTAAATTAGCTAGGAGAAGAGTGGAGAAGGAGAGGAAGAAATTGACTTCATCTATCCAGAAAGAGTTAAATGTTGATCACTTTACTTCTAGCAGCACTTTCTCAAGAAAGCCACACCAATTAGTATTCTATCTTGACCTTTCCAGTCACCCAGACCTTGTAGACATTGCAATGTTACATCTTCTTGTCCAGGCAAAGGGAATAGAAAGTATTGATTGGTATTAATTGCCACCTGGCTTGGAAGGTGAACTGGTAAATGATGATATGTGTCTGCAGCTAGACATGACCTTGCCATTGCCTTTACTCTGGACCCATCAAGATTATAGTAGAAGAATACTGACCTTTTAAATTCACTGTTTTGTGAAATAATCTTGCAAGACTGTATTTGGATTGCAGAATTCATTGTTCTACTTGAAAATGACTCATCTTGAAATGTCATACAATGTGTATTTCAGAACTTTATACATAATTGTCTGTTAAACGCTGAAGAATTTCAGAACTTTTTTATGTATTCTATAATATTTTGTCAGTAGTTCCTTGGGAAAAAATGTAGGAACTATGTAGACTCAGTCCTGTCTTGCATCATATATACTTACTTACATACAACATGAATTCATAATAGAAGCAATAGAAATTGAAAAAATATATTGAATTCAATAATTATATGTGTGTATTATATATAAGTATACATAATATAATCATATATTTGTATTATATATAATTATGGTGAAAGGTTTAGATGTATCTGTATACATATATACACATATAAATAATTTTATATGTACATATACAGTATGCATACTATACACACACACACACACACACACACACACACACACACAGTCAATATCTGCAATTTCATCCTTGTGTGGAACTTATGCTTGGACCTCTTCCCATTTATAATCAGTAACTATTCTGATACTAATTCTCAGATAGTTGCCCATGGCAGTTACTAGTTAAGTGACTTGATCAAAGTCATACAGCTTATATGTCATGTTCAAGGCAAAATCTGAATACAGATTTTCCTACTTGCACTTTGTCTCTCCTTCTGATGTTTGGATGTCATAATATTAAATGATAGCTGCACAATGATTCTAAACTATGTCATAATATTGGGCAAGATTGCATGTAAAATACTCTACATTTTATAGGACTAGGGATCTCACCCTGAGAATGAAAATAAATATTTCTATCAAAAAAAAGACAATATTTTCTCCGGTTAAGTTCCATAGCAATTTTGTATGTGTCAGTACAGTTCAGTCAGTAATTGAGAATCAGCTTGACAAAAAGGCTCCATTACATGCCCAAGAGAATGGAAAATATGTGCAAGCTGTTGATGAGTAATGATTAATGGTGATTATAATGATTAAGAACAAATAATAGGTCCTGGATATTTTTGGGTTCTCAACCCCCCCCATCTGTACAATGGATGACAAATGCAGTGCACAGCTGCACTGCAATTTACATGTCTTCTGTTTTGTACGAATAGTTATGTAGTGATATTATTTAATATACTTAGTCTGTAATGCACAGATGCATACAACTGATTCAACCTGAGCTATGGGCTTTTTAAATGGAAATTCAAGAAAATGAAACCTGTGTAGCCCATGAAGGGTAAAATAATTATTAAAAGGGGACATGCTAAGTGGGCTAGGGTAAAAGAAACTAATCCAGGTAAAATTCAATATACTTAATACTTACACTTTTCAAGGATCTCTACAAGGTATCAAAGGGGATGGAATGCTGAGTAAGAAATTGTTTTAAAAAAAATTAAAAATTGTTTCCCCACCTGAAGAGCTTATTGATATTTGTAATATGATGATTTATTTTAAAGAATTAATGTTCAGGAAAAGAAAACATTTCTACCAACTACTAGGTGGGTAGAAAACTCCCATTTCTTGTTTAAATATTTGGGGAAAAAAACTGGAGGAAATTAATGTTTTCCATGATGTCCATTTGGAATTAATCCTAGCAACACTTTTGTAGGTGGCAAAGGAAAAAGAGATTGAAAAGTATACTAGTTGTATTTTGTCATTCCAAAATTTCTTTTCAGCTTCTTTTTAAACTGGGGGAAACATTCCAGTAATTTCTGAAAAACTTTCATCTATATTTTACCAGAAAAAAAGAAAATGTTTTATAGTAATATCAAATACAAAACAGTAGATTTTTACATGTGTTTTGAAGAGTACTAATTGGTTGACCAATTATGTCCCATCTATAATTTAAATGCTTCACAAGAAGAACAATGTGTTTGAGAGAACGAGATTTCACATACAGATTAATGACTTGTATAAAGATGTATTAATAATGAATGATATAATTCTTGAGTGATACAATTAATTTGTAAATGAACTTTGAAATAATTTAACCCTATTTAATTTCATGATTTCCAATCAACACTTATTTACTGAGCAACTTCCAGCTAAAATAACCCCATGGTAGATCTTGAGGAACCCAATACCTCCATTTTTACAGCAATAATTTTCTAAAAATGGCATATGTTTGAATAATGATTAAAAATATTAGAAGAAAAATTCAGTTAGCTCCACCTATCCAAAAGCTTTAAAATACTGCCAAAATTTTTTGACATTGGGAGAGAAGACCCATAGAGAATCCAGTAGGAATATAGACAAATAGACTAGAATGGAAATTTAAGAAGAGAAAGGAAGTCCCTGGAAGTAAGAACAGAGACCACATGGTGCTATGATAAGGAAATTCACATGGGGAGGGAGAGAAAAGCTGCAATAAGAAATACTAGTAAGTATGAAATACTGAAATAAGAAATATCTAAGAAACACCAAGAAGGTAATAGAAAATCAACTAATTCCCTAGCTGGAGAGCTTCCAAAGAGGGCAGAAGATCATCCAATCACCCTGGTGAGGTTTCAGAGTGAACTGAAAATGCCAAACTGACTAGAAAGGTCTAAAGTACAAAAAATACAGTAAAAACCCTGGCTGGGGAAGTCCTAGGATAGAAAAAGAAAGCCTCTACCCACCTACCAACCCAGTGCCCTAAGAAAGGAAATCCTAGGGAGTCCTGACACCACTCATTGCAGCACTCAAGGTGGGCAGAAATTCCCAGTTTAGTGATCAAAAAAGCTCATGGAGAAAGAGACTAGCTATGTGCATAATTAAGGAAGATTCAAATGGAATAGATGATCTGGTACTTAATATCCTATTCAGTGGACATCTAACCTTAGAATTTTAAACAGATACATTGAGGCTTGTTATTTTAATGAGTGCAGTCACACTAAAGGAAGTGGAAGTCAATTAAAGGAGCTCAAAAAAGTAAGTTCAGGACAGAATAGAGACTGACTTGGCCCTTACACAATGTTCCAATGCAGGAAAAGAGGCTTGAAAAAAAATAGTAACCACAAAAAATATCATTACTAAAGAACCAAGGACACTTAAAATACACACCTAGAAGAAGAGAACATTTTCACATCATCTATGTGGGAAAAGTCTCAAAGAAAATCAGTTTTGGTACAAACTTGACTTGAACTCTTGGGAAAAAAGAAGCAAGAGTTTAAAATTGTCATGTAAGTGAAATAAAAGTACCAAGATACTTATCTTCCTCCCTATAAAAAAAAAAGTATTTGTCTATGCCTACCCCCTCTCCAAAATACCCCAATAGATATGGAATTGTAAGACTCCAGAGGGCTTGTGTATTATTCAACTTTTTATACCCCATAGCTCTAAAAGTGTTTTGAACATTATAAACCCTCAACAGAAATTTGTGGAATAAATGGAATTGTTCCTAGAGTGTGATGTAATTTAGAGTTCTGGAGTTATACTTACCCTCCAATTTGGTAATTAAAGGTTCAGATTATCATACATACAAAACTGTAAGAGTTCTTACAGGTCTCTTTATGAGAACTGAGGTCATAAGGAATTAAATAATTTGGCTAAGATGAAACAAACAGTAGCAGATCAAAGATTCTAATTCATATCTTATGATGTAATGTGTTCCATATTGTTATTACAGTCATTGTTGGTATTATGAGCTTGGGCTATGAATGTCCCAATTTTATTAGTAGAAATTATTTCTCTTCCCCCTTACCTCTAGAATTGAATGTTTCATGACCACAATAGTAAAAAAAAATACATCATTTTTTATCATGATCCTGTTTAAATCAATCGACATTTATTTAAATATACACACTATAATCACAAACAATTTCACTTGACTTAATTAAACAAGTGATTATCAAATGTTTGCTATGTCCAATGTTGCAAAGGTAGCATGAGAGATCATGGGTGGGGAGGTCATATTGAATTAAGAAGAAAAAAAGTAAGTTCAAAAATGGGTTTGAGCTAGTTTAGTAGTCGTATTGATATCCAAAATACTGATTATGTGAATATTATAAGCCAAAGAAAGAAAGTGCATCTATGCCAGTCAGGTAATAAGGAGGCAAGAGGATGCAACTCAATGAAGGTCAAGGTTAGATGATTGATGAACCACTGGACAGTCAACCAGGAATAAGAAATTCCAGAAGGAAAAAGAATGGCCAAGGATCAGATTTGTAGATAAGTTCAAGTGTCAATAGGGTCAGAAATTGAGACTTGCAGGGCCTGAACAAACTGACTGATCAACACAGATATAAGTGGAAGATGTGACAGTTGTGAAGACAAATCTTTCTGAAATGGATACTGAATGGTTCCACATGAAACTCTTTATGATGAACAGAAAGAAATCCTCATCTGAAGGGAAGAGAGAAGATGAAGAGAAATACAGATTTCTATAGCTACCTAAGAAAGCTAGAAGGGATATGTTGTGACAGTGAGAGAGTATGGCTTCTCCCTTAACATAGTTATATGAAGAAAAGATTTGCTCTGCAAGACTTCAGAAAGCATTGTAAATCTTAGACTCACTGAGTTTTAGAGTTAGAAAGTACCATAAATATTACTTAGTACAACTGCCTCATTTGTCAGTTGAATATATGCCACTTAAACTTGTGAACAACTTCATTTTCATCTTTGCATCTTCAGAGCCTACCCTAGCAGAGTCCATTGAACCTGTGTATACTTAATGAAAGCTTATTGAACTAAATTTTACATGTGGCAATACTGAGAACCATAAAGCATGGGTTACTTGCCTAGGATCAGATCAGATCTTCTGTTTATTAGTACAGAACTCTTTTCAGTACAATTAATCACTATATTCTTTGGAATGGAAGAATGGAACTGAAAAAAAATAGTTTTTTTTAAGGACCAAATCCATCTGTTTGTTCTGTATAGTATCTAGTACACTGTCAGTACTCAGGTTGTGAGTAATAATTGTGTTCTGTGATTTTGCATCTAAGGAAAATATGCCTTGGGGTTTAAACTGAAGAAGGCAAGAGATAATTATATCACTTTTGGCAGAGTAAAGAAGACAAAGAATAGGATATATAGCTGCCTTAAGAAGAGTAAATCAATCTGGCTGGCTGAATTCCCTGAATATAAAACCAGCTAGTCCCACCAAGAGGAGAAATATATTTGTTTAATACAAAAAGCATATAAATGACAACAGACAACACAATATAGTTTTCCTGCTTAATTTGTTGTTTCCTAATATTTTGTTACAGAAATGTAGCAAACTAGAGGCTGTGTTAAATATGGGACACAGACTTAGACAAGGCAGATTCAGGAGACGTGTGTTAGTTTGTTGTGTCTATTTCTTTGAAATACTAGCTCTGCCATTCATTTGTTACACAATCTTGAGAAAATCAAAATCATTATGCATTTTAATTTTTTTGATAAGTAAAATGACTTAAT
Organism: Phascolarctos cinereus; assembly: GCF_003287225.1. Lineage (NCBI taxonomy): Eukaryota > Metazoa > Chordata > Mammalia > Diprotodontia > Phascolarctidae > Phascolarctos > Phascolarctos cinereus. The sequence goes on from NW_027556098.1 coordinate 76,396,400, forward strand.
TATAATAAATTACCTGAAAGGTCATTTAGACTACCAAATTTAAAAATTCTAAGTGCACATACATACACACATAATATACTTATACATTATATATGTGTGCATATATACACACTTGTGTGTTTATGTATATACATACATATATAATATTTATATACACACACACACACACACCTAATTATGTTTAGACACTTATTCAAGTTCTAAAAATGGGTCCTAGAAGAGGGCAAAAGAATGACATAAAGGAGGATACAAATAAGAGAAAATAAATGATCAACCACTCACTGTTATAGAAGAAGGATGTGGAGAAAGAAGGTATACACTAAGGTGTGGATGTTCTGTGTCTAAACTGAAAGGTTATCCTGCTTCCATGGTACTATAGAAAAATGGAAATTAAAAAAAAATCTATCATTTTCTTTCTACCTTAGGAGAAACAACTGGAAACATTTAATTAAAAATTTTTTTAATAAATATACAGGTTAATGTACTCATATATTTAAATATATAAATATTTATATATTTACATATATAAGTATACGTGTGTGTGTGTGTGTGTGTGTGTGTGTGTGTGTGTGTGTGTGTGTGCTCTAGGTACCATGGTTATTAGTTCCCCGGAATTTTAATTCGAAAGACCTAAATTCAAATCTTAAATCACACATTTATTAGTTTAAGTCACTTAAGCTTTGGGAGTTTCAGTCTTCTCATCTGTTAAATTGGCATAGAAATATTGCCTATCTTATAGTGTTATTTGAACACCAAATGTGCTAGAACATATAAAACACTATAGAATACATATTATGTAACATGTTTGTCACATATATGGAGAGGGAGGGAGAAGGAAAGAGAGAGGGCAAGGAGGGAGGAAGGGAAAGAGAGTGAAACAGAGAGGAGAGACAGAGACAGACAGACAGAGAGAATGATCTGAGAAAAGAGGAGAGAGGGAGAAAGGAGTGAAAGATGCCATAAGGAGGCAGTGTGACATGGTGAATAAGGCTAGACTTGAAATTAAAAAAAAATCTTGATTTAAGTCCTACCCTAAATAGTTGCAAATTGTGTGATTCTGTATATTTCACTAAACCTGTCAATGCCTCAAGAAATATCCTAGGATTTATCTACTAAATCATAGATGGGTTGTGATTTACAATGAAGTGGGAAGTTCCTGATAGAGAAAGATGTTATTAAAATCACAGATCCTTCACATATTTACAGATTTCCATTATTCCATGAATCTTTGATTTCATTGATGTGAGTCTTCTCTTCAAAGAAATGTATTGCGTTTCCTCTATGCCTCCATGTTTCTCATTCATATCCTGTCATAAAATTTGTTGTTCTTCAGTAGACTTAACTAAAGTCAATCAAGTGATTCAGACTGAGATTAGGAAGAAGAACAACAAACTTATGGGCTATGAAATATTTTTTAAATAAATTCAATCTGCTCTTTTAATAAAAGTATTAAAAAGTGTAAGGTGTTGATTCAAATGATTGGAGCTGCCTGCTGCCTCTGTATTTCCCCTAAATACACAACCTAATCATACTGGCATACTTAGTGAAGTAGCAATGGGAATTCCATCACTCCTGAAGGACTCTATCTTCTTACAGGCTCATTTAAAATATATTATATGATCAAGAATGCAAAACAATAATTTGCATCTTTGTCCTCAGACTTATACCTGGAAATGGTCTCCTTTTCCTTTTAAAGTAAACTTAGGCCAGTCTATGTAAAAGATTATCCTTCTCTTACATCTCTCATGAAGATGTGGGGATAAAATTATAGTTTTCCACCATGATGATTAATCCTCCATCCTGTTGTCAAAAACACGCTTTAGAGGAGTATCCTAAATTCTGAAGTGGCCTATATTAGGAACAAAATGTTATATAATGACAAAATAGGAAGAAATATTTTGAAAGATATATTCAGTCTATATTGAACAACATTCATATATCAATACACACATTTTTCACTTATTTATTTGTATATTATATAATCTCTTAATAAGATTATGTTTTTGTCAAATGAATAAATCCTTTTTGCAATAAGATTTTCCAAATTATTTAGAAGGATGGGTTGAACTGATGCTTTTGATCTGTGTTCAGTTGTTATGGAAACAGACAGTCTTCATGAATTTGGTTTCTATGCTTGCTATTTTAATAAATGCCATTTTCAAACAGTTATAAAAACACAGTTCTGAATATTCAGGGTGAATATATGTATTCATACCTGAAACCTTGTTCATCTATCCATGCTGTTAAGAAAAACATTGTGCTTATGGACATGTGTTTAAAGTTCAACATAAAAATATTTACATATAATCAAAGGGAATGACATGCACAATTTTAAATACTTTTTTTGTATTTTAACCACAAAATTAAATAAATTGAAGACATACTTCATGTGTGTGTTTAACATGTCATTGCTGACACTTAAATTGTTTAAACCTTGGTAAGTAGTTAATGAAGAGTGACTCCCCAATATTATTTTAAAAATTCTTAACAATAAGAGTGTAATTAAAAAACTGAAACAAAAAAAAAAACCTTCAAGTTGATTCTCTGGTGCTCCAATACATTTGTGATCTCCTCAGTGTAGACACTTAGCAAAAAAAGTAGACTATAACATATCCAAGACTACTCATTTGTGTAATTTTTGTCTGTAGCCTCCTTTACATTCAGGAAAGGGATCCTATCCACTAGGCTTAGAGCATTATGTGTATTGTTTTCACATCAAGAGACATTAAGTGAGCACATGGTCTCTCAATTGGTTACTTCTTCCTCTTCACATGTGATCAAGTCATTTTTTCCCTACTGATACATTCCTTTAAAGATATCCTTCAGAGAACATCTTTTGGTTGATTTCTCATTTCTCATAAATTTTCAATATTCACTTCCACAAAATTTTGAGTTCCAAATTTTCTCCCCATCTTGTCCTTTCCCCAACTCCACAAGTTATTTTTTTTAGTTGATTCTCAAGGATTTATAAATAAGCCATCATATCATCTTCAAAGAGTGACTATTTTGTTACTCATTGCCTATTCTATTTCTTTCTGTTTCTTTTTCTTCTCTTATTGCTAAAGCTAACATTATTAGTACAATATTGAATAATAATAATAATAATGGGCATCATTGTTTCACCCATGCTTATCCTCATTACATATAATACTTCCTTTTGGTTTCAAATAAATACTAATTATTTTAAGAAAAACTCCATTTATTCCTATGCTGGCTGGTAGTTTTAATACGAATGGGTGCTGTATCTTATCAAAGGCTTTTTCTGCATCTATTGAGATAATCATATGATTTTTGTTTGTGTATTTATTCATTCATTCATTCATTCATTCATTTATTTATTTATTTATTTATTTGTTTGTTTGTTTGTTTGTTTGTTTGTGTAAACACAATCAGGATAACCCAAGATTTAGCAGCTTCTACATTAAGGGACCATAGGGCTTTGAATATAATATTCCGGAGGGCAAAGGAAATAAGATTATAACCAAGAATCACCTACCCAGTGAAACTGAGCATAATCCTTCTGGAGAAAAAAAAAATGGGCATTCAGTGAAATAAAGGATATTCAAGCATTCTTGATGAAAAGACCAGAACTGAACAGAAAATTTCACTTTCAGATACAAGACTCAAGAGCAACATGAAGAGGTATAAACAGGAAAGAGAAATCATAAGAGACTTAGTTAAGGTTGAAGTGTTTACATTCTTCATGGAAAGATGATATTTGTAACTCATGAGTCCTTTGTCAGTATTAGGATAGTTGCAGGGAAAAAAAATTATATGTATGTATGTAGATAGATAGATAGATAGATAGATAGATAGATAGATAGATAGAGGGCACAGGGTGAGTTGAAGATGAAGGGATGATACCTGGAGAATAAAATTAAGGGGTGAGAGAGGATTATACTGGGAGAAGGAGAAAGGGAGAGGTAGAATGGAGTAAATTGTCTCACACAAAAGAGACAAGAAAAGGCTTTTACAGTGGAAGTGAAATGGGGGAAAGGTGAGAGAGAATGAGTGAATCTTATTCTCATCAGGTTTGGCTTAAGGAGAGAATAACATACATACTCAATTGTATATGGAAATCTATCTTACCCTACAGAATATAGGGGGGGAAGGGGACAAGAGAGCAGGAAGATGATAGAGTGGAGGGCTGATTGGGGGAGGGGATAATCAGAAGCAAACACTTCTAGAGAGGGACACAGTCAAAAGAAAGAATAGAATAAATGGGGGGGAGTATGATAGGATAAAAGGAAATATTCTTAGTTTTTCACAACATGACTACTATGGAAGTGTTTTACATGACTGCACATGTATAACGTGCATCAAGTTGCTTGCCTTCTTAATGAGTTGGGTGGGCAGGGAGGAAGGGAGAAAATTTGGAACCCAAATTTTAAAAATAAAAAACAAACAAAAAAATTGTTTTCATATGCAACTGGGAAATAAGATTTCCAGGAAATGTGGTATAGAAATCTATCCTGCCCTACAGGAAAACTGAAGGGGAAGGGGATAAGAGAAGAGGTGGGGAGAGATAGAAGGGAGAGCAGATTAATGGTATAAAGAATGCATGCCATTTCAGGGTGGGGGGAAGGATGAGATGCGGAGAAAATTTGGAACTTAAAATCCTGTGGAAGTGAATGTTGAAAACTAAACATAAATTAGTTAATTTTTCTTCAGTCATTTCTGTGCTTCATTTTCCAAGCTGTTGACTTTTTTTTCATAACTCTCCTGCAAAACTCTCATTTCTCTTCTCAAGTTTTCTTCTACACTTTGTACTTGATTTTTAAGATCCTTTTTGAGTTCTTCAAAGAGGACTTTTGGGGCTTGATACCAATCCATATTTCCTTTTGAGGTTTCATATGTAGGCATTTTGACATTGTTGTTTTCCTCAGAGTATGTGTTTTGATCTTCCCTGTCACCATAGTAGCTTCCTATAGTTAGGGCACTTTTCTGTTTCTCACTCATTTTTCCAGCCTATTTCATGATCTCTAAAATTGAATTCTCCTCCTGGAGCACAGTGGGCACTGTCCAAAACTTCCTTACTGGAGGCCTGGGGCCTGATCACTGGCTTTGTGCTCCATGTCCTCAAGTGCTTTCAGCTTGGGCACTACCCTGGGGTGGCCTGGCCTTATTATGCCATTTGTACTGGAGTTCTGGGTCTTGCAATTTGCCTTTTGTAATTGGGCTGGAGGCCTCACAGCAGGCCTGCTGAGCCAGGACTCAGGGGCCTCTGTTGCTGATCCATACTGCAGCTAAGATCCTTCCATTGGCTTGCCAGGACATTGTCTATCCTGGGCTGTTCTCCCCTTTCACCCAAGTGAGACAGAACTTTCCTGAAGTCTTTCTAAGTTATCCTAAAGTGGAAAATTGTTTCAGTCCATCCAATTGTAGGTTCTATCACTCCAGAATACATTTAGAGGTTTGATTGAACGTTGTTTCTTAGGGAAATGGGGGAGACTTCCTGGCTTCTCTCAGCCATCTTGGCTTCACCCTGAAAGCTGTTATTTCTAATTTGTCTGACATGCCCTAGTAGAAAAAAATGGATTTTTTCCCCCTCCTTAGTTGCATCACAGACTTTGAAGACTCCACGTGGAAATTTATTTTCCATGTGGTGGGTATCATGTATCAACATATAGATTGCTGCATGCTGGCAGAGATGCTGGAGTAGCTGTCAGACAACAAGCTGAGTATGTGGATGAGCAAATATAGCTGTAGCTGCAATGAGGCAGGCCAGGTCTTTATTTCTAGCCAAGAAGCAAGCATCAAGTTCGAAAACATTGCATAAAACGTTAACTCTGAGTATATTTCAAACATCATGGCCGCCTCCTTGCAACTCCTTTTGCCCAGTGTCTTCCTTCCCCCTCCCCCATTTTGTTTTCCCTTAGATACTGCTAGCTTCTTAAATAAAAGTCCTTTACTTAGAAAAAAAAGTTCTTAAGGTTCAAACTGAATATTAGATTATTGGGGGAGGGGACAGGCAGGGCAGGAATAGCATGGGGAACCTATCCTGCGGTGTATTCCTATAGACAAATGAAAGAGCAAAGAAACAGAGTGATTCAGAGCCATTTGGCATTATGTTCACCAAACTGTTTTCTGCACACCAATTTTCAGCACGTGTGAACATTTTTTGCTTAGCTACTGAGCACATAGCTGCTCTGAAATATCTGGGATCAAGGTAATAGATGTTCATCATTTTACACTGCTGGCATGGGTGAATTACACCATTTTGAAATGATACATTGATCACAACAGATGCATCTTAAGAAACTATTAAGTGTAGATTGTCTTTTCATTAAGTCATAAGAAGAACAAGTGAATTCCTTAGAAAATAGGTTTTTGATTTGTTCTAAAGCAGAGATTGTTAACCTGAAATCTATGAACATGTGTTTTTAATATTTTGGTAAATATTTCAGCATAGCTAGTTTCCTTTATAATGCCATGTTTGTTATTTTATGCATTTTAAAATCATTATTTTGAGAAAGTAACAATAAGAATGACAAGAATATGATATGGGCTCAGGTTGCAAAAGTGACAACATGGACGGTGGTTATTTCCTCAAAAAAAAAAGAGACTGGTAAGAGGAGGGACTGAATTTTAAAGAAAATACGGTAAGTTTTACATTAGATACATTATATTTAATATACTTTTGGTTCATCTAGGAGATATCTAAGCTGGCAGTTAGAAGTGTGGCACCAGAGTTCAAGAGAGAGATGTGAACTTCATAGTCATTTTCACAAAATAACTTCATGAGACTGTCTAAGAGGACCACCTCACACACATACCCACACACACACATTTAGAAAGCACTGCCTTAAAGTCAGCATTTTACATTTTTTTTTCAGTACAGCCTGAAGTTCTAAATCTTTTAAACAAGTTACAAATAGTTTAATTAGGAAACAATTGAAATGTGCATAAAGTATGTTTTAGAAATAATAATGGGACTTCCAGCAGCCAAGATGGTGGAATAAGCAGTAATCACTGCAATTCTCGTATGCTCATCTCCAAACAGACATGAAGTAGATTCCCAAAACAAATCTTGGAACAGCAGAACCAACAAAAAGATGGGGTGAAAGAATATTTTAGCCCAAGAAACTTGGAGGATGAGCAAGAGAGGTCTGTCTCACTCAAGTCAAAAGGCAGCACAGCTAAGGACAGGAAGCATTCCAGCAATCTAGTAGCAAGGCCAACCTCAGAAAACTAGTGGGACATCCTCAGCCCCAGTATGGAGGAGCAGGCAAACATCAACACCAGGTTCCTCATGTGCCTTAGCATAGTGAGGGGAACTGCATACATTAGCTATGAGAACCACCAAGGGCTTCAGTGCAAACCTGGTCAAAAGGGTAGATGCCAAACCTACAGGTGCCTAAGCAAACAGACATTGGATAGTCAGCACTGGTCTGCTAGACACCAGTCTACTCTCAGTGGAAAAGGCAGCCTCCAGAGGCCTAAACACCAAATGATTCAATGTAGCCCAGGGAACTACAAAAAAATGGGCCTTAATACATGTCAGATACCACCACTAGGACCTCTGCTCATCACCAGGTAAGCTGAAAGACCCCTACATACTATCAGTGCCTGCCACTCCACATCATGCTCTCAGTGTAACACCAGATATGAGGGTCCCCGTAAGCTTCAGGGCATTATCAGTGCAGCAGGTAAACAGTCAGTGCCTACAGCCACCAACACAAGAAACGAGACAGTGCCCATGCCACCCTGGGAGCAGAGCTGAAATTTAAAAGAATGTAAAAATGTTACCCCTCCCAAAAAAGAATGAGCAGAAAACAACAAAAAATAATCTTATCCAAAAAAGTTATTATGATGACAGAGAAGACCAAGACACGAACTCAGAAGACAACAATGTCAAAACACCTAGGGGAAAAATCCCAAAGAAAAATTGAAAATTGTCTCAAGCCAAAAAAGAACTCATAGAAGAGCTCAAAAAGGAACTTAAAAATCATATAAGAGAAATGGAAGAGAAAAACAGGAATGCAAGAGAACTATGAAAAAAGATTGAACAGCTTGGAAAACTGCTCAAAAAATAGAATTGGACAAATAGAAAAGGAGATACAAATGTCCACTGAAGAAAACAGCTCTTTAAAAAGTACAATTGGCCAAATGGGGAAAAAAAAGCACAAAAGATAATTGAGGAAAGCAATACCATATACATTAGAACTGGGCAAGTGGAAATTAATGAATATGAGACAACATGAATCAATCAACCAAATCCAAAAGCATGAAAAAATGGAAGAAAATGTAAAATGCCTCATGGGAAAAAACAATTGACATGGATAATAGATCCAGGAAAGAAAATGTCAGATTCATTGGACTATGTAAAAACCATAATCAAAAGGAGGACCTGGGCAGCATTTTTAAAGAAATTATCAAGGAAAACTACCCTGATGTCCTGGAACAAGAGGGCAAAATAGGCATCGGAAGAATCTACTGATCATGTCAGGAAAGTGATCCCAAAATAAAAATCCCATGGAACATTAAAGCCAAATTTTAGAATAATCGGGCCAAGGGAAAAACACTACAAGTGGTCAGAAAGAAATAATTCAAATTTCAGGGACACACAATCAGAATCACACAGAACCTGCTGGTTGCAACATTGAAGGACAGGAGACCAGGAAACATAGTATTACAGAGGGCAAAGAAGCTAGGACTACAACCAAGAAATACTTACTCAGCAAAAATTAAGTGTAATATATTAAAGGAGGAAATGGTCATTGATGAAATAGAAGCCTTTCAAGCTTTCATAAGGAGAAGACCAGAACTAAACCAAAAATTTGACCTCTAATATTAAGACCCAAGAGACACGTAAATGGGTAAAAAAGGGAAAGAAAACATAAGAAATTCAATAGAACTAAGTTGTTTATGTCCCTATATGAGAATATAATAATGTAACTTTAAAATTATATCACTAACAGTACAGATAGAAGGAATATACATAGACATTTATACCAGGACTGCAGGGCTGGTTCAATATTAGGAAAACTATCAGCTTAATTGGCCATATCAATAACAAAACCAAAGAAATTACATGTTCATCTCAATAGATGCAGAAAAAAAAAAACAACTTGACAAAATACAGCACTCATTCTAATTAAAAACAATAGAGGGGCAACTAGGTGGTACAGTGGATAGAACACCAGCCCTGGAGTCAAGAAGACCAGAGTTCAAATCCAGCATCAGACATGTAACACTCACTAGCTGTGTGGCCCTGAGCAAGTCACTTAATCCCAATTGCCTCATGCGAAAAAAAAAAAAAAAAACAAAACCAAAAACAAAAACAAAATCCCTAGAATCCTACAATATGTTGCTTACAAGAAACACACTTGAAGCAGAGAGGCACACCCAGAGTAAATGTAAAAGGCCAGAGCAGAATCTATTATGCTTCAGTTGAAGTAAAAAAAAAGAAAATAGGGCCGCAATCCTGATTTTAAAGTAAAAGCAAAAATACACCTAATTAAAAGAGACCAGGGAAAAAAAAACTACATCTTCCTAAAAGCTACCATAAACAATGAAGCAAACAAGTTAGAAGAACAAGGGAATAGCCTATCCTTCAGATTAATGGGGAGGGTAAGAAGTTGTGACTAAATAAAAGATAGAGAGCTTTACAAAATGTAGAATAAATAATTTTGATGATATTTAATTAAAAATCTTTTGCACAAACAAAACCATCGTGACCAAGATTGGAAAACAATCTTTACAGCAAGTGTCTCTGATAAAGGCCTCATTTCTCAACTATATGGAGAACTGAGTCAAATTTATGAGAATATACTCCATTCTCCAACTGATAAATTGTCAAAGGATATGAACAAGTTGTTTTCAGATGAAGAAATCAAAGATATCTATATGAAGAAATGCTCTTAGGCACTCTTGATTAGAGAAATGCAATTTAAAACAACTCTGAAATACCACTTCACACCAATCAGATTGACTAATATGACAAAAAAGGAAAATGATGAATGTTGGAGAGTATATGGGAAAATTGAGACACTTAAGCATGGTATCTAGAGGTGTGAACTGATACAACCACACTGTTTTATTTTTTTCTTATTCTTTTGGTTTTCTTTAACAATGTCTTGATTTCTCATAAAGTCACTAGCTTCCAGTTGCTCCATTCTAATTTTTAAGGAAGTTTTCTTCAGCAAGCTTTTGGACTTCCTTTTTCATTTGGCCAATTTTGCATTTAAAGGCATTCTTCTCCTCATTGGCTTTTTTGACTTCTTTTGCCATTTGGGTTAATCTATTTTTTAAGGTGCTGTTTCCTTCAGTATTTTTTTGAGTCTCCTTTTTTAAAAAATATAAATTTATTTATTTTCAGTTTTCAACATTCACTTCCAAAAGTTTTTGAGTTCTAAATTTTTACCCCGTCTCCCTCCTCCCCCCCACCCCAAGATGGCATGCATTCTGAATACCCCTTCCCCTAGTCTGTCCTCTCTTCTATCTCTCTCCCCTTCTCTTATTCCCTTCCACTTCTATTTTCCTGTAGGGCATGATAGACTTCTGTACCCCATTTCCTGTATTTCTCATTTCCCAGTAGCATGTGAAAACATTTTTTTAAACATATGTTTTTAAAACTTTAGGTTTCAAATTTTCTCTCTTCCTCCCTCCCCACCCACCCTCATTGAAAAGGCAAGCAACTCAATATAGGTTGTACATGTGCAGTTATGCAAAACATTCCATAGTAGACATGTTGTGAAAAACTAACTCTATTTCCCTTAATCCTATCCTGCCCTCCCATTTATTCTATTCTTTCTTTTGACCCTGTCCCTCCTCAGAAGTATTTACTTCTGATTACCCCTTTCCCAATCTGCCCTCCTCTCTATCATCCCCCTGCTCTCTTGTCCCCTTCTCCCCCTATTTTCCTGTAGGGTAAGACAGATTTCCATTCCCAATTGAATGTGTATTATAAGCCAAATCCTATGAGAATAAGATTCACTAGTTCCCTCTCACCTTCCCCCGTTTCCCCTACAGTGTAAGAGACTTTTCTGTTTTCTTTTTTTTTTGTGAGATAATTTACCCCATTCTACCTCTCCCTTTCTTCTTCTCTGATAATCCTCTCTCATCCCTTAATTTTATTCTCCAGATATGACCCCTTAATCTTCAACTCACCCTGTGCCCTATCTATCTATCTATCTACACATACATACATATATTTTTTTTCCTCCAACTACCCTAATACTGACAAAGGTCTCATGAGTTATAAATATCATCTTTCCATGCAGGAATGTAAACAGTTCAATCTTAATAAGTCTCTTATGATTTCTCTTTCCTGTTTACCTCTTCATGTTCCACTTGAGTCCTGTATTTGAAAGTCAAATTTTCTATTCAGCTCTGGTCTTTTCATCAAGAATGCTTGAAAGTCCTCTATTTCACTGAATGACCATTTTTTCCCCTGAAGGATTATACTCAGTTTTGCTGGGTAGGTGATTCTTGGTTGTAATCCTATCTCCTTTGCCCTCTGGAATATTATATTCCATGCCCTGTGGTCCTTTAATGTAGAAGCTGCTAAATCTTGTGTTATCCTGATTGTGTTTCCACAGTACTTGAATTGTTTCCTTCTGGCAGCTTGGAATATTTTCTCCTTGACCTGGGAACTCTGGAATTTGGCTATATATTCCTAGGAGTTTTCCTTTGGGGATCTCTTTCAGGAGGAGATCTGTGGATTCTTTCAATTTCTATTTTGCCCTCTGGTTCTAACATATCAGGGCAGTTTTCCTTGATAATTTCTTGAAAGATGATGTCTAGGCTCTTTTTTTGATCATGGCTTTCAGATAGTCCAATAATTTTTAAATTCTCTCTCCTGGATCTATTTTCCAGGTCAGTTGTTTTTCCAATGAGATATTTCACATTGTTTTCTAATTTTTCATTCTTTTGGATTTGTTACTGTGTCGTGATTTCTCATAAAGTCACTATCTTCCAATTGCTCTATTCTAATTTTTAAGGAAGTATTTTCTTCAGTAAGCTTTTGGACTTCCTTTTCCATTTGGCCAATTTTTCTTTTTAGGGCATTCTTCTCCTCATTGGCTTTTTGGACCTCTTTTGCCATTTGGGTTAGGCTATTTTAAGGTGTTATTTTCTTCAGTATTTTTTTGGGTCTCCTTTAGCAACTGTTGACTTTTTTTGTGATTTTCTTGCATCACTCTCAGTTTTTCCTCTACTTCCCTTACTTGCTTCTCAAAATCCCTTTTGAGCTCTTCCAAGGCCTGGGACTGATTCATATTTTTCTTGGAGGCTTTGGATGTAGGAGCTTTGACTTTGTTGTCTTCTTCTGGTTGTATATTTTGATCTTTTTCACCAAAGTAAGATTAATATAGTCTGACTCTTTTTGCGCTGCTTGCTCATGATCCTGGCCAATTACTTGAGTTTTAAACTCTTTGTTAAGGTAGAGTCTGCTTCCAATGTGGAGAATGTACTGTCCCAAGCTTCAGGGGTTTGTGAAGCTGTTTTCAGAGATACTTGTAGGGACCTGTAAATTTTCAGTTCTTCTAAGGTGGTATGATAAGAGGTGAGGTGTTTACTCCTTTCTTGGACTGTGACCACAAGTATTCCTTTCTGTCCTGTAACTGTGAGGAGGGGTTCCTCTCCACAGCCACTATAAGCTCCTCCACATCAGTGCTCCTCCTCACCCCAGCACTGCTGCCCAGAACTGTGGCCCAGATCCAAACACAGGTAAAGCAAGAGTTTCTTGCCTCAGCACTGGCAAAGAGATCCCTGCAGTCCCTCTCTGATCAGCCACTCGATTCCCCCTCAGTCTGTGGGCTGGAAGGTGGGGAAGCAGCTGCCCCCCCTGCCGGCCACATTTTTGGGGAATGGAGCTGAAACCCCACTTCCTTATCTCAGCACCGACAGAAACAGACTTTTCCCACTGACCTTATAAATTGTCTTTAGCATTCGTGGATTGAGGAGTCTGGAAACCTCCACAGCTGCCTGAGATTCAGTCCTCTGAGGTCTGCTGCAGGTTTGCTGTGTCCTGCCCGCGCTGTGCTGCGCTCCCAGCCTGGCGCGATACACCTTTCTGATGCATTATCAGGGTTGTCTTGGGCTGGAAATTTGTCTCACTCTCTCTTTTTTGTGGGTTCTGCTGTTTTAGAATTTGTTTAGAGCTATTTTTTGTGAGTATTTGAGGGGTTTGGAGGACAGCTCAAGCAAGTCACTGCTTTCACTCTGCCATCTTGGCTCCGCCCCCTATGAATCTCCTTTAGCAAGCAGTTCACTAGCTTTTCATGTTTTTCTTGCATCAGTCTCATTTGTCTTCCCAGTTTTTCCTCTACTTCTCTTACTTGCTTCTCAAAATCCTTTTTGAGATCTTCTATGTACTAGGACTGATTCATATTTTTCTTGGAGGCTTTTCCTGGGGGAACTTTGACTTTATTGTCTTCTTCTGATTGTATGTTTTGATCTTCTTTGTTACAAAAGAAAGGTTCTAAGTTCTGACTTTTTTTGGGCCTTTGTTTGCTCATGATCCCAGCCAATTACTTGAGTTATAAACCCTATGGAGAATGTACTGTCCCTAGCTTTTGGGGTTTTGTGAAGTTGCTTTCAGAGATACTTCTAAGAGACCTGTAAGTTTTCAGTTCTCCCAAGGTGATATGATCAAGGGTGAGGTGTTTACTCCTTTCCTGGTCTTTGCTCTGGTTTCTGAGTGACCACAAGCAATCTTTTCTGCCTTGGAACTGAGAGGAAGATTCACTCTCCACAGCCACTGTGAGCTCCACCATGCCAGTGCTCCTCCTTGCCCCATGACTGATACCCAGAACTGCAACCCAGATCTGCTGCCCTGGGCTGCATCACGGGCTGGGGCTGAGACTGAACTTCTCTCTCACTTCAGTCACAGACTCTTTCTACTGACCTTCTGAGCTGTCTTTGGTGTATGTGGGTTGAGAAGACTGGAAACTGCCACATCTGCCAGTGATTCACTGCTCTGAGGCCTGCTTCAGGTTCACTGAGGCCTGTTTTGCCTTTACACCCATGCTGAACTGAGTTCCTCTCCCAGCCTGGAGTTGATAAACTTTTTTAATCACCCATCCGGGTTGTCTTGGGCTGGATATTTCTTTCACTCTGTCTTTCTGTGGTTCTGATGCTCTAGAATTTCTTTAAAGCAATTTCTAAAAAGGTATTTGGAGGGGTTTAGGGGACAGCTCAAGTAAGTCCCTGCTTTTACTCTGCCATTTTGTCTCTGCCCCCTGATACAACCATTCTGGACAGCAATTTGGAACTATCCCCAAAGGACACCAAATAGTGAACACTCTTTGTTCTAGTAATATCACTGCTCAGTCTGTCTCCCAAAGATATCATAAAAAAGGTGGGAAAGACCTATATGTGCAAAAATATTTATAGCAGCCCTTTTCATAGTGGAAAATAATTAGAAATTAAGTGGATCACAATCAATTGGGGAATGTCTGAACAAACTGCAGTATATGAATGTAATGGAGTACTATTATGTAATAAGAAAGGATCAACATGAAGATTCCAGAAAACATGGAAACACTTGTACAAATTGACGTAAAATGAAATGAATAGAATAAGGAAAATATTGTACATGCTATCAGCAAGACAGTGTGATGATCAACTATGAATGACAGCTCTTTTCAGAAACACAAAGATAAGTACAAATGAGGCTATCTATATCCAGATAAAGAACTGATGGGTTCAGAATGCAGATCAAAGCATATTTTTTTCACTTACTTTGTTCTTTCTCATGGTTTTATTTTCTTTTGATCTGTTTCTTCTCCCCCAACTGTGACAGATATAGAAATATGGTTTACATGATAACACATGTATAGAGTAGATCAAAATGCCTGCCATTTTCATAAGATTGGAGGGTAGAGAGTGAGGGAGAAAAATTTGGAACTCAAAATCTTGTAAAACATAACGCTAAAATCTTTCTTCATATGTAATTGGGGAAATACAAAATACTATTTAAACAAAAAATAAATGATGGTCTGTTATGTTTCAGATATAAATATAGATGTACTTTCTCCATTAAGAAGAGAGAAAAAAACTTTTTTTTTCCAAAAGTGAGCGTTGAGTATAAATTTTTTTCACATTTTTATATTATCTTAATGTAGTTTATAATATTGCAGAATAATGTCCAAACATTTTCCTAGAAAACAAAAATCAGTGATTAGAAATAATAAAAGGTCTGAGAATTATGCTAAAACAATTTATTGATCTCAGAAGAACTCACTACATATTCTAGTCAAATGAAATATATCATTGTTATGAAAAAGAGAAAAGGCATTGTATATAATGCATGTACAAAATTTATGTGCCAAGATATCACTATGACTTTCAACTTTCAGTCACTGAAATATAGAACTTTTATACATAATAGTTTCAGAAATATTCTTTATAAAGTTATTTAGTGCAGACTTCATCATTTACAATTTTTACGTCAACGTCATTCTTCAGTACATCTAGATAATAGAAATCAGTATTACCACCTGAAATATAACATAGCTGAGCATGAGAAAACTGAGGATTAGCAGACCCAGCTTTATTGTTTAGTCACAGATTGACTTAACTCAGGGTGTTGAAAATAGGTAGCACAAAATTAATGGACAGAAGTTGCCGGTTAGGATTTCCATCTTGTCAAGCATCACTGTAAATTGACACAAGAGAGCACAAACATTTGGTACAATTAAATAGTGTTCACTTTCATACTTATATTCAATTGCTGCTTTGAATAATTTCCTCTCTGTATCCAGATTTAATTTTTCAAACTCATACTGAATTTTATGTTCTCAAATTATGTACAGCCATGTGATTAGCAACTAATTTTGACAAACAAGGTCAATTTCAATTATAATTTTTAAAGAGATAACATAATGGAATAATAATAATGATGTTGCTGAATTATGACAGTAATAATAGCTTTACAGTTTACACTTCACAAATATTGTCATTTGATCCTCACGATATATCTGGCTTGTAGGTGCTATCATTACTCCTATTTAAAGATGAAGAAATTGAGGCAAACAGGGGTTAAATGAGACTTAGCCAGGTCACATGACTAATAAGTGCCTTAGACTGGATGTGAACTTAGATCTTCTTGATTCCAGCTCCAATTCTTTATCCATTGCACCGCCTAGCTATCTCTATTATTGGATTCAGTGGTACACTATCATGCCCAGTGATTTCAATATTAAAACTAGTTCTTTTTGGCACATCTTTACCTGGAACTATTTAAATGTACTTTTCATATACACACACACACTATTACATTATTATTGTATTAATATAGTATCTTGAAAAAATAAGTAGTCTACAATGTCAGACAGTAACACTTGCTACAGCCATCAATAGGGCCTCTCCTGAGTGTTTGGCAGAATCTTCCTTTTTCACTACACCTGTGAACTGTGCATAGCTTCAATTTCTTGGCTCCATGGATGAGGTGCAGGTCTAAGCCATTAGCCAGCAAGGCTTCTATCAACATAATAGATGGTCCAGGAAATACTTTGTCTTTGTACTTGGCTAAAGCATATTTAACTATTCTTTTATAAATGCCCTGACTTGTGAATTGGTGGTCTATAGGAAGATTCTGCACTTTTCCAATTCTATCACTCTTTTTTTTCTTTTCCATTAAAGTTTAAACTATATCTGTACTTTAGGAATATCAGCTTGGCAGCTTGTGAAATACAGATTGGAAAAGAAAGTGCTCAGGGGGGCTAATTAGATAATTTTTCACAATAGTTAAGGTGAGAAGTGAAGAGACCTGAACTACAGTAGCAGTAGTGTGAGTGGAACTGAATACATAGCATGAAAAGACTTGACAATTGATTAGGTAAGAAAGATGAATGAAATGGGAGACTTGAGTATGATTCCTAGGTTGCAGAAGTGGGCACCTGGATAATGGTGATGACCTAAAAAAAAAATGGACTGGTAAGAGAGAGGAATGTGTCTTAGGCAAAATATAGGTTTTGTATTAGATACATCATATTTAATATGCCCATGTGTCATCCGGGAGATATCTAAGTAGGCAGTTAGAGGTATGGGATCAGAATTCAGGAGATAGATGAAAGCTGAATATGTGCTTCTAAGAGATTACAGTTGAATCCTTGATGATGATGATGATGATGATGATGATGATGATGATGAAAAAGAACTGAAAAACAATGTCAAGAAAAAGAAGCCTGCCAGAAAGTTAGAAATGAGATTCAAATAAGTTAGATCATGGCAAATAACATTTATAGATCAAATTTGAGGGACTACAACACATACCCTTGGATTGGAAAAAAAGATTTTTCAATATTTCTATAATATAGATTTTTAGCACTAATGAAAAGATGAGAGTAAAATCATTCTGACTCCTACAACTCAGCAGTTATAATAAGTTATCAAGAGATGGAAATGTCTCTTGTGCTAGTCTTAATTTTCATACAAAGCTTAAATTAATTTATTTAATATTAAACCTAACAGTCCCACCCCATCCACACCCCACAGCACCATATAACCTGTACTTTGGTACAAACAGCAATGAATCAAGGAACATTACATCTCTGAGGGCAATATAGATGCACATAGTGTGACCATCAATCACTTCCAGAAGATTTTGCAATGTTTCTGGGGCTTAATGTAACAAACAGCATTCCACAGGTGAACAGAAACATCCAGAAGAACTGATTGCTCTTTCTCAGTGCCTTCAATGGATTTTCATCTAGGTGATACCCATTATTAACAGGTGGCCCTTAGGGCTTTGTCTTGGTCCTTCTTCTATTATTTACTTTCTTTTTATTATTTTCCTTCTTACTACTCTCCCTCTATTCCATTCTGGTTGTGGATCATATGAGTTTCCATAGATTTAATTTTCATCTCTATGCTGATGATTCTCAATTAATTTATCCAACTATAACTTTTCTCTTGACATCCTGTAGCCAACTGCTTATTAGATGTCTTAAATTGAATGACATGGATGTGTTCAATTCAACATTTACAAAACTGAGCTTTATCTTGTCCCAAAATTCTACCTTCTTCTAAACTTCCCTATTACTTTCAAGGGAACTACCATCACCACAATCAGTCAGGATCATAACCTAGCTGCCCTCTAAAACTTATCACTATCTCTTACTTTCTACATCCAATCTGTTGCCAAGTCCTGTAGATTTTAGCTTTGCAACAACTTGAGTATAGTCCTTACCTCCTCCTCTCCTCTGAGACTACCATCATCATGATGCAGATACCTATCATCTTGTTCCTTGACTATTGAAATGGCCTGCTGGTTGATTTATCTGCTTCAAATCTATCCTCCTCCTAGTCCATCTTCCTCATAAAATGTAAGTCTGACTGTGTCATCCCTGTATTAAATAAACTCCATTGGTTAACTATCACCATGCTGACATTCAAAGCTGTTCAAAACTTGCTCCCATCCTAGTTTTCATATCCTCTTATACCTTACCTCAACATTTTCTGTGATACAGTGAAACTGATTTGCTTTCTGTTACTGGAATAAGGCATGGTAAATCTAGATTCTGAGCATTCATCCTGGTCATTCCTTATCCTTGGAATTCTCTTCTTCCTCATCACTGTCACATGGATTCCGGGGCCTCCTTTAATTCCCATACAATGCCCTACTTTTCACAAGAAGGATCCTAAAAATGGAACTTGGATTTCTCTCTCCTGTCTACTTAATATTATTCAAGGTAGGATGGAATTATCCCTTTCCTTGTCTTAATGCCGAGGAAGCATTCAGGGAATGCTTGCTGTCAGTTTTCCCTGACAATTTCCACAGTCTACACTGTTGTACTTTCTACAAAAGAAAACATGGTGGGGAAAAATGTTTCATTCTTATATGTACCAGTTGCAAAAAAAGAATAAAACTTTGCAGTTTTAAAATTTACATGGGTCATTTGGTCAACATTTTATGATCATTAATGATATCAATGCTAAATACCTTAAAGGAAACATTTATTTAATCAAATTTCTCCTCTTTCCTCACAAAAGTATGTAAGAAGGTTTGATGGCTTTTCTTCACCTTTTAGAGTTTAATGACATTCTTCCTCCTAAATATACTTTTTGTGAATATTTGCCTCTCCTTTCTTAAAATATGAATATATATATTTGATTAATAATTATAACAAAAACAAACAATTAAATTTAATTATTTTTAAAAGAATTCATAGACCTTATTAATAGATCTTGGACAAATTTCCTTTGTCCAAGATAAGACCTATGATTGAATCAGTGTGGAGTTCTCGTTGCTCTGGACTTCAATAAGGAGAAGATAAGGTGGTCAGCAATGGAGTGGGTGAGAAATTAAAAAAAAGACTCAGGTAAAACATGACTTATTTATCAGTAATGAGGAGACTAATAGTAATATTTCAAAAGGAAGTCAGTTAGTGGTCAGAGGAAAAAGAACTTGGTTTTATTCATTGCAAAATATGTGGTAGTAGAGAAGCAGAGATCTAGGGCCAAAAATGAGGGTTCATAAAATTAATAATTGACAAGAAAAAATAAAAATGATTGATCTTGATTAAAGTCTTGTTCACACTTACCACAATAAACAGAGTATACTTTCAGAGTTTTATGCAGGGGTGCACTAACCTAACCCAACCCAATCAATGTTTCTAAAATGTATCTGTTGTTGAAGTCACTAAATACTCTCTGGATTCTCCTGAGGGGATGAAACTTTGTTTGGAATGGCAAAAGACCTCCTCTTACCTGAGACATATATGATATAAAGATTAATAGCACTTGGATTCATCAAACCTGAATTCAAGTTTAAATAGATTGTGTACACAAATGGCTTTTTCTCCTTTTTTTTTAAACTTTTGACCATCTTTTTAGGGTAGCATTTGCTACCCACCACTGACTATCTAGCCCCATGCATGTATTTCTCTTTAACATCAAAAGATCCAGAAAAATGTAGGGGAAAATAATTATTGACAAAAGTAGAAACATTGCAGTCAAAGGTCATGTGAATATGACTTATCAAAGACTGCACCTAATAATATGCATGGCTTTTCTAATATAGGGCAGTTTTTGATCCTATGTATTGGTAAAACCACTAAAGGCCTTGGCAGTAATCACATCCCCCACCTATTTGCTGTCTTACTAGTTTTGATGTGGGAGTACTGATTTTTCTTTTGTAGATCTGTTTACTGTCAGTTGCTCATTGAACATTAAGGTCTTAATAGAAACAGATCAACTACTTGATTTTGAACACAATTCAGCTTTGGGTTTGTTCTCTCTCTCTCTCTCTCTCTCTCTCTCTCTTCTCTCTCTGTCTCTCTCTGTCTCTCTGTCTCTCTCTCTCTCTCTCACACACACACACACACACACACACACACACATATATGTTGCTTAAAGTTAGAAAGAAATGTGTGCCTATAGATATGCCTTGATTTATGTAGTAAAAGAGAGGGAAAAAAAGTGAGAATTACCATGCGTAGTTTAAGTAATAATATATATTTTTACATTTGGAGGAAAAGAACATTATTTCTATATTTCTTCAGTCTGTAAAATAAAATGACATATTTACCACTTTCTTAAATTACAATATCAGTTTGGCTAATAATTGTGATTAATTTGGAATGCATGGATTTTACAATTTGGCAAGGGTAAATTCATCATTGTAATCTATATATTTGGAATATGTATATGTATGTATATATGTGTATATATATGTATGTATGTATTTGCAAAGCAACTTAACATAATAGAATCATTTTAGATCACCTAATTTAGATTGATTATATAATGCTCCATAAAATTTTATAGATACTTTGCATCGTTCTAATTATTAAAGAAAGTTTATCAAATGTTTATTTGCATGTGTTGATTTTCTAACTTTTATCAAAGGGTATGGGCCATATTGAGCACCTAATAAATGTTTACTAACTGACTAATTACTAAAAAGAATGCGTTAAATAGACTTAGTTCCTGTCCTGAAGTAGCTTGGCCTAAAAAATTACTTTTTTGCACAAGATTTTACTCTGTTACGTCAAAGAAGGAAGCTCTTAAAATAGCAGATTTCCTACCAGGTTTGTGTACTGACATTTTCTTTATTTAATGATAGGATGAAAGTGAAATGCCCTATATACTTTATAGTATATGGTGTCTACTCAATAGATAGTAATTGCTGCTGCTTGGCAAATCAATATAGTGTATCTATTATCTACTATCTACTTAATGGGTGGAAGAAAAGTGTATGTTAGTTTCAGACCCTGCCTTCTAGAAACCCAAAACATAATTCAGAACTGAGAGTACAGATGAGGTTCATAATGTGTTGAGCAGAGAAACTATCTCAGGTGGAATAAGGTTTGGTTTGACAATAAGTTTAAAGTTCTTTTCTTACATCTTTAAAAATGGCTGGGTAAAATATTGTAGAGAATGTAATGGGATATAAGACCTGCTTCATTTCATTGATATGATAAAATTTATTCTCTCTCTCTCTCTCTCTCTCTCTCTCTCTCTCTCTCTCTCTCTGTGTATATGTACATGTGTGTAAATATATACTTATTTTGTTATTTCCCAATTACACATTAATTTAAAAAAAATTGAATTCCAAATGACTTTCTTCCTCCTGCCCTTCCCCTTTCCTTCAGAAGACAAATAATTTTATATCTATTATACATGTGAAGTCATACAAAATATTTCCATATTAGCCATGTTATAAAAGAAAACACAAATGGAATAAGAAAAATAAAGAAAATAAAAGAAGTATGGTTTGATTTGTAGGTAGGTAGAATTGGTCCTCATAGGTCCTTTGAAATTGTCTTGGATCACCGACTTGATCAGAGTAGCTATGTGTTTCACAGTTGATTATAGTTACAGTATTGGTGTTTCTGTGTACAGTGGTCTCCTGGTTGTGCTCACTTCATTTTGCATGGTTCATATAAGTCTTCCCAGGTTTCTTTGGAACAATCTTATCATTTCTTATAGGACAATAAAATTTCATTAAAAAGAGAATTCTTTTTAATGGCATCTTCTCAATTTCTAATTCCTTACTATCAAAAAAGAGCTACTATATATATTATTTTGTACAAATAGATCCTACTTCCTTCTCTTTGTTTTCTTTGGGATATGGAATAGTATTACTGGGTCAAATAGCATGCACAATTTTATAGGTCTTTGGGTGTAGTTCCAAATTCTTCTCCAAAATGTTTGGGGTAGTTCACAACTTCACCAACAATTTATTAGTGTCCTAATTTTTCCACATCTCCTCCAGTATGTGTCGTTTCATTTTTCCTGTTGTGTTAGCCTACCTATGAGCAATGACTAGTTGTCCAAATGTTTAGATCTATCCTTATTTGTGTGAAAAAGTATTATTGTATCATGAGGTTCTATGTTAGTTTTAACTAGCTGTGCAAAAGGAAAATTGAGGTCCCCCAGTAGTACCACTTTACTAATTCCTCCTATAATTTATTAGCTTTTCCTTTAAGAATTTCGCTATGCCACTTGATGCATATATATTTAGCATTTATATTTTTTCACCATGTTGCCTTTCAGCAAGATGTAATTTCCCTGATCATCCTCTTTAATTAGCTCTTTTTTTTTGCTTTTCCTTAGTCTGAGATCATGATTATGACCCCTGCCTTTCTTTTACTTAAGTTGAAACATAATAGATTATGCTCTAGTTCTTTATTTTAACTCTACATATATATCTTTCTTTCAACTATCTTTCTTACAAACTATTTTTTATTGTTAGATTTTAGTTTTTAATCCATTCTGCTTTGTCCTTCTGTTTTATGACTGTGTTCATCCCATTCATATTCACCGTTATGATCACTAACTATATATATTTCCTTCCTTCTTCTATTTATACTTCTCTATCCCTTTTTATCCTGTTACTCCTATAAAGTCTGTTTTGCTTTACACTACTGACTTCTTTTATCTGTCCTCCCTCTGACCAGTTGCCAAATACTCTTACTGTTTCTGACTTGAGAATCCCAAAGCTGTTACTACTTCTGTTGCCACCACCTGGTCCCACCACTGGTATTTTATCCACAAAGACTCCAGACCAGCCATCACCTCATGTTATAGATCTCTCTTTCTGACCTCCTAAGTTTTCTTGGGCTAGAATACTGTCACCTACTGATCTTTTGTTGGCTTTGCCACGGCAAACTTCTATTTGAGTCATTGTATAAAGTTGTTTGGAAGGAAATATAGGTAGAGTTCATCTGAGTGATTTCTCTACTCTGCCATCTTGGCTCCACCCCCACAAGTCTGACTGGATTTATTCTTCTAGGAAATATAAAACAGCTGGGAAGATGGAATTTTATGTCATTTTATTTTATATTATTTGTTGATATTTATAAATTTAATGTAAAGGGATTCTATTTACCTTCTTTACTATAGTGCCAAGCAAAGTGTCATGTTGATTTCCCACACATTTTATTTGAAAAGAGTTTTTAAAAGTATATTTTATGGAATCATATGAAATATAGGGGAATGAGTAGGAAAAGTGAATAAAAATAATTATGAACTATGAAAATGAAACGTTGAAGAGAGATTGATAGCAGTGGGAAGAGAGCTTGTGATTTCAAGTCGTAATAGTAGTACTGTCGGTGTTGACTTTAACTACATAGCTCAACGTACTACATTTTCTGAGGTATGTCAAGTGGTGTTACATAAGCCCAGATCCCTGCCTAATAGTTTCTATGGGGTATTCATTCACCAGTATTGGTGTATGTAGGGCATATATATGAAGACCAATGTATTGAGAAGTTTTAAAATAGCAAATATGTAGACTGAATGTTTCTAATAAAATAATGGCATTTTCATGTGCTAAAAAAGAAGACATTTACGATATTGCATGTCTTCACTGTTGTATAATTCTATACTCTTTCACAGTGTACAAGTAGGCAGATTATGTGAACTAATGTGACATGATATTACACAGCAGGCTTGATTTCCTAACCACAGTTTTCAGAAAAAGAATCACTTTGAAAGACTATTCTATTTAAAGATTGCTTTCTTAACCTATCAGCACATACTGTTTTGGAAAAAGGTTGATTTAGTGAATATTTGATTGATGAGTTGATAGAATGTCACAAAGTAGTGACTATAAGAATTCCTTATATATGCATTCCCCAGGGCATATAATTTAAAACAACTCATGTCATTTTACACAGGTTACCCTTGACGATTTCAGCTCAAACAGCAGCCATAATTTTGGTGGAACCAGAAGCAGCCACAGTCTTCCATTATCTTTGAGTATAGGTGGGAAATGACTCTTTGATAAAGACTATGAGAAAGAAGGACTGCCACTGAAAACTTCCTCTTAATGTCATCATAAAGATTCTGTATATTTGTTTAAGGAATTTGACTCTAAAGACGGTTCTACTGACTTTGATCATTGACACTTTGACAATCTTCTAAGACCTTTTAAACTTCTTCTCAGCATAATACTTTTAAATGCATAAAACAAAATACTTATGATGATCAAAAACATAGATTAAAATATAGTTACCAAAGTACTAAAAGAAACAAACACCAAAACAATTCACAGGTTAAGAATACATGCCTTAATTAATTTTTGAAGGAAAAAAAAGCAAAAGATTTATAGAAATTCATGTGGACTCAATTCCGATGGCATTCCATTTTATAACCAAAATATTCTGGGAGTATTGCAGCTTCTTGATATATCTTCAATGGGAGAATAAAATAAGATCACCTTTTTTTTATATGAATGTTGTTTGGTAGTTTCTTTAGCAAGGCTCTCATATTATTTTCAAGTGATCTTGATTAAATCGTAAGGTGTCATTACCAACCTCTAAATATTTTGTGAAAATTAATTGCCTATCAAAGCCCACAGAGATCTAATGCAGGAATTCAACATGAAAAAATATATTTTATTATATGTTTGGAAATATACTGTGGAAAGTATTGCATTTGGTGTCTCAGGGCTTTAGTTTAAATTTTGGCTAAACTAAGAAGTCTCCATATTGACTTTGTACAACTGATTCCACCTCATTCAATTTTATTTTCCTCTTCTTTTTCAAAATGAGCACATTGGACATGATATTCTCAACCATCCTTTCTGACTCTCAATATTTTCAGTCACGATCACTAAGAATCAATAAATGAATTCTAAATCCTAGGTAACTGCATATGTTTGTATGACTAAATGTATTAATCACTGATATTTTATTTGATCATCTCAATCTTTTTACTTGATGGAACTCCTTCTAAAAGATATTTTATAGGTATCTAATTAAACATTAAACAAAATCGAATTGCTTTTAGACACATTTGATTTTTTTCATAATGAATCATTACAAGTTAAGCCTCAATATCTACATTTATGAAGTGTTCACTGTATACAAGACATTGTAATATATATATATATATATATATATATATATATATATATACACACATATATATACATATATATGTATATATATATACACATATATATACATATATATGTATATATATGTAATATTATATATAATGTGTGTATATGTATGTATCATTTCTACTGAGGGATAAATTTAACACAGCTAAGCAAAAATGATTTAATTCAAAGTAGAAGAGACTATGGAAATTATATATTATGTATGATATGCTAAACTTGCACTTAAACTAGAATACATTTTGTGGTTACAGATGAAAAATACAGTCCTGACATATGTTTGCTCTTTTGCTCTTTAATACTTTTTTTTTCATATGTAGAATAGACAGTGTAGCATGGCTACCTAGAAGAAAAAAAAAGAAAACAAAACAAAACAAAAACACAACTAATTATTTAATCAAAGGAAAAAGTAGATTCTCCCCTCTTAATTTTTAATTTAAAAAGCAAAAAAAAAATCAAAGCTTTCATTTTACTGTCTTTGTAATGATCTCTGAATTTTCATAAATAATCTAAAGTATTCATTATTGTTTTTGCATCAGTTAGTATGTTAAAATCCTTGTCAACTCAATTGTACTTTTGATCCCACTTTCATCAATTTCTTATTGTTTCTTTTTCTGGAAAGTAGGTAATATTCTATCTCATTCAAATATAACATTTATGTTTCTTGTGAAGAAACAAAACATATTTAAAGACCTGTGAACTAAAGACTATAGATCACAGTTCCTTGTTGTTGCTGTCTTTCTTTCATGACTATATCTGAAATTTTGTATTTGTCTATTCTCTATAATTGTGTATCATAATAACTATACTTCTGGCTTTCCAGGATATATATATAATATATATATATATATATATATATATATATATATATATGTATATGTGTGTGTGTATATATATATATATATATATATATATATATATATATATTAATATATATATATATATATATGTGTATATATATGTGTGTGTGTATATATATATATATATATACATATATATATGTGTATATATATATATATGTATATATGTGTGTGTGTATGTGTGATATATATATATATATATATACTATATAATATAATATATATATGTGTATATATATATGTATATATGGTGTGTGTATATATATGTATTATTATATATTATATATATATAATATATATATATATGTATATATATGCATATATCAGATTTCAGGTCTCTACTAGTTTAAGTTTTATTGCATTTTGTTTTCCCAGGAGGGTAATGTAGTATTATGTATTCCAAGTTGTCCTTATGTGTTGAGGAAGACTTAGTTTCTGGTCTTATTTCTGACAGTTGCTTTGTAAACCTGAGCAAATCACTTACCATTTTATTACCCCATGTTGCTCTGTAAGAATATAAATTATAGGCAATTTGCTGACATAAATTAATAGAGTTTCCAGAAAAGAGAATTATGTACACATATATTCAATGATAGTTAAGAAGACTAGCTAACATTTTTATAATACTTTTAAAGTTTACAAAATTCTTTAGCTGTGTTGTCTCAATTGTTCATCACATCAATGCTGTAAGGAAAATGTTTTTGTTTATCCTCATTCTAAAAATCGGGAAATTGATTCACAGGGAGATTAAGTGGGTGGCCCAGGATCACAAAGCTAGTAAATGTTTGAGACAGGATTCAAACCTGTCTTCCTGAAATTGAAGCCAGCAATTCTATTTTCCATGCAAATGAGCTGAGAGGTAGAATAGATGTAGACAGATAGTTAATAAATATAAATATATATATACCTACATAATACACGTATAGATGTAAAGATTTTTACATTTCTTATGGATATGTATGAGTATGTACATACATATTTGTATGCATTAATTTGTTCCTTGGGAGAAACATTTTAATTAGTATAAACATATTATGCATGCATCATTTAGATCAGAAAAAAAATCCTTGAAATTAGCTCCCCAGTGAAAAATTCCAGCTATCGAAGCAAGTAGGCAATTGATCTACAATTTATAGTTCTGGAGAGTTGTTTGGAACATTGACAGATTAAATAATTTTTCAAGGGTGACCCACCCGATATGTGGCAAAGCCAAAACTTGAACTGAGTTGTAGTAATTGAAAGAAAATGAAACAAAACAAACCGATTCTTTCTCTAATGTCATGCTTCTTAAATATAGGAGAACTAAATAAATAACACACATGGATTAAATACATACACGGGTATCTGTGTTTATACACCCATAAACACACATGTACATGCAACCAGATATTACAATAATGTGACAACTAAACATATTTCTATGAAAAAAATAAGTAGTTATAGTAAATATTTGGAAAAAAATTTCCATTTCATCAGATACAAGCATAGGATGTTTTATTTACTAGAAAAAAAATATAAAAAATATGAATCCTCAGAATTAGGTAAATTAATCTGTCCTAAAGACTCAAGAATGTTTGGGAAATTTTGTTTCTTAAGCATG
This sequence comes from Phascolarctos cinereus, assembly GCF_003287225.1. Lineage (NCBI taxonomy): Eukaryota > Metazoa > Chordata > Mammalia > Diprotodontia > Phascolarctidae > Phascolarctos > Phascolarctos cinereus. Next base: position 76,424,160 of record NW_027556098.1, read on the forward strand.
CAGCTCAGATCTCATAGTAATTAATTGGAGAACCTAATGTGCTTACAACTTTCAATTAATTCACCCTAATCTAGTTACCCTATGACCTAAAGGAAATTGCTTAAATATCTTTGGACATCAATTTCCTCATCTATAAAATAAAGAGGTTGGGCTAGATAACCTCTCTAAGTTTCTTTCTGACTTTAAATCTCATCTTATAGGACTTGAAATTAATTGAAATTTTAAACTCGTTTCTTTGAAATATAAGCATGCATGCAATAATAAGTAACATCAAACATCAATTGCATTTTCTAAGTTTGTGAGGGAACTCCAATTATTTTCCTTGACTTTCATACTTTGTTTATAATCCTGATATAGAAAAATAAAACACAAATGTCACAGCATTCACCTCTCCCTCACTTTTATTTTCCTATAGGAAGTTCATAAGACAACTAACTCAATTTTCAATATTAAAGTGCAAAACTGTTAATCAAGAAGTGGAGAAGAAAAACAATACTAAATTTTCTTCTTATACTTTAGTCATTCTTGGTATTTTATAATATCATTGACAACATTTAAATTGCTCTGAATGAAAAAAAGATAAAACTGATAATTGTAGAAATGCCAAAATGTTAATGCCTTTTTATCTCTAATTTTTAGAGACTAATTTGAGAAGATGGAGGGAAGTAAAATGGACACGGTGGTTACATCTCTGTCATTCTACAAGTGAAGATTATATACCAATATGTGAGAACAGACATTCTAAAATTCTTAGCCAGAAAATTTCACTATATTTGGGATATTTTTCAAATTCTTATAAAGTATTGCTGTCTGCTGCTATTTCTAGGTGCACTATATTTGCAAGAAAATTGCTATATTTAAGTTTTAGGGGAAGGAAGTAATATAATATTTCTCCTACTTCCTGACTGTAGACCAAAAATTGTTAACACATTTGGATTAATTATAAACTTCAAAGATTGAGAAAAAATAGCCTTTTGTAAATTAGTACTCAATCATTTTAAATGCTTCCTTAGATAGTCACAATTTGCATATGAAAGTCAGAATAGATGATTCTCACTTCAAATTCCTGAGTGTGGAAGGTAGCTAACTTAGTTTCAAAAAGGAAAAAGAAACATTCATTGGCAAAGTAACAATAACATCCCCCATCTTCCCTTTTCTCACTGGCCCTAGCACTCCCTGCTTTTATCAGAAGGTCATATGTGGATCTCTATGAAAGATAATTCATAAAAGATATCTTTGACTCTGACCCACTGAATAAGTATAGGCAGAGGCATGAATCAATATGATCCTCTGATTGCATTATAGCTGGTGTTCAGCGTGATGCAGTGGAAAAAATTTTTGGATTTAAAGTTATAGGATTTTGGTTCAAATCTTGGCTCTTCCACTTATTACCTTTTTGATGTTGGGCAGCTCACTTAAGCTCTCTAGCACTTCCTAAATTGTGGATCACAACTCTATATGGGGCCATGACCCACAGTTTAAGAAGCCCTGAACGGGTCACAAGTGGAAAAAGTTTAAGAAGTCCTGCTTGCCTCAACTGTAAAATGAAAGCTTTGTACTAGATGACCTTGAGGTGTTTTCCATCTTTTAAACTATCATTTCATGCTTACCAGTTCATCACTGATTGAGACTGTTGGAATTGAGTGACTTCAATAAATTAAATTATAAACAATAATTTAAAATAAAATTCATGTGTTAGTGTGTGACAAATGAAAAACTCTGAAAGACTGAGTTTCTTGGTAATTAATAATCAATTTATTAATTAACCTAACTAATAATCAATAAATTAATGGTTAGTGGTTTCTGTTTGAAAACACGGACAGCCTGAAAGTCTTAAATATTTTTTTGAAAGGACATGCTCCTGACAAGTGAAAATCAAACCTACTTTGCTGAACATTTATTGAGGAGATGGGTTAGATGTCTTCAGCTCCTGTTGCTGACAACTGGGCTTGATCATAAGACTCTGCTGCCTCCAGAAATCTGGACAAGCAAATCATCTCCATCCTGGCAACTCTGATTGGTTTTCTTCTTCATGAGCTGAGACACGGAAAGCTCAAAGGGAAGGTTGCAAGGACAGGAATTTACTTCCTTGGGGCAAGAACTCATCTAGACTGGATTGTTTTTATATTCTAAAGCAGACATCAACAAAGTGGCAGTAGGTAGGGGTCAAAATTAAAATAGGCTAAACTTCTTTGGGCTGCAGATAGGTTTTTAGTAACTTACTTTCCAAGTAAAGATATAGTTAATGATTAAACTACTTTGAAAATAAACCATGCTTAAAAAGGAGAAATTTCAATTAATATAAATTAATTACATTTATTGCTTAAAATTTCTATTTATCATGAAATCACATTAATGTTAAAAAATATATTTTCCTAAGTGGGACATAATCCTGAAACAAAAATCAGCAAACACTTCTTTATGAAGTCATCTTCCATAAAAAACTTCCCAGCAGCAGCAATTTCTTTAGAAATCTTAAAACTAACCTTAGTAGCCTCATTTTCTGAGTTTACTTTCTTGAAAAACTATTGTTCCCCACCGAGATTTTTCAATAATTTGGACACTTTAATTTGTTTTTCGTTGGTGTCCAATTTGCTTGCATCAGTATGTTTTGATTCAAAATGGTGATAAAGATTTCATTCCTTCTGAAAGGCTATTACTTCTCAGCAGACAAGGCACAATATTTTGTATTTCATGTAAGTAAACAAGCATCTATTTTTCCACTCTGGATTAAACACTCTGTGTTCTGATTCAATCTTCCATTTTTATTACCCATTTTAAAATAGTCACTCCAAAACCTTTAATGTTAGAACCTCCACAGCAACTGCTCACATACAAAGAAATACTGAACTGAGGGTCTGACCTTGGAGAGAGCACCAGACACTTCTGTAACTTGGAGGGTGGGTGTGTAGTGAGGGAGGGGAAGAAGCACTCCAGTTGTTGCCACTCATAGCATAGTGGGGCTGAGTTGGATAGTGGCAGCACTCCTTTTTTTCCAGTTCAACACTATAATGACTGAAAACTGTCAACCATTACTAAGTTCATTCTTAGGAAGACAAAACAAAATTAGTCTGAATATGAGTGTTTATTTCTCTCAAAGCTTGTGAAACATTCATACAGAGATACCCATGGAAGCTCATTGTGAAACAATGAACTCAAAGATGGACAGACAAAGGGTTTTTATATTTTCAGAGCAATTCCCTCTTGCCCCTCCCTCCTTTCTGGCTCAGGATGCCTATGCTAGCCAAAATTGTGGTCTTCAAAAATTAACCATGATATGAGAAAAGAATTTCTTAAGTGAATAGATTGTGAATACAATAAGATAAGAGAATGTCAAAGTGTCAATAGAAATTATAGATCCAGGACATTTGTGTTTCTTTTATCATTAACATTTCATAACATAGCATATGCCCATAAAATACCAAGATTAGGAAAGTCCCATTATTCAAGGTAGTGCTGAGTCAAAGCACCTTAGTGGTCATAAACAGAAAAAATGCTCTTGGTGAACTTCAGCTATTGGTACAGGAAGGGGATAAAGCCCAGAGTGGGCTGAAATCTCTCTCCTGATTGGCCAATCCATGTTTTAGACGTTTCTTAGGTTTTGGGGTTCAAAATGGTTTGGAGAGGGGTCTATAAAACACAAGAAAAGATACAACTGTGACTCTTCTCAGACTAGAGACAGATTGAATATGGCTGGTTGCCCCAATTCACAAGACAAACAGGAGAGAGTGCTTAGTGGCAACCCACCCCACCAAGTTACATGATGAGCACAATAGTGACTAGTGGAAGGCAGGTAAAGCAAGGCATGGACAAAACAATCCTTATGTCTTTACTTTCTCTTCCATTTCCAGGCAACCCAGAATCTTTTGGTAGGTCTTCATGTTGTGTAGGCCTGCTCTGAACAGAAGACTGCTCTTCTAGTTGAGTTGGGTCTTTCCCAAGATCAATTGAGAAGCATATTACCCAAGGGTTGGGGCAGTCTCATCAATCAGTTGTGTATTTCAAAGACCGACTTTTTGCAGGCACTGAGCCTTACATGAGGAAATAATATAAGAAAAGCCTGCATCCAAATTTGATAATTAGTTATTAATATAATATCAAAATAATTTCTTTCAAGTGGATTTACAAGTCTATTCAGTGAAATCACTAATACTTTCTGCAAATAAGTTAGTGATTTTTAACTTGTATTGCTGAGTGACTTAGCCTGAGAGGTGGGCCTGTCAGTTGTCTGAGCTATTGATGTATTGGAAATCTACTATGTTACAGAAGTAACATTCATGCACTTTATGAATTAGTTTTAGTCAATGACTGTAAAACTTTCTGGAAATATAAATCAAGGAAAAGTACTCATTGATGCTTTGGCAGACTGAATACCTCCAATTTGGTCTCCCCCTCTCCACTGGAGGCAGATATGTCAACCACCAAGGGAGGCTTAAAAATCGTCCACCATTCACCAAAAATTCTGCTTCATTTTTCCCAAATAGTCTGATGAGAATTGTGGGTTGATTGATCATGCACATTCTCTTTAATTCATTCTGATGGCAGAACAGATAGTTTTGAATTTATTACTCAGTGCAAGATCTATTGATACGTGTCCCTGTAGAAACAATATACACGTTGTTCTTCTCCTTCCCTTTACATATATGCTCAATTAAAGAAATGAGCTCTTAATTGGGCTTCTCTTAAAATTGGTAGGGAAGCTGAAATATTTGAAGAGCACAGCTGCAATCTGGTTACTTAGGAAGGCAAAGGAAGAGCCAGTGTTTGTTTGTTAGTTTGTTTTTCCCTTCAGTGAACGTTAGATATAAAAAAGGAAATGATAAACCACTTTAACAAGATTTCTAAAATATACCTGGTCTATACTCATCAGTCATAGCTGCTTTTATTTATAGTTAAATAATATGCAAAAAACTATTATCAAGCCATAAGAATATCTCCAGATATGGACCTCCTTAACTAAAGTCACATTCCACAGTTTCCATGTATAATTCAATTTAATTTATCTCTAAATATCCACACAGTTGATGTTTTAGAATTTACACCAGAAGGAATATCAATTAATGGGAATTACATTATTTTGAGAAAGAAGCAAGTACCATAGATTTTTTTAAAAATTAGTTTTAAAAATTCATTCTGGGGCTAATCCTATTTTCTTGATTATATGTGTGTATGTGTACACACATATTCATATATACATGTATGCATACATACACAAATACTCACACATATGTAAATGTATGTATATATGTATGCATATATTTTTATATGTGTGTGTATGTGTATGTGTGTATTATGTATATATGTATGTATATACATATGTGTATGTGTGTGTGTGTGTGTATATATATATATATATATATATATATATAGAGAGAGAGAGAGAGAGAGAGAGAGAGAGAGAGAAAGAGAGAGAGAGAGAGAGAGAGACAGAGGTATATGCATAGGTATATAAATAATTCCCAGGCCCAAGAATGTTGCATTTTTTATTTCCATTGGAATTTAACACAAATTTCTCAGATTAGCATTTAAAGCCCTTAATAAGCTAGATTCATTCTACTGTTATATATATATATATATATATATATACATACATATATACATACATACATACATACATACATACATACATATATATATATATATATATATATCATTAAGTTTTTCACTTTATATAATCTTGGTTCCCAGGAAACTGATACATTTAATGTTTCTTAGAAATAGCATTACATCTCCCAACCAATCTTTTGATAGCTGTCCCTCATGCTTTCAACACCCTTCCCTTTTACCTCTACCTTTTAATAGTTCTCATCTTCCTTCAAGATTCAACTTGGCTGCTACCTCCTTTTAGTAAGTGTACTTGATTGACTGACTATTTTCTATATCCTTAAATAATCATATATTCCAATATTGAATCTCTATGGAAAATGTATGACCTATATTGGCAAGGAATGTTTGATTTTTGTCCTTGTTTTCTCAATGTTTAGCACAATGGAGCAGCTCTATAGTGAAGCGAATAGGGAGTCCGGCCTGGAGTCAGGAAGACTCTTCTTCCTGAGTTCAAATGTGGCTTCAAATACTTACTAGCTGTGTGATCCTGGGCCAGTCACTGATCCCTTTTGTCTCAGTTTCATCATCTGTAAAATGAGCAGGAGAAATAAATAGCTAACTGCTCCAGTATCTTTGCCAAGAAACCCTCAAATGTGGTCAAGAAGAATTAGACATGACTGAAAAATGACTGAAGTGTTCATAGTGTGTGCTTAATGTGTTTATAATTCATTTGACATTAATTTCCAGGTGTGTGTAACAATCTTAAAATGGTGATCCTGGGGAACTAGAAGATATTTAGTTATTAAGGAAATGTGATTACATAATATTCTTGTTTTAGAAGGATTTTGATAATGAAACTTGAAATTAAAATAAGAAAGTTGAATTTAAGAAAAATGGAGCTAATCTCAGGATAAATTGACCACAGATTAAAAAAAAAAATTCAACCACAGTAACAACGCTAAAATTTCTCCATTAAATAAAATGTTGTGAAATTAAATTAGCCAGATGATTTCAATTTCCAATTGTCTATTTAATGGAGAATTTTTTAGTTTTGTTATTGTTGCTTATTTTGTTATATATGGTCTATTTTTGTTGAAATTAATTTTATTTCCCTTAGAAAGAAATTTAGTTTAATTAGATTTATAAAATTTTCTATAAAATGTGAAAATGGAAAAAAAAGCTATATTTGCTACTTGAGTATCACCATGAAGGCCCAATTGCTTTGTCATTCTAATGGGAATTGCTAGGAATGCAATGCTATCAAATTTAACCTTAATTTTCTGATTTCTCAAAAATTCCATATATTGAAGAATTTCATTCCAATACCATTGCACTATTGTAACTACATTTATTCAAACAATATATAACAACCTTTAGGCTAAACTCATGAACAAGAATGTCATGCAATAAAGTCATATGTTATTTAGCAGTTATTCTCCACTGTCATGTCTTTAAACTATTTTTTAAATTTTAATGCATTTTATTTTTGCATCATTGTCATTTATATTTCTCTTTCCCTTATAGCATAAACATCTCTATGTACCTAAGGAAAGAGGTGATAAAGCATAAGAAAATCCATAATTTCTTCTATTGTATCTGATGCCTTCAAAGGCATTTGGAAAACTTTTTCAAAATAAGTAAGTAAAATAATCACAACCTGGAAAATCAAGTATATAATGAGAAAAACAACGTAAATGGAAACAATAACAATGACATGAGTGAAACTAGGTGCTTTGAAATTATGAAGACAAAGTTGAGACCTAAAGAAGAAGTAGAACATTTTTTTTCTTTTTTCCTTGTTTGCAAAGGTTGGGGATTATACAGTGAAATGAATCATTTAAACTTGGACTTACGTAATGTGTTATTTTAGCACAATTTTAAATATTACATTCTTTGTTTTAACAAATATATCTCCAGTAGATGGTAGGAGATATATTGGATGAGACAGGTGATACAAAATAACAAAGATATAGATAAAATAAATTAAAATAAAAATATATTCAAAAGGTGATCTCAGACAAAAATATTCCAAGTGAAAAAATCATATAATACTTTAAGTAAATTATTACATTGTGTTGTGTAATTACATAATAATATTCAAATGAGATAATATATGTAAAAAACTTTATAAATCTTAAGGCACTATACTAGGAAACCTTACGCCTACTTCTCAATCCTTATAAAATGTTTTGAGATTTGTCTATCCATGCAACTTTCTGAAAATGTAACACTACTGAAATACTTTTGCAGATAATTCTTTTTACACTATGACAACACTGCTAACTGAGAGATACTAAAAATAGATGTGTGTATATATGCATGTACAGAAACATATGTGTATGTGTGTGTAAATATATGTAGATTCTTCCATTTACTATTGGCTGATTTTTATAAATCAGTTAACACAGTGCAAATTGTTGTTTCCTAATCTCTCGATATAGGTTCAAAATCATTCAGGAAGCACAACTGAAATTACTTCATTCAAACATAAAATAAATGCACGCGTGTGTGTCTGTGTGTGTAAGCAGGAGACAATCTGGGAATGGGTGATATAGTGTCATGGAGCATGCCCTACACTGAGTACAAATAGAAAAACAAAACATTCCTTATTGATATTAAGGTCCTCCACATACTTCCTTCTTTGAATTATATTGCATTGATCACTGAAACACTATGAATTCTCAATGGATACCATAATTTTTTTTTCAAAAGATTAGCTTAATTATACAAATTTAAAAAATAATGAAAACTGTTATTTCCCACATATGTTGGACAGGATGACCATTAAGTTAATTACTTTTGATGGACATTGCATTAGGACCCTAAGATACATCCAAAATTTAATAGGAGAAGTAAATCAGGCCATATCACACTTAAGAAATCCCACAATACTTTTTAACAATCTCTAGATATTTACTACCCACCCAAATCAAAATAATCACACACAGACACAAGGAAAAAACAGCTTTTATTTTTTTTTAAATCTTGCTATTCTTTCAATGATCATGTACCATACATATCACATATACTATAATTTCAGAAAAACAAAATTTTAAGTAACTTCTTTGTTCAATAGAAATTAATTATTATTAGTCTTCAATATGATTTTGACATAAAAAGTGGTAGTAATATTTTTTTTATTTTTAAATTTTATTAATTGATTTTGATTTATCAACAATCACTTCCATGTGCTTTTGAGTTGAAAATTTTTCTCCCCCTTCCTCCCCACCACCCTCCCCAAGACGGCGCACAATCTGATATAACCTTTATATTTATATACTCTTCAAACATATTTTCGAATTAGTGAAGTTGTAAGTAAAAATTAAAACCAATAGGAGGAACCATCAGAAAGATGTAACAAAATACAACAGAAGGTAAAAATAAGTGATGGTGAATCGATTTCCATAATTCTTTCTCTGGAATGTGGACAGCATTTTCCATCCTGAGGCCTCTGGAGATGTCTTAGATCCTTGTAATGATGAGAAGGGTTCAGTTTAACAATATTGGTCAGTGCTTAACGTGGCTGTAATTGTGTACAAAGTCCTCTTGGTTCTGCTCACTTCACTCAGCATCAGACCATATAAGACTTTCCAGGTTTTTCTGAAGTCAACCTGTTCATCATTTCTTACAGCACAATAGTATTCCATTACATTCATATACCACAACTTGCTCAGCCATTCCCCAATTGTTGGGCATCCTCTCAATTTCCAATTCTTTGCCACCACAAAAAGAGCTGCTATGAATATTTTTGTATATGTAGGTCCTTCTCCCATTTATTTGATCTCTTTGGGATATAGCCCTAGAAGTGCTATTGCTGGATCAAAGGGTATGCACATTTTTGTAGCCCTTTGGGCATAGTTCCAAATTGTTCTCCAAAATGGTTGGATCATTTCACAACTCCACCAACAATGTATTAGTGTTCCAATTTTCCCACATCTTCTCCAACATTTATCATTTTCCAGTTTTGTCATGTTGGCCAATCTGATAGGTGTGATGTGGTACCTCAGAGTTGTTTTGATTTGCATTTCTCTAATCAATAATGATTTAGAGCATTTTTTCATATGACTATAGATGGCTTTAATTTCTTCATCTGAGAACTGTCTGTTCATATCCTTTGACCATTTATCAATTGGGGAATGGCTTGTGTTCTTATAAATTTGTCTTAATTCTCTATATATTTTAGAAATGAGGCCTTTATCAGAGAGACTGGTTGTAAAAATTCTTTCCCAATTTTCTACCTTCCTTCTAATCTTAGTTGCGTTGGCTTTGTTTGTGCAAAAACTTTTCAATTTAATGTAATCAAAAATCCATTTTGCTTTTCATAATGTTCTCTGTCTCCTGTTTGGTCATGAATTCTTCTGTTCTCCATAGATCTGATAGGTAAACTATTCCTTGTTCTCCCAGTTTACTTATGGTATCAGCCTTTATATCTAAGTCATGAACCCATTTTGACTTTATTTTGGTATATGGTGTGAGATTTGGGTCTATGCCTAGTTTCTGCCATACTCTTTTCCAGTTTTCCCAGCAGTTTTTTTCAAAGAGTGGGTTCTTATCCCAGAAGCTGGGGTCTTTGGGTTTATCAAATAATAGATTACTATAGTCATTGACTACTGTGTCTTGCATATTTAACCTATTCCACTGATCCTCCCTATTTCTTAGCCAGTACCAAGCAGTTTTGATGATTGCTGCTTTATAATACAATTTAAGATCTGGAATTGCTAGGCCACCTTCCCCTGCATTTCTTTTCATTAGTTCCTTTGATATTCTGGACCTTTTGTTTTTCCAAATGAATCTTGTTACTATTTTTTCTAACTCTATAAAATAATTTTGGTAGTTTGATTGGTATGGCACTGAATAAGTAAATTAGCTTAGGTAGGATTGTCATTTTTATTATATTAGCTCGGCCTACCCATGAGCAACTGATGTTTTTCCAATTATTTAGATCTGATTTTATTTGTGTGAAAAGTGTTTTGTAATTGTGTTCATAGAGTTCCTGGGTTTGTTTCATAGGTAGACTCCTAAATATTTTATAATGTCTACAGTAAGTTTAAATGGGATTTCTCTTTCTCTATCTCTTGCTGTTGGGCTTTGTTGGTAATATATAGAAATGCTGATGATTTATGTGGGTTTATTTTATAGCCTGCAACTTTGCTAAAGTTGTTTATTATTTCAAGTAGTTTTTTACTTGATTCTCTAGGATTCTCTAAGTATATCATCATGTCATCTGCAAAGAGTGATAGCTTTGTTTCTTCTTTGCCTATTCTAATGCCTTCAATTTCTTTTTTTCTCTTATTGCTAAAGCTAAGGTTTCCAGTACAATATTGAATAACAGTGGTGATAATGGACATCCTTGTTTCACCCCCGATCTTATTGGAAATGCTTCTAGCCTGTCCCCATTACATATAATGCTTGCTGAAGGTTTTAGATAATGCTATTTATTATTTTAAGGAAGAATCCATTCATACCTATGCTATCTAGTGTTTTTAATAGGAATGGGTGTTGTATTTTATCAAAAGCTTTTTCTGCATCTATTGAGATGATCATGTGGTTTCTGTTGGTTTTGTTGTTGATATGCTCAATGACACTGATAGTTTTCCTAATATTGAACCAACCCTGCATTCCTGGTATAAATCCTACCTGGTCATAGTGTATTATTCTTGTGATAAGTTGCTGCAATCTACTTGCTAGTATTTTGTTTAAAATTTTTGCATCTATATTCATTAGAGAAATTGGTCTATAATTTTCTTTCTCTATTTTGACTCTTCCTGGTTTAGGTATCAACACCATATTTGTATCATAAAAAGAATTTGGTAAGACTCCTTCTTCACCTATTTTCCCAAATAGTCTATACAGTATTGGAATTAATTGCTCTTTAAATGTTTGGTACAATTCATACGTAAATCCATCTGGCCCTGAAGATTTTTTCCTAGGGAATTCATCAATGGCTTGTTCAATTTCTTTTTCTGGGCAATTTATATTTTTGTAAATATGTATCCATTTCACTAAGATTGTCAAATTTGTTGGCATATAGTTGGGCAAAATAATTCCTAATTATTGTTTTAATTTCCTCTTCCTTGGTGGTAGCTTCACCCTTTTCATTCTTGATACTAGTAATTTGGTTTTCTTCTTTCTTTTTTTTAAGTAAATTAAAACTTATCTATTTTATTGTTGTTTTCATAAAACCAGCTCTTAGTTTTATTTATTAGTTCAATAGTTTTCTTAATTTCAATTTTATTAATTTTTCCTTTGGTTTTCAATATTTCTAATTTGGTGTTTAGTTGAGGATTTTTAATTTGTTCTTTTTCTAGTTTTTTTAGTTGTATGCCCAATTCATTAATCTCCTCTTTTTCTATTTTATTTATGTAAGCATTTAGAGATATAAAACTTCCCCTAAGAACTGCTTTTGCTGCATCCCATAGGTTTTGGTATGTTGTCTCATTATTGTCATTCTCTTGAATGAAATTATTGATTGTTTCTATGATTTGTTGTTTGACCCAATCATTTTTTAGGATTAGATTATTTAGTTTCCAATTATTTTTTAGTCTATCTTTCCATGGCCCTTTATTACATATAATTTTTATTGCATCATGATCTGAAAAGGATGCATTTAATATTTCTGCCTTTCTGCATTGGATTGTGAGGTTTTTATGCCCTAGTACATGGTCAATTTTTGTGTATGTGCCATGTACTGCCAAGAAAAAGTATATTCCTTTCTATCCCCATTCAGTTTTCTCCAGAGGTCTATCATACCTAACTTTTCTAATGTTCTATTCACCTCCTTAACTTCTTTCTTGTTTATTTTGTGGTTAGACTTATCTAGTGCAGAGGGGGAGTTCAGGTCCCCACTAGTATAGTTTTGCTGTCTATTTCTTCCTGTAACTCCCTGAACTTCTCTCTAAGAATTTGGATGCTATACCATTTGGTGCATATATGTTTAGTAATGATATTACTTCATTGTCTATGGTGCCTTTTAGCAGGATGTAGTTTCCTTCCTTATCTCTTTTGATTAGATCTATTTTTGCTTTTGCTTTGTCTGAGATCAGGATTGCTACCCCTGCTTTTTTCACTTCAGCTGATGCATAATATATTCTGCTCCAGCCTTTTACCTTTACCCTGTATGTGTCACTCTTTTTCAAATGTGTTTCCTGTAAACAACATATTGTAGGATTGGTTTTTAATCCATTCTGCAATCCATTTCCGTTTTATGGGAGAGTTCATCCCATTCACATTCACAGTTATGATTACTATCTGTGTCTTTTTCTCCATCCTTTTCCCCCATTTATGCTTTTCTTTCTCCTTTTTCCTTTCCCCTTCACTAGTGTTTTGCTTTTGACCACTGCCTCCTTCAGTCCCTCCCCTTTTATTATCCCTTTCCCTTTTCTTCCCGTCTTACTGCTTCTTCCCTTCTGTCTCTTCCCCCTCCCTTTTCTTTCCCCTTTTCCCTCCTACTGCCTATAGGGCAAGTAAGATTTCTATACCTAACTGATTATATTATGCCCTTCTTGAGCCAAATCTGATGAGAGTAAGGTTCAAACAATGCTCCCCCCCCCTTCTTTTCCTCTGCTGTAATAGGATTTTGTGTCTTTTCCTGTAATGTAATTTACCCTTGTCTGCCTCCTCCTTTCTCAGTACATTTTCTAAGATCAGATTGATCCACTTATTTGGATCCATTTAACCCACTTGATTAGATTTTTTTTATCATTACATCAAAGTCAACTAATATCCCTCTTTATGTATACTCCTTTAACAAGGTGTAATAACAATACAGTTCTCAAGGGTTGCAAGTCTCATATTCCCTTGTAGGGGTTTAAACAGCCCCCCCTTATTAACAACATATTGTATCCTTCTGTCCCATTTACCTTTTTAAGTCCTTCTTGAGTCCTGTACTTGAAGATCAAATTTTTTGTTGAGCTCTGGTCTTTTTATCAGGAAAGTTTGGAAGTCTCCTATTTCTTGAATATCCACCTCCTCCCTTGAAAAATGATGCTCATTTTTGCTGGGTAATTGATCCTTGGCTGCATTCCAAGCTCCTTTGCCTGGAATATCATGTTCCATGCCCTGCGGTCTTTTAATGTAGAAGCTGCAAGGTCCTGTGTAATCCTGACTGTGGTTCCATGATATTTAAATTGTTTCTTTCTGGCTGCTTGCAGCACCTTCTCTTTCATCTGGTAATTTTGGAATTTTGCTATTATATTTCTTGGCATTGTCAATTTGGGATCTCTTTCAGGTGGTGATCGGTGGATTCTTTCTATGGTTATTTTCCCTTCTGGTTCTAGGACTTCTGGGCAGTTTTCCTTTATGATTTCCTGAAAGATACTGTCCTGCAGGCTCTTTTTTTCATCATGATTTTCAGGTAGTCCAATAATTTTTAAATTGTCTCTCCTGAGTCGATTTTCCAGGTCGGTTGTTTTACTGATGAGGTATTTTACATTTTCATATTTTATTTTTTTTTTTGTTTCTGTTTGACTGATTCTTGCTCTCATAGAGACATTAGTTTCCATTTGTCCAATTCTAGTTTTTAACAGATTGTTTTCTTCTGTTAGTTTTTGTACTTCCTTCTTCAACTGGCCAATTGTGTTTTTTAGGGACTTGTTTCTTCAGTGTACTCTTCTGTTAGTTTTTGTCCTTCCTTCTTCAATTGGCCAATTGTGTTTTTTAGGGACTTGTTTTTCTTCAGTGTATTTTTTTTCCAATTGGCCAATTGTATTTTTGAAGGACTCTTCTTACCTCTCTCATTTGACTATTAAAATCCTTCTTGAGCTCTTCTAAGAAGGCTTTTTGGGCTTCAGACCAGTTCATATTCCCTTTGGTTGTTGCAGATGTTGGTTTGTTGACAATGTTGTCCTATTCAGAATTTCTGTCTTGATCTTCACTCTTCTCATAATATGAATCTATGGTACGTTTCTTTTTACTCATGGTGTTTCTTTATTCCCTGGCCTTTAAGAAGATTGAGCTCTCCTGCTGGGGAACAGAGGGTACTGACCCAAGCTTCTTGTGTTGGGAGCCTAGGTCTTGGTCACTGGCTTTGTGTGCTGGGGCCTCTTATGCTGGAATTGGAGGCTGTAGGTTTCTGGCAGCTTACCTTGTGTTGGGCTGGAATCAGCAAGGCTGGAACTTTCAGGCAATTGTAGGTTGCCTGCTTTTTCTTTCCTTTAGCTTTCTTCAGCTCCTTTTAGATGGGTGCTGCAGGGTGTTTATCTGCCTGGGGCCCCTGCAGTGTTGTCTCCCTCATTTCTGCTAATGCACTGGGACATTCCTTTGCTGTGGAGTGCCGAGGCACCTGGTGGTTTTCTGAGCTGGTTTCACGGTTCCCCCCCGCCCTCACTGAGGCACTGGGTCCAGGTGTTGTGATGTTTGCCTGTTCTACCACCTGGGCTTCAGGATTTCTTCACAATTGGAGGCCGCAGGCTCTGATAGCTCACTTGGTGTTGTTTGGTTGGTATCAGCAAGGCTGGGGCTTTAGGAAGCCTTTAACTTGTTTTCTTCACCTCCTTTCAGATGAATGCCACAGGGTACTTATCCACTTGGGGCCCCTTGTAGTTCTGCCTCCCTTAGTTTTGTTGAGGCCCTGGGAGAACCGTTTGCTGGGCTGCTGCACTGCTGCTCCCCGTCTTTCTTCTAGTTCATGTGTTCCAGGGTTTTTTTTTTTTCTGGGGTGACATTTTCTGGGTTTTTGGAGGTTGATAGGGGAGAGTGAGAACCACTACCTTGTCACTCCACCATCTTGGCTCCTGGACAGCTTCAGTAATGATATCTTGAAAAATATGTACTGTGGAAGATGGAATCATCATTTTGATATATATAGATATAGATATAGATATAGATATAGATATAGATATAGATATAGATATAGATATAGATATAGATATAGATATAGATATAGATATAGATATAGATATAGATATACATAGATATATAGATAGATAGATATGTATATATAGATAGATATATGTATATATATATATAAACATATTTATATAAACATATATGAAGATATATGAAGATATATATATAAACATATTTATATAAACATATGTAAAGATATATGAAGATATATATATCTATATATCTATATATCTATATCTATATCTATAGATATTTATGTAAGGCTCCAATGCAGTATTAACACTAAAGAAATGTTCATGGAACCTTGTAAAACCTCTGGAGTCCTGGTAGAACTCTCAATAAATGTTTTATCAACAAAATTCATAGATTAAGAAGGAATGACAGGATTTTGATTTGTACCCACATGGATAAAATCCTGTATTCAACAAGAGGAACAGAGAAACTTCATATTATAATCTATAGAGTAGTGGAATTTGAGTTAGAAAGACCTCGGTTGAAATCCTGTCCCATATACTTTCTAGCTGCATATTCTCAGGAAATCATGTAACCTACCTGCATCTCATTTTCTACATCTGTACAATGAGGGAGTTGTGCTGCATAGCTACTTATGTCGTTTCAATCTCTAAATCTATTATCTTAAGAATATTCTTATTTCAGATATTTTTGTTGGGTGAGGGGGCAGAAATGGTTTTGACTTGCAGTAATGCATCTCCCTTCATAGAATTTATATATATATATATATATATATATATATATATACATACATATATATATGTATATATATGTGTATATATATATGTAATATATATATATATATATATATATATATATATATATATATATATATGAATTCTATATATATGTGTGTGTGTGTGTGTGTATAATTGGGTGAAATGCAGCCAAAGATGAAAGATAGCTGATATAAAATCATATTGTGACAGTGGGATAGTAAAAATGAGAGGAAGACATAACCTCTAGTAGACATGTGTTATATTCTATTCAGTATTAATTCTATGTTATAATCAATGGCTATTGATTAAGCAATAACAATCAACATTCATGGAGTTTCTCAGGAAATTAAGGATCATAATAAGGAGTGAATCACATTTGATCATTATATCCTCAGGAAATGACCTGTGTAGAGGTCATAACAGCATTTTAATACGAATTCTTTTTCACTCCGCCTAGCTAAATCTATCTTCCCGGTCACTTCAGAGAGGATAATATAAAAGAATTTAACCATAATTATTAAGACATTTCTGAGGAATAAAAGTAAAGTACATTTTAGCATCATATCATATCTGGATTTCTGGAATTGTAATAATTTGTGGTAAACTATTGTTTCCATTAGTATTATCAAATGTTTTCTATATAAATTCAAAATTAATTCTATGGCAAGAATACTAAATGCCATGAAATAGTTATTATGCCTTTTGCATAGAACATGGGTTTTTGATTTACTTTTTAGGAATTTCTGTAATAAATTTTGATGGTTCATTGATTATTAGTACAACTTAAAATAAAACTGCCCCATTTCCATTTATGTTTTCTATTAAACTCTAAATTATTCAATTAAATTCAAGAAGTACAAACGATAGGATATTGGACCTAGATTCAGTAACACCTGAGGTCAAATCGTACCTCTGAGAGTCACTAACTATGTGATCCCAGGCAAGTCACTTGTACTTTCTCAGGATAAATTTCCTTATCTGTAAAACAGAGATATGAGTACCTTCTCCAAAGATTGCTGCGAGCTTAAAATGAGATAATACTTTTATAGTTACTTTAAAACCCGAAAACACCATTTTAAGTCGGGTAATATTTTGTAACTATACTTACTATTGTTCTTATTTATTTATTTATTTATTCATTTATTTGTTTGTTTGCTTCTTTATCTGTTTTGTGCGAGGCAATGGGGTAAAGTGACTTGCCCATGATCACACAGCTACTGTCAAGGGTCTGAGACCATATTTGAACTCAGATCTTCCTGAATCTAGGACTGGTGCTCTATCCACTGCGTCATGTAGTTGCCCTTATTATTGTTACAATTATTATTAATTAGAGTGTCCTAAAGATATGAAGAGGAACAGAAATTGCTACAAAGAAACTTATTTGCAAAACAGGCAAAGAATATGTTCATAGAGAAGTAAATGAAAAACATTTTTAAAATGCAAAGTAATTGGGGAAGGGATATGTTAACAACTGTGGAAATCACGGAAAACTACATCTACAAATTTGCATCTAAACTGAGAATTAAAAGAGGTTGAATTTCAAAAAATAGATGTGGGAGCAGCTAGGTGGTACAGTGAATAGAGCACTGGCCCTGAAGTCAAGAGGACCTGAGTTCAAATCCGACCTCAGACAAATAACACTTACTAGCTGTGTGACCCTGAGTGAATCACTTAACCTCAATTGCCTCACCAAAGAAAAAAAAAAGTGAAAGTACTAATGTCCATAGCTGAAAATACATAATATACTGAAATCACTAGTATAATTTAAAGATATTTCAGATGCAGATAATATCTTTATGAGCCAGGAAATTTTGAGCTGCTTTACCTTCATTTTCTAGTAGTCAATCTCCATTTATTAAGTACCTACTATGTGCCAGACACTGATTAGTGCTGGGGATACAAATCCCTAAGGAGTTTACAATCTAAGAAGACAAGAGAGAATAAAACAGAAAGGTGAAAAGTGAGGTAGGGGTGTGAGAAGAGACAAATGTACCCAACCAGAAGTGAAGGGGTGACTGAAAGGCAGAGAAATCTCAAAGTTGTTCAGTCAAGGGAGAAATGAAGAGATATCTGGGATGAACTGTCTCCTTAAACATAAGTTTGAAGTTCAAAGCCCCAACCTCCAATCTAGAGAGTTAAAAAAAAAGTAGCGATAAAAAAGTAGACAACTAAGGCTGATGAGATCTTACAGATTGATGAGTTTGTCTCAATAATGAGCTTCCTGGGACACAGTGGAGAAGTCAGTCAGAATAGTCTCAAAATAATGCAGCCAGGTAAGAAATGAATTTTCTAATGAAATACAACAGTGCGATTATAACTCAGTCTTCATCCTCATTTTAGGAGCTTATGAACAATCATGTCTCTTCCTCTACCAAATCTATGTGTAGTTCTATAGAACCACTACCACCACCACAATGCTACAGTGCAGCTAGTGGTGTAGTGGTTAGAATGCTAGATTCAGAATCAAGAAGATGAGTTCATATCTGGC
Source organism: Phascolarctos cinereus (assembly GCF_003287225.1). Lineage (NCBI taxonomy): Eukaryota > Metazoa > Chordata > Mammalia > Diprotodontia > Phascolarctidae > Phascolarctos > Phascolarctos cinereus. The sequence continues at coordinate 76,442,772 of NW_027556098.1, forward strand.
CTCATAAATATACTAAGTGTGTCACCTTCGGCTGGTCATTTCATAATTGTTTGCCTCAGTTTTCTCAACTGTAAAATGAGGGTAACAATAGCACTTACTTCTAAAAGTTGTTGTGAGGATCAAATGAGACATTGTGTTATACATGTTTTTGTTCAGCCATCTGGTTATATCTGAATCTTTCGGACCTCATGGATTTTCTTGGCAAAGATACTGAAGTGGTTTGCCATTTCCTTCTCCAGTGGATAAAGGAAAATGAAGTCTGACATACAGTAAACACTATATAAATACTTATTTTATTATTATTATTATTATTATTATTATCAATTTCATATCTTCAGAGTATTTCAATATAATTCAACATATATTTATTGCACACCTACTATCCAAATAGAGTTGTGCTAATGCAAATTCTATTATATAGTAACTACTATATATACTATTATATAGTAACTACAACAATGCAAATAACAGTAATGATAACTTTCATATAATTTTCATACAGTGCTTTACACATATCTTTGTTTATTCCACAAAAACAATTCTGAACTTGGTTTTTTTTTTACATTATTATGTACATTTCTATATAAGTTAAGTTCTATTTGCATTATTATGGACATTTATTAATGAGGAAACTGAAGCTCAGAAAAATTGTCACATATTTGTGACCAACAGCTAATGCTTCATGAAGAGCTATTGGAATAGGGTTTGAGTGAGGAAATTATTAACATGGATGATTTAAAAAAAAATTCTAAAACCATTGCATATACAATGTTAAAAATATATTGTTTAATCATTAATATTGGATCAGCCCATCTCTTCTTTTTCCAACTAAAGACTATGAGCTCTTCTTCCTCTATCACAGGACAGAAACACACTTCAGGAAATGTTTCAATTGAGGTATACCACAAAAGAAAAGTAAAGATTTTTTTGACATAGAGCATCTTACATTCTGCTGGGTTCAAATTATATTTTAATTATATTTCAGACACTGGGGTGGCTCTGGGGATTGGCATAAGTGGCTATCAGTTTTGGAAATATTTTATGTATATGAATGCCCTATAGGCTCCACAAAATAAAAATTTCAAAACATAACACATTACATTCACCCTAAGTCTGCTATTCTTCCACACTTCCATATTTATTTCAAGGTGCCATGTATCTTGATACAATCTACAGTGTATCTTGCTCTGTAATCTTGAAATCAACCTTGACATCTTTCTGTCTTTTTGTCTCTGTTTCTCTTTCTTCTTTCTCCTTTCTATCACTCTTCCATGTGCTGCAACCCTTCTCTCTCCCACCAATAACCAATCAGTTGGCAAACCTTGTTGGTTTTCCTTTCACAACATCTCTTTCACCTATCTACCCTCTTTTTCATATGTTCAAAGCCACTCTCCTCATCAAACACTCATTCTCTTTCACCTAGTCTTCCATAGCAGCCTGTTAATTGGTCTTCAACTGAACCCATGTGGCTATTAGAGTCCCTGTTTAAAACTTTGTGTGTCTTCCATTTGCCTGCAGTATAAAAGACACATTCCTTAGCTTGCATGTGATAGTAACAGTATCTATCAAGTAACTAGTCATGTAGGATAGGCTTTTTTTTTATTGTAGTTTTTGCTGTTGTTGTTGTTTTATTTTATTTTTTTATCTTTCCCTAAAAGTCAAGAATGCACTCCCTGAGATTGGCCCATGGTACTAAAGTTCTAGCTCTTGACGTCACTTCCTTCTTACCTTAGGACATAAAAGAGGTCAAATTATGAGGAGTTGTTCCCTTCCAGACTTAATGTATACCCCATGACACTGTGTGGCACTATTCCTTTCCCTGCTGACTAGACAAATTTAGTTATGGAGCCAATGTGGGTTTCATCTATTTCAGTCAGTGTTGTATCTTGGATGAATGCTCTGTTAAGTAAACTTTTTTTTTTAACTATCACAAAGAATGGACAAAGAATATCTCATTTACACCCATATTCAAATTAATCTGAGTATCTGGCATATAAAATCAAAATTTAAAGTCTTCTACAATATAACTTTTGCCCGTTTTTGACCCTGTTTCCTATTATTCCCCTCCACAAACTCTATCTAGCAGCCAAAGTCTATCATAAATGATTGCCTCAAACTTGTCATTCCATTAACTTCTACACATCTGCACAAGTCATTGTCCATTCCTTAAAAAGTCTGTCCTTGTCACTTCTCAGAATCTTTGGCTTCCTCATAGGCTCTTCCTTCATGAAACCTGTTTTATATAATTCTCAAAATTCTCCACTTTCATTCATTTCATTTTCATTCTGTATACTTATAAAAATATTTGTTTTCTCCAAGTAGGATGTATATTCCTTCAAAACAGAGAGTTTCTAGAACAGTGTATTCTTAGGAATTATTTAACAAATGTTTATTGAGTTGAGTTGAATTGATTTGCATTCTAGGATTTCCCTTTGGTCAAATAACACCCAACTCAAACTTTTCAGCCAGTATGATTTCTAGTACCTTCATTTAAAGGAAAACTGATTTCCTCCTGAAGATACTAATAAACTTTGAAATCTTCTTCATCAGAAGCCACTCTTTCTAATTCACAGGGCAGGAGGAAGAATGAGTCTACTCTTTGATCCCAATTTCCACTTCCAAATCATTGTTCCATGACTTTTCTCTTTTTTGTGGGGGGGGAGTAGCCTTATGAAATATGCTTTTAATAATTTTCTTTTTCCTGAGTTGAAAATTTCCTATTTGATCTTCAAATTTTCTCAGTATTTGACTCACAGACATCTCTTCCACTGAATGATCTGGAATCAGCTTTGGGGTCCTCAAGTTAATTCTTTTTTTTTTCATTTTTTATTAATAAATCTTTTTTTTTGTTTGGATGGGTGAGGCAACTGGGATTAAGTGACTTGCCCAGGGTCACACAGCTAGTGAGTGTCAAGTGTCTGAGGCCAGATTTGAACTCACGTCCTTCTGATTCTAAGGCTGGAGCTCTATCCACTGTACCACCTAGCTGCCCCCTCAAGATTAAATCTGATCACCTCTATACCAACCTAATCACACAAAAACTTTCTTCTCAACTTCACTTCTTCAATGACAGGTAATGGTGGTAACTTATTTATTTCTAAGGAACGCTGAGGAGGATATTTGTTGGACTAAAAAGGAGAGATGCCTGTTTTCTTCATGTGGCACATACATAAAACAAAAAAGAGATTCCACAATGAATTATAAAAATAAATGGATGACAATACTCTTCTTGCATGATGGTGTACAACAGTATTGCTTCATCATCATTGAGGACTGAACAAAAATAATCAGGGCAGGTTAGCACCATACTCCATGATGCCAGATAAAGTAACATATATATTTTTAAAAAAACTATCTAAACATGACATTTTGAGGTGGTGATGTGATATATTTTTAAACTTTGAATTATCTCTAATTATTCAAACTAAAACTAAATGAAATAGAATTTTAAATACATTTTTTTTGGTGCTATGGTAAGAGTAACAGCTATGTAGGGTTTTAAACCTTTATGAATGTATTCATTATGACATTTTCAAAAATGAGCAATATTTTAAGATCAAGTTCAAAAACTACATTTCAAATGATTCTATCCACTACATTCTAAAATAAGTATAGAGAACCTGGGGCCTTAAGGCCACGTGTGGACCTCTATGTCCTTAAGTGTGACCTTTTGAATGAATCTAAATTTTACAGAACAAATTTTTATTTTTTTATTTATTATTTATTATCAATTATTTATTTATTTAGTTATTTATTTTTAATACATTTTGTTTGTCTTTTATATTTTTATTTTATTTTGAAGATAAATGTATTTAAAATGCCAAAGAGTATTATATTTCAACAAAATAATCCTTTCAAATTGACTGACACAAATAGAACATTAGGAAGCCAAAACGGCTAAATTGGTGACTGATACACTCATTATTTGGTTCTAATTTCCCCCTCCTAGGACAGCTAGATGGTACAGTGGACAAGGCTTTGGCCTTGGAGTCAGGAGGACCTGAGCTCAGATCTGGCCTCCAACATTTGACACTTATTAGCTGTATGACCCTGAGCAAGATACTTAACCCTGATTGCTTCATTCAACAAAGAAAGAAAGAAAGAAAGAAAGAAAGAAAGAAAGAAAGAAAGAAAGAAAGAAAGAAAGAAAGAAAGAAAGAAAGAAGAAGAAGAAAGGAAGGAAGAAGGAAGAAGAAGAAGGAAGAAGGAAGAAAGGAAGGAAGGAAGGAAGGAAGAAAGAAAGAAAGAAGAAAGAAGAAAGAAAGAAAGAAAGAAAGAAAAAGAAAGAAAGAAAGAAAGAAAGAAAGAAAGAAAGAAAGAAAGAAAACAGAAAAAAAAATTTTCCCCTCCTGACTGGCACCCTTACCACAAAGGCTAATTGGTGAGAGTTTAAGGGGGTCAAATACTCCAGTCTGTTATCAGCTCTTGACAGCAGTGCACTGTATTTCTGTTTAAAGTGGACTTTGTGAATAGTTGCATAGCTTACTTAACAATATCTTTTTAAAATTCTGTCTGCTTAACAGCCCATCTTGTTAAAGAAGACTAAGAGAATGCTGAAGGAAGAAAACAGATTTTTAAAAGATGATTGGGAATCACAATATTATCTTGTTTCTGCTAAAGATAAGATGCTTTTCTTGCTTTGTGCTACTGCAATATTAACATTACAGAAATTCATTGCTCATCAGCATTATAGCACTCATAAGGACCACAAATATTTTAAAATAGAGGGAGAGGTGCAAAAGGTTATATTCCAGAAATTAAAAGATGAAAAGCAAAAGGAAAGACAATTCTTTCAAGCAGCAATAAGGCCTAGAAATATTCACTTATATACTGGAGAAAAATTGGGAAGCCATTCAGTGATGTAGAAATTGCAAAAGAATGCATTGTTAAAGTTATAGGATGACTAGACCCTAATAACATTTCAAAGTAGAAGCAACTTCCTCTTTCAAGGAGAATCATAACTGATTGGCAGCATGAAGTAGCCTTCATGTTAATAGAACATTTTCATGCATTACTTCAAAAGGAAAATATGTAGCATTCAATCTCTTTGGATGAATCAACTGATACTACTGACTTGGTGAAGGTTTTATACTTAATTTGGATCATAGCAGAATATTTATATTCCTACAAAGAAGTACTCACTTTGGACACTCTTGTGAACAGAACAGAAGGAATAAATATTTTCAACAACTTTCAAAATAAATGTCATGAAAGTGGACTGAATTTGGCAAATTTAGTGAGTGTATGCACACATGTTTCACATTCCATGATAGGAATTCCACAGATTAAAAAAAAGAAAGTATTAAAAGATCCCAGTGCTTTCATTTCTTTGCATTGTATCTTGCATCACAAAAATCTCTGTGCTAAGTCTAATATTTTAAGTGACACTTTGCAATAAGTTATAAGTATTGGGTTTTTTCTTTCTTTTTCTTTCTTTTTTTAATATGAAATTATTTAATTTTAGTTTTCTACATTTACTTCCACAAGATTTTGATATCCAAATTTTCACCCCATCTCACCCCTCCCCCCACCCCAAGATGGCATGTATTCTGAATACCCTTTCCCCTACTCTGCCCTCTCTTCTATCTCTCTCCCCTCCCTCACTTCTCTTATTCCCTTCCCATTCTATTTTCCTGCAGGGCAGGATAGATCTCTGTACCCCATTTCCTGTATTTCTTATTTCCCAGTTGCATGTGAAAACATTTTTTAAACATGTTTTTAACACGTTGGTTCCAAATTTTCTCCCTTCCTCCCTCCCCACCCACCCTCATTGAAAAGGCAAGCAACTCAATATAGGTTACACATGAGCAATTATGCAAAACACTTCCATAGTAGACATGTTGTAAAAAACTAACTCTATTTCCCTTAATCTATCCTGCCCTCCCTTCATTTATTCTATTCTTTCTTTTGACCTTGTCCCTCCTTAGAAGTATTTGCTTTTGATTACCCCCTTTCCCAATCTGCCCTCCTTTCTATCATCCACCTGCTCTCTTGTACCCTTCCCCCTCCCATTTTCCTGTAGGGTAAGACAGATTTCCATAACCAATTGATTGTGTATGTTATTCCATCCAGCCAAATCCAATGAAAATAAGATTCATTCATTCCTTCTCACCTTCCCTCATTTCCCCTCCACTGTAAGAGCCTTTTCTTTTCTGTTTTTTTTGTGTAATAATTTAACCCAGTCTACCTCTCCATGTCTCTTTTTCCCAGTATAATTCACTCTTATCCCTTAATTTTATTCTACAGATATGACCCCCTTCATCTTCAACTCACCCTCCAACTACCCTAATACTGACAAAGGTCTCACGAGTTACAAATACCTTTTCATTCTGGAATGTAAACAGTTCGATCTTAATAAGTCTCTTAGGATTTCTCTTTCCTGTTTACCTCTTCATGTTCCACTTGAGTCATGTATTTGAAAGTCAAATTTTCTATTCAGCTCTGGTCTTTTCATCAAGAATGCTTGAAAGTCCACTATTTCACTGAATTACCGTTTTTCCCCTGAAGGATTATACTCAGTTTTACTGGGTAGGTGATTCTTGATTGTAATCCTATCTCCTTTGCTCTCCAGAATATTATATCCCATGCCTTGCCAGTCCTTCAATGTAGAAGCTGCTAAATCTTGTGTTATCCTGATTGTGTTTCCACAATACTTGAATTGTTTCTTTCTGGCAGCTTGTAATATTTTCTCCTTGACCTGGGAACTCTGGAATTTGGATACAATATTCCTAGGAGTTTCCCTTTGGGGATCTCTTTCAGGAGGAATGTGGATTCTTTCATTTCTATTTCGCCCTCTGGTTATAACATATCAGGGCAGTTTTCCTTGATAATTTCTTGACAGATGATGTCTAGGCTGTTTTTTTGATCATGGCTTTCAGACAGTCCAATAATTTTTAAAATTTTCTCTCCTGGATCTATTTTCCAGGTTGATTGTTTTTCCAATGAGATATTTCACATTGTTTTCCAATTTTTCATTCTTTTGGATTTGTTTTACAGTGTCTTGATTTCTCCTAAAGTCACTAGGTTTGAATTGCTGTATTTTAATTTTTAAGGAAGTATTTTCTTCAGTAAGCTTTTGGACTTCCTTTTCCATTTGGACAATTTTTCGTTTTAGGGTATTCTTTCCCTTGTTGGCTTTTTGGACCTCCTTTGCCTTTTCAGTCAGGTTATTTTTTAAGGTTTTATTTTCTTTGGTATTTTTTTGGGTCTCCTTGAGCAAGCTGTTGAGTTGTTTTTCATGATTTCCTTGAATCATTCTCATTCCTCTTCCCAGTTTTTCCTCTACTTCTCTTACTTGCTTCTTAAAATCCCTTTTGAATTCTTCCACGGCCTGATTCATATTTTTCTTGGAGGCTTTGGATGTAGGAGTTTTGACTTTGTTTTTTTCTCCTAGTTATATTACATTAAGGTAAAGGTCTGCCTCCAATGTGGAGAATTTACTGTCCCAAGCTTCGGGGTTTATACAGCTGTTTTCAGAGATACTTCTAGATACATGTAAGTTCTCAGTTCTTCCAAGCTGCTGTGATCAAGGGTGAGGTGTTGATTCCTTTCCAGGCCTGTGCTCTGGTCTATAAGTGACTACAGGCACTCTTTTCTGCCTTGGAACTGTGAGGATGATTTTCTCTTCACAGCCACTACAAGCCCCACCACACCAGTGCTCCTTCCCACCCCAGAAATGCCACCCAGAACTGTGACCCATATCCAAGCATGAGTGAAGCAAGAGAATCCTGCACCAGCAAAAAAAAAAAAAAAAAAAAAAGGAATGCCCCTCTAATCAGCCACTCGATTCCCCCTTAGTCTGTGGGCTGGAAGCGCAGGAGGCAGCCTCTGCCTCAGCACATGCTCAGGATCTGGGAGGCTGAAACTTAGCTTCTTTCTCACCACAGAAACAGACTTTTCCCACTGACCTTCTAAGTTGTCTTTGTCGTTCATGAGTTGAGAAGTCTGGAAACTGCCACAGCTGCCCAGGATTTAGTCCTCTGAGGCCTGCTCCAGATTTACTGTGGCCTATGCCCCCACACTGAACTGTGCTCCTCTACAACCCTGGCGTAATATACCTTTTTGGTCAACAATCCAGGTTGTGTTGGGCTGGGAATTTGCTTCACTCTGTCTTTTTGTAGGTTCTGATGCTTTAAAATTTGTTTAGACCCATTTTTTATAGGTATTTGGAGGGGTTTAGGGGAAAGCTCAAGCAAGTCACTGTTTTCACTTCACTATCTTGGCTCCACCCCTATAAGTAGTGTTAACTATATTCATGCAACTGAAACATGGCATCATCAGATTCATAACATGCTAAAGTAGAATAATGATGTATTCAGTGTGCATTTGCTGTATCATTCTAAAGTGCATTGGCTATTGCTGGGACAGGTGTTAACCAAAATTTTATCACTGAAAAATATTTAAATTTTATGAAAAACAGGATCAGCAATGTGATTTTTTAAAAATTTTTTATTAACTTATTTTGATTTATCAACAATTGTTTTCCATAAGCTTTTGAGTTTTACATTTTTCTCTCCCTCCCCTCCCCCTCATCCCCAAGATGACACACAATATGATATAGGCTGTACATATACATTCTTATTAAACATATTTTCACAATAGTGATATTGTAAGGAAGAATTAGAATCAATAGGAGGAACCACCAGGAAGAGGAAACAAAAGAAAACAGAAGGAAAAAAAATAACAAACAGTATACTTCAATCTGCATTCAAACTCCATAGCTCTTTCTTTGGATGTGGACAGCATTTTCCATCATGAGACTTTTGGAAATGTCCTAGATACTTGCTTTGCTGAGAAGGGATAAGTGTATCAACATTAGTCATCACACAATATGGCTGTTACTGTTTATATTGCCCTCCCGGTTCTACTCATTTCACTCAACATCAGTCCATCTGAGTCTTTCCAGGTTTTTATGAAGTCTGCTTGCTCATTATTTCTTATGGCACAATAATATCCCATTACATTCATGTACCACAAATTGCTCAGCCATTCCCCAATTGATGGGCACCCTCTCAATTTCTAATTCTTTGCCACTGCAAAAAGAGCTGCTAGAAATATTTTTGTACAGGTGGGTCTTTTTCCCATTTGTATGATCTACCTGTGTAGAAGCACTATTGCTAGGTCAAAGGGTATGCACAGTTTTATAGCCCTTTGGGCATAGTTCCAAATTGCTCTCCAAAATGGGTGGAACATTTCATAACTCCACAAAAAATGCATTAGTGTTCCAATTTCCCCCCAACTATTCCAATATTTATCATTTACCATTTTAAAGGGGTACACATAGAGGGAGTGGGTATAAGCTGATTTTGATGTAATGTTAAATTCTAATCAAATGTGTTTAATGGATCTAAGTAAATGGATTAATCTGATATAACTAATGGAATGTACCTGTAGAAAATAAAAGGAGGCAAACAAGAGTAAATCATGTTACAGGAAAAAGCCCAGAAACTTTTTACAGTAGAGGGAAAGAAGGAAGTGAAATGAGGATTGTTTAAACCTTACTCTCATGAGATTTGCTCAAGGAGGGAATAACTTAATCAGGTATAGAAATCAAACTTGCCCTGTAGGCAATATGAGGGAAAAGGGGAAAGAAAAGGGAGGGGCAATAGAAAGGAAAGAAGAGATAGTAAGACTAAAGGGGAAGAAAGGGAAAGGGGCTAATAAAAGTGAGGCAGGACTGAGGGTGGAGAAAGGAGAATGAAAAGCATAATTAGGGGAGAAATAGGATGGAAAGAAAGACACAGATAGTAATCATAACTGTGAATGTGAATGGGATGAACTGTCCTGTAAAATGGAAGTGGGCAGCAGAATGGATAAAAAATATAATCCTATAATATTTTGTTTACTGGAAACACATTTGCAAGAAAGTGACACACAGGGTAGAGGTAAATTGATGAAGTACAATATATTATGCTTCAGCTGAAGTAAAAAAATAAATAAATAAAAGCAGGAGTAGCAATCCTGATCTCAGACAAAGTAAAAGCAAAAATAGAGCTTATCAAAAGATATAAGGAAGGAAACTATATTCTGATAAAAGGCACCATAGACAATGAGGTAATGCAGGAAGAAATAGACAGCAAAATTATAGTAGTGGAGGACCCCAATCTCCCCTCTCTGAACTAGATAAATTTAACCACAAAATAAACAAGAAAGAAGTTAAAGTGGTGAATAAAATATTACAAAAGTTAGGTATGGTAGACCTCTACAGAAAATTAAATGGGAATACAAAGGAATATCCTTTTTTTGTCTTGGCAGTACATGGCACATACAGAAAAATTGACAATGTATTAAGGCATAAAAACCTCACAATCCAATGCAGAAATGCAGAAATATTAAATTCATCCTTTTCAGATCATAATTCAATAAAACAAATATGTAATAAAGAGCCATGGAAAGATAGATTAAAATGTAATTAGAAACTAAATAATCTAATCCTAAAAAATGAATGGGTCAAACAACAAATTGCAGAAACAATCAATAACTTTATTCAAGTGAATGACAATAATCAGACAACATACCAAGACTTATGTGATATAGTAGAAGCAATTCTTAGGGGAAGTTTTATATCTCTACATGCTTACATGAATAAAATAGAAAGAGAAGATAAATAAATTGGGCATACAACTAAAAAAAAACTAGAAAAAGAGCAAATTAAAAAATTAGAAATACTGAAAAACAAAGGAGAAATTAAGAAAATTGAAATTAAGAAAACCATTGAACTAATGAATAGAATAGCTGGTTTTATTAAAAAAAAACAACAATAAAAAATAGACCTTACCAGTATCAAAAATTAAAAGGTGAATCCACCACCAAGGAGGAGAAAATTAAAGCAATAATTAGGAGCTATTTTGCCTAACTGTATGCAAATTAATTTGACAATCTTAGTTAAATAGATGCATATTTACAAAAATATAAATTGCCTAGATTAACAGAAGAGGAAGTAAATACTTAAATAACTCCATCTCAGAAAAAAAAATTGAAAAAGCCGTTGATGAACTCCTTATGAAAAAAATTCTCTAGGACTAGATGGATTTACAAGTAAATTCTATCAAACACTTAAAGAACAATTAATTCCAATACTATATAGACTATTTGGGAAAATACATGAAGAAAGAGTCTTACCAAATTCTTTTTATGACATAAATATGATGCTGATACCTAAACAAGGAAGAGTAAAAACAGAAAGAAAATTATAGACCAAATTCCCTAATGAATACAGATGCAAAAATTTTAAATAAAATATTAGCAAATAAATCACAGCAATTTATCATGAGAATACTACACTACGACCAAGTAGAGTTTATAACAGGAATGCAAGGCTGGTTCAATATTAAGAAAACTATCAGCATAATTGATGATACACATGATCATCTCAATAGATGTAGAAAAAGCTTTTGAGAAAATACAACACCTATTCCTTTTAAGAACACTAGAGAACATAGGAATAAATAGAGTCTTCCTTAAAATAGTAAGTAGCATCTACCTAAAACATTTAGCTAACATCGTATGCAATGGGGATGAGCTAAGAGTATTTTCAGTAAGGTTGGGGTGGAAAAAGGATGTCCGTTATCACCACTGTTGTTCAATATTGTACTGGAAACGTTAGCTTTAGTATTGAGAGAAGAAAAAGAAATTGAAGGTATTAGAATAGGCAAAGGAGAAACAAAGCTATCACTCTTTGAAGATGATATGCTGATATCCTTAGGGAATCCTAGGAATCAAGTAATAAAAAATACTTGAAATAATCAACAACTTTAGCAAAGATGAAGGCTATAAAATAAACCCACATAAATGTTGGCATTTTTATATATTACCGACAAAGTCCAACAGCAAGAGATAGAAAGAGAAATTCCATTTAAAGTTTCTGTAGACATTCTAAAATAATTAGGAGGCTATTTACCAAAATAAACCCAGGAACTATGAGAACGAAATTACAAAGCACTTTTCACACAAATAAAGTCAGATCTTAATAATTGGAAAATGTCACTTGCATATGGGTAGTCCTAGCTTATATAATAAAAATGACAATTCTACCTAAGCTAATTTATTTATTGAGTGTCATATCAATCAAACTACCAAAAATTATAGAGGTAGAAAAAATATAAAAAGATTGATTTGGAATAACAAACTGTCCAGAATATCAAGGGAACTAATGAAAAGTAATACAGGAGAAGATGGCCTAAGCATTTCAGATCTTAAATTGTATTATAACACACAATCATCAACACTACTTGGTACTAGCTAAGAAATAGAGTGATGGATTTGTGGAATAGGTTAGGTATGCAAGACACAGTGGTCAATGCCTATAGTAATCTATTATTTGATAAATCCAAAGACCCCAGCTTCTGAGATAAGAACTCACTCTTTGACAAAAACTGCTGGGAAAACTAGAAAAGAATATGGTAGAAAGTAGGCTGAGACCAAAATCTCACACCATAAACCAAAATAAAGTCCAAATGGATTCATGATTTAGATATAAAGCTGATATTGTAAGCAAACTGGGAAAGCAAGGAATAATTTACTTTCAGATTTATGGAGAACAGAAGAATTCATGACCAAAAAGGAGATAGAGAGTATTATGCAATGCAAAATGGATTATTTTGATTACATTAAATTGAAAAGTTTTTACACAAACAAAGCCAATGCAACCATGATTGAGAAGGAAGTAGAAAACTGGCAAAGAATTTTTACAACCACTGTCTCTGACAAGGGCCTCATTTGTAATAACAAATACAGAAGTGAATCAAATTTGTAAGAATACAAGTCATTCCCCAATTGGTAAATGGTCAAACAAATAACAAATAACAAATGATTGTTACTCATTTAGAGGATCAACTGAAACTGTGGACCTCCATGCTGCAACTAAATATTGAAATGCTTTCCAACAAGAAGTACACCCAGCAAAGTCATTAAAAGATTTGTTAACTTTAAAATTAACAAATAGTTTTCATTTTGTGAAGTTATTAAGTACATAGTAGTTAGATTTTTACAAAATAATGTGCATTTTAAGTACATCTAATTGAAGTTTCTTGAATGCATCCTTATTTGATTATAGCTCATATTAGTGTAGCCTTCCCACATGAAAAGGTTCCCCACCCCTGCTCTAAAATTAATGCATTTATAAATAATATACAGTTCTGCTTGCTATCTTTTGAATGATAAATTGAAGTAATGTAAACTTTAATAAAATATGTATATACACTTTAAATAATTATCTAGCTTTGGAAGGAAATAGAAATGTTCAATTATCATTTCCAGATTTTATGAAATTCAATTGGGATACCAGAAAGATAAAACTAGAATATTCTATATCCTCTTGCCCTTCCCCCCCATCCTGCACCAATTCTCCAATGTAGTCCTTATCCAGTTAATGTAGACATTATTTTCAATGGTAAAGAATATAGTTTGTCTCCCCCTTTAGATCCTGTTTGATTATTGTCCACTGTCCACAAGAAATTCTTCAAAGGAGGTACTAAATATGCTGAAAGACCATCTTTAGTTTGTTTACTATTCTGTCATTATTAGTTTAACACTCAGACAGTCCATCTGCTATCTCTTCCTCTTGTAACATGATTTACCCTGGGTGACATGTTTCAAGGTACTTTTTATGTATGATTGCTATTGGTCTTTGGGTTACCTGCAACGTAGTTGATTCAGATATTTGAGTTATACCTAACTTACAGATCTATGAGCATCACCAAAACTAATACGTGTTTTTTTTTTAAAGAGTTTTTGTGTCAGGAAGTGGCTTGGGATATTTGAAAGGACAACAAAATTTCCAAAATGCAGTCTAGCCCACTCTTTCTATTCAATTCTGTACTCAGCTTATTTTCTGTTTGCAGTTACTTTTAAGACATATGTACTGACAGATCAATTCAACAATTTGTTCATTTCACTGAATTTTGTAGTCTGGACAATAAACATTCTTTAGGTATTTGACTCTTCCCATGAAAATTGTTTGACTAAATTATTTAGAGTTACAAATTTCATAAAGTATACTATTTTGTTTATGAAACATTTAACACTGTATATATTTAAATATGAGATTAAATAATCTCATTCTATTTAGTATTATGTGTTGGACAGAAAACATCCTAATTTCTCTACACTTGAATATCTGTTCTCTCATTCAACTCCCCAATTAAATTCGACAGGTACATTCCAGCTAAATTCTCTGTTATGTGCAGAGGCTATAAAAGCAAAATAAAAACAAAGTTTAAGGATATTACAATATAGGGCAAGAAACTTGAATTACACAGATAAGTAAATACAAAATATATGACACATAAATAAAGTGATTTTCAGGATGAATACATAACTGGGGAAGTAGAAAAGACCTCATGTTGTTGACAGCACTTGAACTAAGTTTTGAAGGGATATAATGGAATAATTGCTATTGTTCTTTGAGTTATTTCTGCTATATCTCTGAAGGGAGATATAGCAATATCATTTCTAGGTCCGTATCCTAAAGAAATTATAAAAATGGAAAAAGGACTCACGTGCCCAAAAATAATTATAGTCGCTCTTTTTGTGGTGACCAGTAATTAGAAATTGAGGGGTGTGCCCATCAATCAGAGGATGGCTGAATAATTTGTGTTATATGAATGTGATGGTATACTGTTGTTCCATAAGAAACAATGAGCAGGTGGACTTCAGAAAAACCTGGAAAGATTTGCATAAATTAATGCTGAGTGAAATGAATAAAATCAGGAAAAGATCATACACAGTAACAGCAATATTGTGTGATGACCAATGTTGACAGACTTGGCTTCTCTCAGCAATGCAATGAACTAAAACAATATGAAAAGACTCATGACAGAAAATACTTTATACTTTCAGAGAAAGAATTATGGAGTCTGAATGCAAATAGAAACATATCATTTTCTCTCATTTTTTCTTTGCGTTTTTCTTTCTCATGATTTTTCTCTTTGATTCTAATTCTTTACAGCATGACTAATGTAGAGATATGTTTAATGTGATTGTACATGTATAGCCTATATCAAATTGCACACTGTCTTGAGGACAGTGAGAAAATGTAAAGCTCAAAATCTTACAAAAGTGAATGTTGAAAATGCAAACTAAATAAATAAATAATTATTTTAAAAATTGCTTTTTCTCTTTAAACAACCCTTAGGAACAGCATACTAAGGTTCCATTTTCTCAAAACTCACAGGGACTTCTGCCTCATCAGATTTTGAATAATTTTCTTTTGTTTTAAAGTATTTAGTCATAGATGTTTGAACTTTTTTTTTTTTTACCATATGTGTAAGCCATGTTTTCTTCTACTATTAATGATTTCCCTGTTGCTTAGGCTAAAAGTCTTTGAGTTTTGTTCCTACTGAAATCATTCATAATTTCAGTCCACCTATCTTGCTTAACCTTATTGCTTACTCTCTGATGCCTTCACTTCAGATAATGGTTTTCCTGGGAGTTACATCTCAAAGTATTTCAGCCTCCTCACAGTGCTAGGCAATTTTCAGTTCAGCAGCATAGTTATCTGCCCTAAGTGTCTTTGGGGCAATATAACTGGCCTCAACCTGGAAGCTTGTTTCCTTTCCTCAAGCTTTATGGAGTGCATGGTATAATGCCCCACTCCCTCTGTTCCTTGGTTTTCTGGCACAACATTTCAAAGGGCAGTCACACTGGTGATATTTTTTAGATTACTGAGTCTCTGGGGGAAAGGGGCAGGGTGTGGAGATGAGCTATGTCATAATGCCAAGATACATGCCCTGATCAGTTCCCTTTGTATCTCCACATAATTGCTCTGTGCTGCTGTGGCAATTTATCATCACAACCCTGGAAAATTTCTGCAGTTTGTAGTTTGAATTTCAATAACAGTGAAAAGGAAGAGGGGAGTGTAGGGTGTGGAGTTACATATTGGTTTAAATCTGTGGGTTGTGCTCCTAGTATAGCCTTGCTGCCTGGAATGTGATGACTAATGAGGTAGGCAGTGCTATGAAGGCAAGAGTTAGACATCGAATATAGAATATTTTTTTTAACCTTCTATGTGGTTTTTGGTGTCTGAGACTATTGACACAGGTGAAGTTGTTTTAACTTTGGTGCATAATTTCTCTTTTGGAGAAGTTTGAGAAGTTGTGAGGATTAGGTAAAATATCTAGCCCTCTAGGTCACATAACAGAGAAGTCCCTAATATTTGAATTTAATATATATGAAGTTCCTCAAACCTCTTTAAAAAAAGAAATTTTAATTTTGTTCTTAAATTAAATTCCATTGCAGCATTCTTTATTGAACATAAATATTACCTAACTCATTAAACTTAGTGTTAACATTATAGGGAAAACCCTTTATTATCTATTAATATTGTTTGAACCTGGTCTTGTGAGGTTTGATGTATTCAACCCAAATCTTGTGTATAGGCCATGCTGATCCCAAAGACCCTCCAATGGAGCCAGAGATTGATGAAAGAATGCTTGGATCCTGCCTGGGTCTTCTTTTTGTCAACCCAAACCTCTTATATTTGGGATCCACTATACTTTTGTCAAATTTTTAGACTTCCCTGATGACATATATGTCAAGTAGCCTACCTGTCTCATCTAGAAACTGCCCTCTTTGGAAAAGGTCTGTGTGCAAGTCACTCACTTTATACTGTTGTGTGAACTCTACATAATGTAAAATGTATGGAAATTCAAGGAGAGCCAGTCACATTTTTTTTCCAGCTCTTCTCTCTGCTAAAGTGACAATATTTTTTTTAAATCTATTTTTAGGTTTTGTATTTGTTCGCAGTAAACAACCTCTAGAACAGGGCTTCTTAAACTTTTTCCACTCACAACCCTGCACTGCTGTTAAACTTAAATTTAAAACAGTTTAAGAAGTGCTGCCCTAGAGGATGGTACCATGGGTGGTGGCATCATGCTGGAAAGATGACATTTAGAATTAAAAAGATCTAGCTTTGAATCTTTCCTCTGATACTTAATAGCTATGTGGATCAGAAGCAAACCAATAAAACTTTCTGAGGCTTAGATTCCTTATCTATAAAATGGGAATAATAATACTCCTTGCACTTACCTCATAAGGATTCTGTCATACTCAAGTGAAATAATATATTCAAAAGTCTATATAAATATGAAAAATGTGACCCAATTTGATCTAGGATATTACAATCATTGAATCTAAGAGGTTTTTTAGGACTATTAAAATATAATATTTTGCTAAAAGAGAAGACTGACGTCAAGATAGTTTTAAGTGACTTCCTTGATTTCATACATTTAGATCGTAGTGGAATTAGAAAATTCTCATAACTTCCTTTCAGGAATTTTTGTATTTAACTTTACCCCTCATTTTTCTCTCTTTGTTTTTTATAGCTTAATTGTCTAACCTCTTTCTCCTTCCTCTTTTTCTTTCAACTCAATTCAATTTAATTCAAATCAACAGATATAAATTGATTACTGATTAAGACCAAGGCACTAACCTGTTCAGGAAAATCTTCATATGTTCTTCTATTATCTTGTGAGCTGAAAGATGAGCATAACCATGTCAGATAAGCAATGGGGTTCATTAACCTTTCATATCATTGAACAACAGTACCTTAAGTATTGACGTGAAGTTTGACATAAAAAAAACTATTGTTATTTATCTCTTACAAACATGAAAGTAACCAGAAGTTCACCCTTAGATCTTCAGAAAAGGGTCAATGCCCTCCACCTATTATTTAAAAAGAATAAAAGAAAAGGGTCAATGTCTCTATCTCTAATTAAAATTTAATTTTCATAAGCATTGTCATTGGAGTTAAATTATGTAAAATGTATCTCCAGTGATGATGCCTGTGAATAAGTGTATTCTGTACATAGAAAAGTATATTCACATACACACCTATATATCATTTTTGTGGATTTTTATTACTGGCATAGCACTGTTGTTTACACAAGCACAACCGCTCAAGAGGATGACACATTTAGATTTTAAATATAACTTTTTACTTAATAGTTAAACAAAAAGAAAAATATTATCATGATCATTCATTTTTTTTAATTAAAAAATTAAAAAAAAAACACAGGCAATCTACACCCGAACACAGATTACAGTCTCCCACTAATGCATTCAGTGTCTGTGGAGAAGGGTAGTCACACATTTAGACAAAACCTTAAGGGAAACAAATGAGTGAGGAAAATTCAGGTGCTTGGGGTAACTCAAAACTATAGATTGCAGGCATTGATTCCATTGGCCTATCTCAGAACAACTTTCTCATATGAATACAGTTGACTACTAACTTCTTACTTTTGTTTTTCAGCAGACTCCCACAAGAAAATTGCTCTTTTATTCTATTCTGGAACAGATAATGCATTTACAAGCACTTTCATATTAAAATCACCCTTAAAATGTTATTGAAAAAGTGTTACACTATTTTTTGGTTAGTAGTTGCCTTTAAGTTAGAAATGGAGAATTCATTAAGCTACCACATTTTAGTTTCTTCAAGCAGCTACTTACTAAATTTCTTTAATTTCAAACAGCTATTCATTCAATAGAATGATCTATCAACCAATAAGCTTGTAGTAAATAGAACTCACAGCAGAACATCCTTAGGTTGTTTCTCTCACCAAATCCAATCAGTCTTCATTTAATGGTTTTGTTGTCATCTTATTAAATTTAGGCATGCCTTCCTATACAGCAAAGCATATGCAAAATTTGTCTTCCCCTTTTTTTCTTTTTACCTTCAAACTGGTGGGGGCATCTGAAACATATATATCTATATCTATATATATCTATCTAGCTATCTAGCTATCTGTCTATGTATCTATTTACCTACCTATGTATGTTTTCTATCTATTATTAATACTCCTAATGCTTAGGGAGTATCTTTTATGGAAAAATAGATAATAGAGGGATCATATTTTCACAGGATTGGAATATATGAAGCAATGTGCCTAAAATGAAAGGGTATTAATCAGAGGGGACACATCACATCAATGCATCACAGATCCGCCAAAAGATTAATGTTACACAGGTATCATTTTCTATGTTTTCTTACAAAAATCACTGTTTAATTTATAGTAATTTAATCTATAATCATTAACTAGGTTTATAATGGTTGACCTAGAAGACTGATTACCACTTGTATCATTGTTTCTTTGGGAAAATATGTTCTGAATTCCAAATAACAGTTGTCTTTACAAATACATTCTTAGAGCATGATCTAAAACTGTTGATATTTTTATGGCAGAAGAGTGTTTTGGAGTGAAAATAGTTTAATTCTGTAGCAAATTTGTGTCTACAGGATATGAACACAAGATGTTAAAAAGCTATGGGCAGATAGATGGCAAAGTGGATAGAGCACTGGCCGTGGATTCAGGAGGATCTGAGTTCAAATCCAGGCCTTAGACACATAACACTTACTAGCTGCGTTACCTTGGGCAAGTCACTTAACCCCATTGCCTAGCCAAACAAACAAACAAACAAATAAATAAATAAATGAATGAATAAATAAATAAACAAGCAAATAAATAAATAAATGAATAAATGAATAAATGAATGAATAAAGAGATGTTGAAAAGCTAAGTTATCATCCAAAATGCTTGCTTTATTATTACAATGTTATCAAATAATATTGAATGACTTTTTTTTTCCACAGTGAATTGTGAACAACTCAGAAGTATACATGGATTTATGTGGGTGTGAGTATGTATCATTTAGATGTAGCTATAGTCTAAATTAAGGAGAAGCAATTCTTCCTCCTCTTCCAAATAGATCTTTGGTGACATGTTAAGACTCCAATCCATGAGAATAACTTCATGTAGAAGAAGAGCATAATTACACTTAAAAGTAAAATTAGACTGATATTACATGATGTCTTCCATAGCTTGCATTAGGCCTTCTTACAATTTTGACACACAGACATAATTTTTTGTTTGTTTTCTGGGCACTGTCAATTTTAGTTATTTTCAAAAATCTTCAACAATTCCTTTTTTTCCCCTCTCCCTCTTGTATACTCCATCCAGTGGGAGCAGGGATGGAGAGAGAAAAGAAAGTTTTTGTAATAGATCTATAAACTCAAACAAAGCATATTTACCATATTGAAAAATGTTTTCTTCTTATTCATATTTATAAAATCGTATCACTGTCAAGAGATAGAAAGTATTCATTATCAAACCCTTAGAATCATTGTTGATTCCTCCTAAGACTTTCAAGATTTTTCACTTTTAAGAAGGAAAACATTTTCAGCAAATATCACTGATAAAGGTCTCATTTTTAAATGAAGGAACTACTTTTAGAGAAACCTGGAAAATATTTTTTGTACATATAGGTCCTTTCCTTTTTGTTGTTTTCTTTTCTGAGATACAGATTTAGGAGAGGTATTGCTAGGTCACAGGGTATGCATGGTTTTATAGTCCCTTGGGCATAGCTCCAAACTGCTCTACAGAATAGTTGAATCAGTTCACAGCTCCACCATTAGTGCATTAAAGTCTCATTTTTCCCACATCCCCTCTACCATTTGTCATTTACCTTTTTTGTCCTACTAGCCAATCTAATAGGTATGAGGTAGTATCTCAGAATTGTTTGCATTTCTCCAATCAATACTGAGTTACAGTATTTTTTTTTTGATATGGCTATAGATAGCTTTGAGTACTTCATCTGAAAAATGATGATATTTTTGGATTTCTTATCAATTGCAAGATGACTTTTACTTTTTTATAAATTTCACTCAGTTTTCTATGTGGTTGAGAAATGAGGCCTTTACCAGAGACACTTTCTTCAACATTTTTTTTCACAGTTACTATTGTTAAATGTATTTTCTCCATCCTATTCCCCCTATTTACTCTATCCTCTCTCTCTCTCTCCTTTCAGTCCTTTCACTTCTTTCATTACAATTTTTAAGTAATTATTTTCTTCAGTGAGCTTTTGGACTCATTTTCCATTTGGCCAATTCTGCTTTTATATTCTTCTCCTCATTGGCTTTTTGGACCTCTTTAGCATTTGACCTAGTCTGTTTTTTTTTAAGTGTTATTTTCTTCAGTATTTTTGGTATCTCCTTTACCAAGCTATTGACTCTTTAAGATTTTCTTGCATCACTCTCATTTTTCATCCTAATTGTTCTTCTACCTCTCTTCCTTGATTTTCAAATCCTTTTTGAGCTCTTCCATGGCCTGAGACCAATTCATATTTTTCTTGGACTTTTTGGATGTAGGGGCTTTGAGTTTGTTGCTGCTTTTTTGTTTGTTTGTTTGTTTGTTTTTCCCCTGAGTTAGTGTTTTGATCTTCCTAATCACCATAACACCATAGTAACTTTCTATAGTCAGAGGCTGTTTTTTGTTTGTTTGTTTCTTTTTTCCCATTGTTTGATTATTTTCCCAGCCTATTACTTGACTTTTAAATCTTTGTTGAAATAAGGCTTTGCTTCCAGGGGGGAGGGCACACTTTCCTAAACTTCAAGGGTTTTGTGCAGCTTTTTTCAGAGATACTTCTAGGGACTTGGAAGTGTTCAGTTCTTCCAAGGTGGTATGATCTAAGCAGAGGTGTTTACTACTATCCAACCCTGTGCTCTGTTCTGTGAGTGACCACAGTGCTCTTTTTAACCCTGGAACTGTGAGGAAGATTCCCTCCTCCACTGCTGCTGCAAATTCAGTTATGCTAGAGCTCCTCCTTGCCTTGGGACTACCACCTAGGACTGCAACCCAGACCTGAGTATGGGCAAAACAACAGAGTCCTGACTCAATGCTAGCAAAAAGACACCTGCCATCTCCTTCTGCCCAGATGTTCAACCACTTTATCATCTTTGTGCTTTGAGTTCCAGAAGAAAATGCTGTTGCAGATGCTGATTCAGTTATTCCCAAAGCCTGCTCCTAGTTTGCTGTGGCTGTGGCTATGCTGGTCCCCACTGGAGGTCACTCCATTCTGACCCAGCTGTGACAGATTTTTCCTGCTGACCTCCAAGTTGTGTTTGACATCTGTGGACTGAAAGATTTGGAAATCCCCATTCCTGCCAGTGATTCATTCACTCTGAGATATGTTCTGGGTTTCCCAGGGCAGTCTGGGCTGGCAAGGCCTGTGCTAAATTGAGCTTCTCTCTCACTCTGGTGCAATAGATGTTTCCTTCTGACCTTCCAAATTGTCTTGAGCTGGAAATCTGTTTCGCTCTGTCTTTTGTGGGTTCTGCTGCTTTAGAATATGTTTACAGTCATTTCTTAAAGGTATTTGGAGAGGTTTGGAGGAGAGCTCAGGTTAGTCCCTGCCTTTACTCTGCCATCTTGGCCCTGCCTCTCCTGTTTAAGTATTTCATGTATATATTTAAAGCATTAAGATTATTTAAGATTATTTAATTATCTGTAGTATCTTTAAAAAAAAAATACAATTTCAAAAAATAGTTTCATTGATTTATCTAGTTTAATTAAGCCTGGTTTATTCTTGTCATGATTGATATCATGATTGCTAATTTTTTTTTTGAGTTCACCTGATGCATAGTAGACTTTGCTAAATCCTATAGAATTAACTGTGGGTGAGTCTTACTATTTTATATGTGCTTCTTGTAAACAACATATTTTGGATTTTGAAATCATACACATTTGGCCATCCTCATAGTTATTATTGATAATTGCATATTTTACTTCATCATAGTGTGTTATGTTTTTCAATTTTTTTTTCTTTTTCCTCTTCACATAACTTTTCACAAAAGGAATGTGTTTAACACTACTGTTCTATGCTTCATACAATATTCTTTTGCTATCCTTTCCTTCCTGTTCCCTAGCTCAAAGACAGATTTCTGGTTCTTTTAATTTTTTTTCTTCCCTTTTAAACACTCTCTGAGTTTAGACATCATTTTCCTTATGACTAATCCCTTCTTGAATCTACCTCTTTCATATTTATCTCTTTCTCTTTTGCTCTTCCTATTTTCCTCGTTAGTTAAATTTACATATATAAAGTTTAATAATATTATTGTATTGTATGTTATATTAATATAATAATATACTTAGGTTATATATGTATATAAATATAAATATATATATATATATATATATACATATGCATGCATGCATGTATGTTTGTATGTATATAGTACCCTCAGTTGACCAGTTTTGACAAAAGTGATATTAATGTGATACCTTCTATAAATTTCTATGTGCCCACTCATATTATGTGAGATAATAAATTTTCCTCATTCTTCCACCATTTCTTCCCACCTCAATACAATCCGTGTTCCACTCAGCCACTAAAGTGATTTTCCTAAAGAACATATCCTAATATGTCACCACCCTATTTGATAAACTCTAGTTGTTTCCTATTGCCTCCAAGAGTAATTAAAAAATGTTCTGCATTCAAAGTCCTTTTGACCTAGTCTTCTCTTAAATGCCTGGTCTTCTTATACATTTTCGTTGCCTAGACCTGTCTATTTTACTTTTGCAATGCTTCTCCCCAACATGACCTCTTCAATCAAATGGCACTGGTCTTCTGGCAGTTTCACAAACAAGACACCCTATCTCTCATCTTCAAGCATTTTCTCCAGCTTTCCTCCTTGCCTAGAATTCTCTCTTCTCCACTCTGGCTACTGGCCTCCCATGCTTTCTTTCAGTCCCAAATCAAATCTCACATTCTATAGCAAACTTTTCCTAACCTTTCTTAATTCTAGTGACTTTTTCTCTATTAATTATCTCTTTTTTCAACCATATATAGCTTGCTTTGTGTGTGTGTGTGTGTGTGTTACTGATTGATTATTTTCTAGTTTTTTGCTAGTGTTTTTGTTGGTGTTGTTGTTGCTGTTGTGTGATATGAGATATTTTACATTTTCTTCTTTTTCCCCCAAACTTATTGAGTCATCAAATTCTGTTTATTTTTATTATTGTGAACACTATCACTGTCACTGTTTTGTTATTGTTGTGGCAAGGGATTACTTCTTTATTTCCAAGTCTTACCTTTACAATTCAAATTTGTTTCCCAATTATTCTCTTTAGTAACCTTGTTTCATTTGAAATATGATTTAAATTTCTTTCTAACTCTTGCCATATTTGTTCCTAGGAATTTCTATTTGATCTTGTCATTAAGTTATGTTTTTCACTGAGGCTTATCTTGCTGGTGTTTTTGGTGTTATTCTATTCTTTTTTGTGGACATCTCTAACCTTGGAATAGTTTTAGCTCCTTTTGTTTGTTTTATTTTGTAACTCCTCCTTCCAACCTTTCTTTTTAGATTATGATTTTTTGTTATAGCCATCTCCTGAGCTCTAATGGCCTTGTCAAGGCAATTAAGTCCATATATTGTCCTATCCTACATTACCTAGGGTCTTTCCCCTAATTTCACTGCATATTTCATGTTCTTTTTTTCTAAAATTACAGAGGGAACTAATACCTGCTAGTAAATTGAGTCCCAGGTCCCAGACTGGGGTAAGACAATAATACTTTGGCCCTTTTTTAATCCAAGGCTATCTTAGACTCCTTTTCTAAATCAGAAAAAAGAAAAAAAAAACACCAGAGTACTGCAGCTACAGTTCTTGGACTTGATGTCATTGTGTCCTTCTTTGTGCTGATGTTGTGTTTGTGGTGCCTTCTCTGGGTACACAGTGACAGAACTTTAGCCTTCTTCTGTGCCTAGATCTGTTTTCTGGATCCCAAATCCTGGCCTTTTTCCTTTCCTATCAACTATTTAAAAAAAAAAATCTTTTGCTGGAGAAGTTATCCCCTTAGATGTTCTGATCACTATTCAGTCTAATACTCTGATATTTGTTAGTGTAGTGATGATAATGGAAAGCTGAGTCTTGTTTCTTCTGACTCTCCCAGTTACATTGGTCTTTCTAGATCTATAATTTTAGATCAAGAAATGTATTTAGAGAGCATTTTTGCATGTTTCATGGATAAAAAGGCATATGCCTCAATGACATGAAAAAATACTACCTTTCCTATATCTGTGTGTATTTGCTCAAATAATTTTAAGGCCAAATTACCTGCTAGTGTGTCTTTTCTTGCCCAAATAATTATTGGAATATTTCAACATCTGCTTACAATTGACTTTCTTGTATAAATTAAAGCATAAAGAGACTGAAAATTCAGATAAAAATATTCCACTAGTAACAGAAATGTAGAAGGAGCAAAGTGAGTAGAAATGTCATTTGCTGTGGAGAATAAGGACAGCGGCAGCAGTGGGCACTGTCTAGCTAAGAATCTTCCAGGGAGGGGGGAAGAGAGAACTAATTATATGCCAATAGAAAATCTTAGTGTAGCAAATTGAAATTACTCAAGTCCACCCTGAAATACTTTACTTCCTTAGTAATATACTCTTGGTGCCCAATCCCTAGATTTCTTTTCACAGTAACTTCGTTACAAAATTCATTATTATTCTTGATTTTGACCCTGCTTCCATTTCAAACATTGACTCACATGTTGGCCTTTGAGCTATATAATTCATTTACCTGTTTGTTTTTTAATTCTCCTTTATTTCTAAGCCTTTACCCATAGTCCCCAACTCATTTTAATACAATGGAGAATTCAATCAACACCATGAACAGCATTCCAAGTTATGGACAGGTTTAAGACTAAACCCCAAAGGGATTGGGGCTAATATATGGGAAAATGAGGCGGGGAGAAAAGCGTACCAATAATACTAGAAGTGTATATGCGTGCATGTGTGGGTGTGTGGGAGGAATAATAATACAAGTTCCTATTCAGTGTCTATGAACCAATCAACTAGATTCTTGGCAAAGTAGTATATTCTATATGGTTTTCATAATCTGTAAAATGGCCACAGCATTGTTCATTTCATATGTTAGTTATGTTTTGAGTCAGGATGATAAAATACAAGAAGCTAGTTCTAAGCTTTTAGAAATAAGGTGATATTTAGGGAACAGGGTCAATATTTTTTCTAAGGTTATTCCTTGTAGGAGCCATTTTTCATATCCTCCAATTGGTGTATATTCTTCTGAAATATTCAATTTTACCATAACCATGATTTAGTAATGTAGGAAATGCTGCCAAAGAGAGATTGAAACTTTACCTGTGTGGACTATTTACGGTGTACTTAAATGATTTATCAAAACTTATGCTGATATCCTGATATTTAGTGGATAATGTCTGGAGGAAATTATCTGATTATTCCAATTTTTTTGCTCCTAAAGTATATGGTTGAAAAAAGAACCCAGCATAAAGCCAGGAACATATTCAGAATGCTACTGCATATGCTCTAAATTTTAGACAGGATGCACCTATTTGCAAGTGCAAATCATAGATTACCTTTATTGTTCAAGTTTCTAAACATGTGTATGCATTTTTTAAGTGATGCATAATTAATAGACTGTCTGGTAGCATAGAACATCAAGACTAGACCAAGCCTGACCAGAATGATGGGGCAAAGTCTGACTTCATTTAAAACTATAAAGGTTAACAGAGTCCATCGCTTTTATGTGAAGAAGTGAATTTCAATTGCTGTGAGAGTCCTTCAACTGATGTTAATTAACATGTAGGAGAAAGTGATCTTTCACATTATTCAGTGTTAAATTCTTTTGGCTCTTCCTAATCTAGCAAAAGTAAACATATATACTTAGTATATACATAAGTAGAAAATATTCAAACAACTATGACGAATTTTAACTAGCTGGTTCACAAATTTGGCAGTTTATTTTTTCCTCTTTTGTATTCATTTTCAATAGGTCCATAAAGGATAACTACTTATGGAGGACCTTGTTTTGGAAAAAATGAATGATCAGATTGATGATAACACATAATTCTCTCCTTTAAGATTTTGAGATGACTTTTTTTTTCTTTGTCTCAATTGTCAGATGTATGCCAAACTTTTCTGAGGGAATGTTTCTGCTCATTCAAAGTGATTCTGCAGTATCCAAAGACTAGAGCTCATCTACACATGCACCTTTCAGCAGGACCACAACCTAGGTTCCCATATCCCAAATAGTCTTCCAAGTATTTACACCTCATCTTTCTACAGTCTTTCTTTCCTCCATTTCCTAATTTACTAGCGAAAGTAGTGAAAGCTTTAATTTTAGGTTCTTTGTTATCTGAAACTTCTGTTTGTCCTGATTAATTTCCATTTGGATATACAGGGGAATGAAAGGTAGTTACTAATGTTTGTCAAAGTCATCACATCCTACATCTCTCTCTATATATATTTATTTATTTACTTATTTGTTTGTTTATTTATTTATTTCTATCTGCATTTGCTTATTTTTTTATTTAGTTGTTTGTTTCTTTGTTTGTTTGTTTTTGGTGAAGGCAATTGAGGCTAAGTGAATTGCCCAGAGTCACATAGCTAGGGAGTGTTATGTGTCTAAGGCCAGGTTTGAACTCAGCTCCTCCTGACTCCAGAACCAGTGCACTATCCACTACACCACCTAACTGCCCCATATATGCATGTGTATATATATATATATATATATATATATATAATATATATATATATATTAATATATATATACATATATATATATATACATATATATATATAATATATATATATATATATATATATGTATATATATATATATATATATATGTATATATATATATATACATATATTATATATATATACATATATATATATATGCATATTTTTTCATTCTCAGCTCTTTATTCTCTCATCTCCCATATACAACCTAGTGCCAAGGCCTGTCAACTTCAACTTTGTAACATTTATATTTCATTTATGCACATATTCTTCTCTGACACTGCCACCACCCTAATGTAGGCCCTTGTTACCTCACACATGAACTATTGCAATAGCCTGCTGTTTTGTTTGCCTGCCACAAGTTTCTAATCCACCTTCCATTCAGCTGGCAAAGTAATGTTCCTGATGATGCCACTCCCCTACTCAATAAACTTCACTGGCTCCCTATCACTTTCGAGATAAAATTTCAAAGGCCTTCATAATCTGGACCTTTCCTACCTCTCCAGTCTTCTTACACTTTCAATCTCCTCCCTACATACTTTGTAATCCAACAACACTGGCTTCCTTGCTGTTCCTTTTTTTTAATATAAATTTATTTATTTTTCATTTTCAACATTCACTTCCACAAGTTTTTGAGTTGCAAATTTTCACCCCATCTTGCCCCTCCCCCCACCCCAAGACATCATGCATTCTGAATATCCCTTCCCCTAGTCTGCCCTCTCTTCTATCTCTCCCCCTCCTTCTTTTACTTCCTTCCCCTTCTATTTTCCTGTAGGACAGGATAGACTTCTGTACCCCTTTTCCTGTATTTCTTATTTCCCAGTAGCATGTGAAAATATTTCTTTAAACATATGTTTTTCAAACATTAGGTTTCAAATTTTTTCTCTTCCTCCCTCCCCACCCACCCTCATTGAAAAGGCAAGCAACTCAATATAGGTTGTACATGTGCATGTATGCAAAACACTTCCATAGTAGACATGTTGTGAAAAACTCTATTTCCCTTACTCCTATCCTGCCCTCCCATTTATTCTATTCTTTCTTTTGACCCTGTCCCTCCTCAGAAGTATTTGCTTCTGGTTATCCTCTTTCCCAATCTGCCCTCCTCTCTATCATCCTCCTGCTCTCTTGTCCCCTTCTCCCCCTATTTTCCTGCAGGGTAAGAGAGATTTCCATACCCAATTGAATGTGTATTATAAGCCATATCCTATGAGAATAAGATTCACTCATTCCCTCTCACCTTCCCCCATTTCCCCTCCACTGTAAGAGACTTTTATTTTCTGTTTTTTTTTTGGTGAGATGATTTACCCCATTCTACCTCTCCCTTTCTTCTTCTCCGAATATAATCCTCTCTCATCCCTAAATTTTATTCTCCAGGTATGACCCCTTAATCTTCAACTCACCCTGTGCCCTCTATCTATCTATCTATATATACATACATATATTTTTTTTTCCTCCAACTACCCTAATACTGACAAAGGTCTCATGAGTTATCTTTCCATCTTTCCATGCAGGAACGTAAACAGTTCAACCTTAATAAGTCCCTTATGATTTTTCTTTCCTGTTTCCCTCTTCATGTTCCACTGTCCTGTATTTGAAAGTCAAATTTTCTATTGCTCTGGTCTTTTCATCAGAATGCTTGAAAGTCCTCTATTTCACTGAATGACCATTTTTTCCCCTGAAGGATTATACTCAGTTTTGCTGGGTAGGTGATTCTTGGTTGTAATCCTATCTCCTTTGCCCTCCAGAATATTATATTCCATGCCCTTGTCCTTTAATGTAGAAGCTGCTAAATCTTGTGTTATCCTGATTGTGTTTCCACAGTACTTGAATTTTTTCCTTCTGGCAGCTTGTAATATTTTCTCCTTGACCTGGGAACTCTGGAATTTGGCTACAATATTCCTAGGAGTTTTCCTTTGGGGATCTCTTTCAGGAGGAGATCTGTGGATTCTTTCAATTTCTATTTTGCCCTCTGGTTCTAATATATCAGGGCAGTTTTCCTTGATACTTTCTTGAAAGATGATGTCTAGGCTCTTTTTTTGATCATGGCTTTCAGATAGTCCAATAATTTTTAAATTCTCTCTCCTGGATCTATTTTCCAGGTCAGTTATTTTTCCAATGAGATATTTCACATTGTTTTCTAATTTTTCATTCTTTTGGATTTGTTTTACAGTGTCTTGATTTCTCATAAAGTCACTAGCTTCCAATTGCTCTATTCTAATTTTTAAGGAAGTATTTTCTTCAGTAATCTTTTGGACTTCCTTTTCCATTTGGCCAATTTTTCTTTTTAGGGCATTTTTCTCTCATTGGCTTTTTGGACCTCTTTTGCCATTTGGGTTAGGCTATTTTTTAAGGTGTTATTTTCTTCAGTATTTTTTTGGGTCTCCTTTAGCAAGCTGTTGACTTGTTTTTCATGATTTTCTTGCATCACTCTCATTTCTCTTCCCAGTTTTTCCTCTACTTCCCTTACTTGCTTCTCAAAATCCCTTTTGAGGTGTTCCAAGGCCTGGGACTGATTCATATTTTTCTTGAAGGCTTTGGATGTAGGAGCTTTGACTTTGTTGTCATCTTCTGGTTGTATATTTTGATCTTCTTTTCACCAAAGTAAGATAATATAGTCTGACTCTTTTTGCTGCTTGCTCATGATCCCAGCCAATTACTTGAGTTTTAAACTCTTTGTTAAGGTAAAGTCTGCTTCCAATATGGAGAATGTACTTTCCCAAGCTTCAGGGCTTTGTGCAACTGTTTTCAGAGATACTTGTAGGGACCTGTAAATTTTCAGCTCTTCCAGGGTGGTATGATAAGGGGCGCAGCAAGTACTCCTTTCCTGACCTGTGACCACAAGTACTCCTTTCTCTCCTCTAACTGTGAGGAGGGGTTTTTCTCCACAGCCAGTGCTCCTCCTGACCCCAGCACTGCCACCCAGAACTGTGACCCAGATCCAAACAATGGCAAAGCAAGATATTCCTGCCTCAGCACTGCCAAAGAGATCCCTGCAATCCCTCTGATCAGCCACTGGATTCCCCCTCAGTCTGGGCCAAACTCGGAAGCAGCTTCCCACCGCAGGCCATGCTGAGACCCCGCCTTCCTCTCTCGGCCGACCCAGCAACAGACTTTTCCCACTGATCTTCTAAGTTGTCTTTGTCATTGGTGGATTGAGGAGTCTGGAAACCTCCACAGCTGCCCAAGATTCAGTCCTCTGAGGCCTGCTCCAGGTTTGCTGCAGCCTGTGCACCCATGCCACGCTGTACTCCCAGCCCTGCACAATATGCCTTTCTGATCAACCATCTAGGTTGTCTTGGGCTGAAAATTTGTGTCACTCTGTCATTTTTGTGGGTTCTGCTGCTTCAGAATTTGTTTAGAGCCATTTTTATGAGTATTTGGAAGGGTTTGTGGGAGAGCTCAAGCAAGTCACTGCTTTCACTCCGTCATCTTGGCTCCACCTCCTATATCTTTTAAAGAGTACAAAAGTCAGGTTTAAATTTTACTAAAATTTAGCCAAAACATTCACTGTACTCCATCCCCATCTTTGTCAGCCCTAACACTCAGAAACACCTTTTTCATTGGGTCTAACCTTCCATTATACCATGTTATCGATTGTTAAAATTCCCTTCATCTTAGACATGTGTCCATCCGATCTAGAATCAACTCTCCAGCTTCAAGCTATAGTTTATTCTTTCAAATATGTGCTTACTATCTATGTTAGCAACTCTCACAGTGCCTGAATCTTGACATTTTATGTCTTAGTTATATAATTGAAAAGCAGCTGCTGCCCCCAATCAGCCCGACCCTGCTTACCTTGTCTTGATTTACAAACCTGAGAGATCCCTACCATTAAGCCCAGCCTATGACACATTCTGAGTAGCAGGTATCCTAGATCCTATGGAATCTCAGAAAAGGTAGTTTTTGGGGGTTTTTTTTTTGAAACAATGGGGTTTGTTGGTGAGATTTCATATGTGGCTTTGACAATTTTCTGTTGACAATAGGACCAGTGGCTAGATTAGAAATAGCTCAAAGTTGGAAGGAAAGGCACACAGTAGCAATAACAATGATGAGAAAAAGGGGAAGTGTTGTACCTATTCTTGGTAAAGCAATTATTTGTGCCAGATGCTGAGGAAGCAACGAAATTAGGAAGGAGAGTAATTTATATATAGGGAACATTCATGAACCAAACATTCCTCTAAAGTCTCTTTTAGCTTTAAATCTATGATCTCACAGTAAATAGGAGATTGTATACTCAAATCTGCTAAGTCTTTGGTCATGGTTTATCTTAATCTCATCTTGCTTTATTTTAGACACTAGACATAAGTTTGTTTCCATGAATACAGTTTTATCTACAGAAAAAAAAAGTAGTTCCTTGTAAAATAATGAATAAATATTGATATTAAGCAAGAAGTGTATTCAAAAAAGATTACATGAATAAAGAAAACTTACCAATAATTTAAAATGTTGGCAGTGCTAAAGCTGATTTATTAGTATCACAAAGACAAAGACCTGTACAGTCCTTTGTCTTTAAGCAATGAAGTGCCATATGTCCTCAGATAAAGTCTTCAAAAAAATACACTGACTAAAACATAGACCTATAAATTTTCTCGATCAAAAAGCAAAAGCAACCATTTCTGTCAAATATTATTTTTTTTGTTGGCAGTTCAGACTGTCAGTTTCAAAATTCTTTAAAATGCTTAGCAAAATTTTCAGCTTGCTCAAAACTCTACTCTCAGAATGGTAATAGTGACCCTGCACCTGTCTGTGAAGCTGCAGATGGCTCACGTAACAGCCTATTGCCTTCAAAACAGGAAGGAGGAGGAGAAGATAAAGAACTGGGTTGCTGTGTAAAATAAGCACACATTTCCTAGACCCTAATTATTTGTTCCCTAAAAATATTTCCAATGTCTTGCACATTGGAATCCACTGGGATTCATTTTCATGCATCATTAAAGACCTAATGTCTACCTTTGTGAAAGAAGCAGAATGCAGTGGTGAATTAGAGAAACCACTTACAGAATTGCTCATTGAAACCTTATGTTGGTTCCTTTGGATTTAATTGATTCATAGGTTTAAGAGTGTAAAGCAATCTTTGGTTACTTAACTGAAGAAAAATCAGATTTCTCATATTTTTAAAAGAGTTGATACTATTGAGGAAAATAAATGCTATCTTAATGTGTGAAGGCTCAGTTATGATTCCTAATACTCAAGCCCACTTTCCAAACAAGTGGCATCAGAATATATAATTAAGAGTTAAGCAAGTGAATTTTGACAAAAAAGAGTCAAAATAATTGCAGCCTTATTCTGAAAATATAATGCAGAAGAACAATAACAGAGACATCCAAACAGCAGGTGCTGAGAAATGAAAATGGAAAACGTATAGTCCAAAGGTAAAATAACAACAATAATGATAATAATAATACTTCTGATAAATATTATGACATCCTCAAGAATAAATTATTCAGGAAGTGATCACTTTCCCCTTGGCAAACGAAGAGAAACACTGAGAATACAAATTCAAGTAAGTTATTTGTTAGATAATTTTTTATAATTTATAAAAGGTCATCTTGTTTATTTGCTAGATGCATTAAATTTATAATGAAAGTATTACTTGCTTATTCTCAAATAAAATATGATATCTAAGATGTTAAAAATTAATCAAATTCAAATTTTGACATTTCAACCTACATAATTGATCCTTTAAAATTGTAACACAATCAATAAGTAGGCAATGGTAGGTTAGCACTGGGAAAGGCTTTTAGTAATCATTTAGTCCAGATTTTTGCTTTATTGATGAGAAACTGAAGCCCACAGAGTTCAATTTCTCTGCCCAAGATTTCGTATTGGGAGGATTGGAACTAGAATCCAGTTATCTCGATTCCTAATCTAATATTCCTATTCCATCCCCAATATGCCCCTGGATTTCTTAGGATCCTTAAGATATTCAGTAACCCATTCTTTCACTTTTAGAAATACATGTGTGTGTGTGTGTGTGTGTGTACACATATATGCATGCATGTATGTATGTATGTGTGTATGTATATCTGTGTATATATTAAAAGTGCTTAGCAAAATTTTCAGCTTGCTTAAAATTCTAAGCTCAGAAAAGTAATATTATATTTGTGTGTATGTATGTAAGTATGTATGTGTATATATATATCTATATCTATATATATCTGTGTATGTGCATGTGTGTATGCATCTACACATACAAATATATATAAATATGTCATTTTATATATATTTGTATGTGTAGATGCATACACACACATATACACACACACACATAAAGTTAATTGGTGAGTTTCTAAGTGAACACACAGCCCACAGGGCTTCTTTCTTCTTGAATTTAACACCAATGATTCATGTGACCTTGCTCATTCTATATCTATAGTGTGATATAATAGAATGGAATTAAACTTGCAAGAGTCTTTAGAGGTTATCTAAGGCAATGTCTTAATTCTACCGTTAAAGAACCTAAGATGAAAAAGCATAAGCACCCTGGCCAAAGTCACACAAGTAGTAATAAAAGAGCTAGATTTGAACCCAAGTGATAAAATTCAAATTTCAATCTTTGTTTTGTTTTCATTTCTTACTGTATTAGGTTGTGTCCCTTAATTTATATTAACATGGCTATAAAAATAGCCCATCCTCTCATTGACTCTTATCCAGAATAATATAGTAACTACTTTTATTTTTTCTTCCTTTTAAGATCATCAGGGAAAATTGTCTTATTTTCTATGTTCTTTGTTCTCTATGTCCACTCACAGGAGGAATAAACTTGTGGATCTAAATAATTTACTTTATTTCCCAAAACTCTTTGGTTCATAATTTCCTATAAACTGCCCAGAAAATATTTTGGCCTAGGAGAAACTATGGGCACAAAGCCATAGCAGGTAATTTATTGTGCTTCCTTTTATTGAAAAGCAGCATGCTATAGTGAATAGAACACCAGACTTGCAGCCAAAAGAAATTGGTTCAAATCTCACCTCAGAAGTTACCAGTCAATTATTGTGGCCATGGAACATCATTCAATTCCTCTGTGCCTCAGATTATTCATTGAGTTTGATTCAATGGCATCTCAGATCCCTTATATTTCTACAATCAATCTCATTGTTTTTCATGCAAAGAATAAAATGTTATATATACTTAAGTATACTCTAACTATTCCTTTGGGGAGTTAACTTCATTATGCCAGATAAATGAAATATTGCAAGCCCGGGAAGGAGGGCAATAGCTGAGGCTCTAAGCTAAGCTGATTAGATAAATCCTCACTAACTACAGCCTCTAAAACAATGAAACAGCTTGATTCCTCAGCGAGAGGTAGAGCTTGGGAATAGAATGTAGCCCACTTTCTGATAATGTTAGAAAATTTGTTATTTCCACAAAATACTTCCACTCAGCACATTGGAAAGTCTAACTGACAATGTAAACATGGGACTCTCCAGCACTTGACATTTCCTGTTGAATAGTATCAAGCTACTGGTTAATGTTGCCACATGATGGTAAAACCGTTAAAATGGAGGGTTGCATGATATATTTTCAAAGAGATAATTTGATCAGGATGAGATTACACTTGATTTAGAGTATAAAAATATTTTTTTCTCAAAATTTCATTGCTTGCACTGCAAGTTCATCCTTCATAATCCATGTAAGCCATTTTAGTTTAGGGTTCTTCCTTTCCTCTCCCTTCACAATATAGTTTTCTGCCAATGAAATGAAACTTGAGAGCTTTTACCTTCAAAGCCTTTGATATAATTTCAAATTATGGAATAATCTATTTTCATTTCCTATCATCTTAAATGTAGATTCATAGTCAACTGTTTAATATGTCTGTGCCTCAATTTCCTCATGTTAAAAATGAAAAAACCCTCTCTGGAAAGTTTTTTTTTTGTCATCTAGAAATTATAATTATTTCCTATTTGCAAAGATGCTTTTACTGTGATGTGACCACTGTGCATGCTGCTGTTTCTTGGAGCCAAGTGAAAGTTGGATGACCTGTGGACATTGAAGGTGGATGAGCAGCCTTGAAAGGGCTTGGCAAGTCCTCAAACCAGAGGTGCTAGTCCTCCTGGAATATCACATACACTCTACAAGTTCCATACAAAACAGATGAAAAGTAATCTTAGAGGGAAAATGGTATTAAAGGCTGGGGGGAGGGGAGTGAAGACCAAGAAAGGACTCTTTCAGAAGGTCATGTATCCATGTATGCATACCACTGAGGGAGAGAAGTGATACAGCCAGAGAAAGCTCTGCTGATTTTCTTTTCTTTTCTTTTTCTAGATCTTGGCACATCACTTCTGTGCCAAAGATAGGGTTTCCATATCTCTAACAAGAATTTTCCATGCAGGATTGTGAAAAGAGAAATTGTTGTTCCAAGTCTTGAAAGTCAGTGAAACGTAATATTTCATTGACAACTCTGTTTTCAGTGGGCAAAGACAAGGAACAATCTTGCTTTTCATCATCTATTCTTCTGACTTTTCTGCTAGTATCTTAGGAGGAGGAAGATTCTTTTTCCTGATAACTTATCCTAAAAGGGTAGCTAAGAGAGCAAGATTTCAGGTGCTTTGCCAAGAGAACTATTGATAATTTCCACAGTGAGGACCACAAATCATTTTTAGTTTTCCTTTTCAGACATGAACAAGTGAAATTTAAAAAAAGTGTTGGAATCCTGAAGAAATTAGTTCCTGATAAGGACCATATAACTTTGCATACATAATATACATTAGTCTTAATTTACTGAGCTTACTGATACCTGTTTTCCCTAAAAGCTACATTTGTTGTTGAATTCTCTTTTTTTACTTTATTTTTTTCACTTGACTAACAAAAATCTCTCCTCTTATTATGCACCATTGAAAATATGAGAAATTCGAATTTTTGCTTGCTCCCTTAAATTTTGAGGCTTTTAGTGCTCATTAAATAAGGTTAACAATTGTGTAACCATTCATCACACATTGTGAACTAGCCTTCTTGTCATAGCATAGTCCAATAGGTACAGTGAGAAAATTCCAGAAATGCATGTCATTACTAGATGAAGTGAAGTGATATTTACAAGGTCAAAGTCAGCAGCAAAATGTGCTACATCTCATTAATCTTCAATCTATTGTCAATCCATCAATCAGCATTTATTCAGCATCAACCACATGAATTCAGAGATGTGTGAGACCCATTTCAAGAGGATAAAATCTGGGGGGGGAAATAAATTTATAATTATATAGTAATGAAATTAATTTCCTGCACTATGCATGAAATGTAGGCTTGACATTTTATAAGAAACTTTCATATAACTAAAAAAAATTAAAAATATAGGCTAATATGAGTGACATACAAGAGTAAAGAGTTTAAGTAACACTGAGATTCAGAGCAGGGATAATTTCTTTAGGCAGAAGGTGCCTAAAGAGCACTTGCAAAAGAGGCATCATTTGACATGATTCTTGAAGATTGGATATTACTTTGATTGTTACAAAACAAAGAAAGGCAGTCTGGGTAGGGATAATGACAGAACAAGAGGAAGAAAGAGGACATCACATCAAAGATTTCTAAGAGTCTATTAGATAATATGCTGAGTAGCTAGGTCAAGGAATTGATAGATAAGGGACTTTTATAGCTCATTTCTATTTTTCCATCCCACTTTGTCTACCATCACTACTTTCTGTTACTTTGTACAAGTAATTATGAAGTAGAGGGTCATATAGGAAAATAATAAGAAATATTCCATAAAATTCAGTAGGATTTGTATCTGGAAGCGGAGGTTTGCCAGTCAATGTTTAAAAACTTGTTCTTGCAGAGAGTGGAGTATGTACATGATTCAGTTTTAAGTTTGATCTACATTATTCCCATTTTCTCTATCCTTTCTTAATACTAAGCAATCAACAAAACAATAAACCAAATTGTGATTTGTAGAGTTTGCCAATTTTACATTATGATGATATGTAAATGCTCTCACTGAAAATTTAATAATCAAGAGCTGGTTTTAGGTAGTTCCAGCACACCTGTGACTGGGAAAGAAATTAACAATCATTTCTTGCCTGGAAGAGACCTTAAAGATTATACTGTCCAATCATCTCACTTTAGAGATAAAGACAAGGAGTCACAAAGAAGTGAAATGATAAGCAAGAAGTTATGTGGATATAAGATAGCAGAACAGAAAATGAAAAGTTGAGGGGGAGGGCTTTCCAAATACTCAAGTAGTACATACATTCAACTCTGCAATAATCTTCCATTTATTTACATACCTGTTTATTTTCATGTTTCTCCTCTTTTAGAATTTAAGATTCCTGATAATTCAGACTTAAAAAAACCTTTCTTCATATCCCTAGCCCTTAGCTCAATTCCTAAGATATAGTAAGAGCTTAATAAATGTTTATTGACTGTCTCATACTCCATCAGGATCATTAGAATAATATTGATGTTAAAAAGATGAAACTTTATTACAAAAGTAGATTGGGGTTATTGAAGAAGAATTAAAAAAAAAAACCTACTCAATTTCCCAAAGATAATACAGCATATTCTTCTCTTAATTCCTTGTCCATCCATTGAATATTACAATCCGGACAATAATCATTCTTTGTCATCTTATTTCTTGTTGTTTTATTTTATTTTTCTATTGTAAGGATAGTTCGATCAAATTTTTGTGAGTAGCTATGAACTCTCGGAATAAAATATTCCTGATTTTAAGTGTGACATTTCTGTAGCTTCTACAAGACTTTAACATCTGAGTCATATTTGTAAATCTATTTCTTTTCATCCTTTCTCTCTTCCTACTTTTGCATTGAAATCTCAATATAAGTGGTACTTCCTTACTTGCATACAGGTGCAATGTCACTGCTGTGAGTGGTTTGTCTAGTGGTGTGAATCGAAATCTATCAATACCTACTGATCCTGGAGATCCTGTCCATGTTATCTTACACATGTTTTGCATGCAGTCCACCCAACTTTCTTGATACATACTAACTTAGTATACAAGATCAATTAGCATAATAAAATGTTATCAAGAAGAAACAAACTTCTAACAGATTAGCATCTGTTATTTACTGCCCTCATTACATAAAAGTATACGTTGATGTAATTTGGAGGGGCTTATCAATTTCCTGCGGCTTTGACTCCTTATTACCTGTAACATATATTGTCATAAATACTTCAGTCATTTTGAAAATCCTTTTCATGGAAATTCCAATATGTTCATTTATGACTTGGGCAATGACGATTATTTTAGGGTTTAGATTACTAAATTTATGAAGCCCAGTGGACCTTAATATTGAAATATCTCTTCAGTATGTTGGCCATTGTTGTAATAAAGGAATCTGAGATTTTGTTCCTTTATTCTAAATATTCACTCTACTTTTAAACCTCTTTTCACTATCAAACTTCTCCAACAAGAAAATGAAACAGTTCCCTTTCCAGGAGCCAAGCTGGTAGAGTGAAAAGGTAGTTGCTCTCACTCTCCCCTATCAACCTCTGAAAACCAAGAAAATATCACCCCAGAAAAAAAAAAACCCTGGAACACCTGAATTGGAAGAAAGACGGGGAGCAGCAGTGTAGCAGCCCAGCAAATGGGTCTCCCAGGGCCACAGCAAAAATAAGGGAGGCAGAACTAAAAGAGGCCCGAGGTGGATAAGTACTCTTCGGCATTCATCTAAAAGGAGGTGAAAGAAACAAGCTAAAGGCTTCCTAAAGCCCGGCCTTGCTGATTCCAACCCAACACCAGGTGAGCTGCCTGAACCCTGCAGCCTTTAATTGTGAAGAAATCCTGAAGCTCAGGTGGTAGAACTGGCAAACACCAACACCTGGACCTCTGAATGCCTCAATGAGGGTGGGGGGAACTGGTGGAAACCAGCTCAGAAAACCACCAGGTGCCTTGGCACTTCACAGCAAAGGATCTCCCAGTGCATTAGCAGAAACAAGGGAGACAACACTGCAGAGGGCCCCAGGCAGATAAACACCCTGCAGCACCCATCTAAAAGGAGCTGAAGAAAGCTAAAGGAAAGGAAAAGCAGGCAACCTAGACTTGCCTGAAAGTTCCAGCCTTGCTGATTCCAGTCCAACACAAGGTAAGCTGCCAGAACAGCCTCCAATTGCCAACATAAGAGGCCCCAGCACACAAAGCCAGTGACCAAGACCTTGGCTCCCAACACAAGAAGCTTGGGTCAGTACCCTCTGTTCCCCAGCAGGAGAGCTCAATTTTTTTTAAAGGCCAGGGAATAAACACCATCAGTAAAAAGAAACATACCGTAGATTCATATTATGAGAAGAGTGAAGATCAAGACAGAAATTCTGAAGAGGACAACATTGTCTACAAACCCGCATCTGCAAGAAGGGAATATGAATTGGTCTGAAGCCCAAAAAGCCTTCTTAGAAAAGCTCAAGCAGGATTTTAATAGTCAAAAGAGAGAGGTAGGAGAGTCCTTCAAAAACACAATTGGCCAATTGGAAAAAAAAATATACTGAAGAAAACAATTCCCTAAAAACATAATTGGCCAATTGAAGGAGCAGTTCAGGGAGTTATAGGAAGAAATAGACAGCAAAACTATACTAGTCGGGGACCTTAACCTCCCCCTCTCAGCACTAGATAACTCTAACCACATAATTAACAAGAAAGAAGTTAAGGAGGTGAACAGAACATTAGAAAAGTTAGGTGTGATAGACCTCTGGAGAAAACTGAATGGGGATAGAAAGGAATACACTTTTTTCTCGGCAGTACATGACACATACACAAAAATTGACCATGTACTAGGGCATAAAAACCTCACAATCCAATGCAGAAAGGCAGAAATATTAAATGCATCCTTTTCAGATCATGACACAATAAAAATTATATGTAATAAAGGGCCATGGAAAGATAGACTAAAAAATAATTGGAAACTAAATAATCTAATCCTAAAAAATGATTGGGTCAAACAACAAATCATAGAAACAATCAATAATTTCATTCAAGAGAATGACAATAATGAGACAACATACCAAAACCTATGGGATGCAGTGAAAGCAGTTCTTAGGGGAAGTTTTATATCTCTAAATGCTTACATAAATAAAATAGAAAAAGAGGAGATTAATGAATTGGGCATACAACTAAAAAAACTAGAAAAAGAACTACTTAAAAATCCTCAACTATTAGAAATATTGAAAACCAAAGGAAAAATTAATAAAATTGAAATTAAGAAAACTATTGAACTAATAAATAAAACTAAGAGCTGGTTTTATGAAAAAACAATAAAATAGATAAACCTTTGGTTAATTTAATTTAAAAAAAGAAAGAAGAAAACCAAATTACTAGTATCAAGAATGAAAAGGGTGAAGCTACCACCAAGGAAGAGGAAATTAAAACAATAATTAGGAATTATTTTGCCCAACTATATGCCAACAAATTTGACAATCTTAGTGAAATGGATACATATTTACAAAAATATAAATTGCCCAGATTAACAGAAGAGGAAGTAAAATACTTAAATAACCCCATCTCAGAAAAAGAAATTGAACAAGCCATTGATGAACTCCCTAGGAAAAAATCTCCAGGGCCAGATGGATTTACATGAATTCTATCAAACATTTAAAGAACAATTAATTCCAATACTATATAGACTATTTGGGAAAATAGGTGAAAAAGGAGTCTTACCAAATTCTTTTTATGATACAAATATGGTGTTGATACCTAAACCAGGAAGAGTCAAAATAGAGAAAGAAAATTATAGACCAATTTCTCTAATGAATATAGATGCAAAAATTTTAAACAAAAAAAAATACTAGCAAATAGATTGCAGCAACTTATCACAAGAATAATACACTATGACCAGGTAGGATTTATACCAGGAATGCAGGGTTGGTTCAATATTAGGAAAACTATCAGCATAATTGAGCATATCAACAACAAAACCAACAGAAACCACATGATCATCTCAATAGATGCAGAAAAAGCTTTTGATAAAATACAACACCCATTCCTATTAAAAACACTAGAAAGCATAGGTATAAATGGAGTCTTCCTTAAAAAAAAAAATTAGCATCTATCTAAACCCTTCAGCAAGCATTATATGTAATGGGGACAGGCTAGAAGCATTTCCAATAAGATCGGGTGAAACAAGGATGTCCATTATCACCACTGTTATTCAATATTGTACTGGAAACATTAGCTTTAGCAATAAGAGAAGAAAAAGAAATTGAAGGCATTAGAATAGGCAAAGAAGAAACAAAGCTATCACTCTTTGCAGATGACATGATGATATACTTAGAGAATCCTAGAGAATCAAGTAAAAAACTACTTGAAATAATAAA
Source organism: Phascolarctos cinereus (assembly GCF_003287225.1). NCBI lineage: Eukaryota > Metazoa > Chordata > Mammalia > Diprotodontia > Phascolarctidae > Phascolarctos > Phascolarctos cinereus. The sequence continues at coordinate 76,484,351 of NW_027556098.1, forward strand.
CAACTTTAGCAAAGTTGCAGGCTATAAAATAAACCCACATAAATCATCAGCATTTCTATATATTACCAACAAAGCCCAACAGCAAGAGATAGAAAGAGAAATCCCATTTAAACTTACTGTAGACATTATAAAATATTTAGGAGTCTACCTACCGAAACAAACCCAGGAACTCTATGAACACAATTAAAACACTTTTCACACAAATAAAATCAGATCTAAATAATTGGAAAAACATCAGTTGCTCATGGGTAGGCCAAGCTAATATAATAAAAATGACAATCCTACCTAAGCTAATTTACTTATTCAGTGCCATACCAATCAAACTACCAAAAATTATTTTATAGAGTTAGAAAAAATAATAACAAGATTCATTTGGAAAAACAAAAGGTCCAGAATATCAAAGGAACTAATGAAAAGAAATGCAGGGGAAGGGCCTAGCAATTCCAGATCTTAAATTGTATTATAAAGCAGATCATCAAAACTGCTTGGTACTGGCTAAGAAATAGGGAGGTGGATCAGTGGAATAGGTTAAATATGCAAGACACAGTAGTCAATGACTATAGTAATCTATTATTTGATAAACCCAAAGACCCCAGCTTCTGGGATAAGAACCCACTCTTTGAAAAAAACTGCTGGGAAAACTGGAAAAGAGTATGGCAGAAACTAGGCATAGACCCAAATCTCACACCATATACCAAAATAAAGTCAAAATGGGTTCATGATTTGCATATAAAGGCTGATACCATAAGTAAACTGGGAGAACAAGGAATAGTTTACCTATCAGATCTATGGAGAACAGAAGAATTCATGACCAAACAGGAGATAGAGAACATTATGAAAAGCAAAATGGATCCTTTTGATTACATTAAATTGAAAAGTTTTTGCACAAACAAAGCCAATGCAACTAAGATTAGAAGGAAGGTAGAAAATTGGGAAAGAATTTTTACAACCAGTCTCTCTGATAAAGGCCTCATTTCTAAAATATATAGAGAATTAAGACAAATTTATAAGAACACAAGCCATTCCCCAATTGATAAATGGTCAAAGGATATGAACAGACAGTTCTCAGATGAAGAAATTAAAGCCATCTATAGTCATATGAAAAAATGCTCTAAATCATTATTGATTAGAGAAATGCAAATCAAAACAACTCTGAGGTACCACATCACACCTATCAGATTGGCCAACATGACAAAACAGGAAAATGATAAATGTTGGAGAAGATGTGGGAAAATTGGAATACTAATACATTGTTGGTGGAGTTGTGAAATGATCCAACCATTTTGGAGAACAATTTGGAACTATGCCCAAAGGGCTACAAAAATGTGCATACCCTTTGATCCAGCAATAGCACTTCTAGGGCTATATCCCAAAGAGATCAAACAAATGGGAAAAGGACCACATGTACAAAAATATTCATAGCAGCTCTTTTTGTGGTGGCAAAGAATTGGAAATTGAGAGGATGCCCAACAATTGGGGAATGGCTGAGCAAGTTGTGGTATATGAGTGTAATGGAATACTATTGTGCTATAAGAAATGATGAGCAGGCTGACTTCAGAAAAACCTGGAAAGACTTATATGGTCTGATGCTGAGTGAAGTGAGCAGAACCAAGAAGACTTTGTACACAATAACAGCCACATTATACAATGACTAATATAGTTAAACTGAATCCTTCTCATCATTACAAGGATCTAAGACATCTCCAGAGGCCTCAGGATGGAAAATGCTGTCCACATTCCAGAGAAAGAATTATGGAAATCTATTCACTATCACTTATTTTTTACCTTCTGTTGAGTTTTGTTTCATCTTTGGTTCTACTACCTAAATGGTAAAATAATGTTCTGTATTACATGATCAAACACTTGTCCCACTGAGGTTGCAAATGCCTTTCTTCATTAGGCAGTTCCCACCTACGTGGTGAATCAATGCACCTTTTATAAAGTACTGAATAGGAAGTGAGGGTTTCTCTTATTGGTTTTAATTTTTACTTACAACTTCGCTAATGTGAAAATATGTTTAATGGGTATATAAATGTAAAGCCTATATCAGATCGTGCACAGTCTTGGGGAGGGTTGGGGAAGGAAGGGGGAGAAAAATTTTCAACTCAAAAGCACATGGAAGTGATTGTTGATAAATCAAAATAAATTAATAAAATTTTAAAAAAAGGAAAGAAAAAGAAAATGAAACAAAAAAAAACCCTCTAACCCATTACTTCCTATAATCTGGCTTCCATCTCCATTGCCATACTTAAAGTAAATACTTGAAAAACACAAAAAACACAACAGCACAAACTCCTGTTCTTCACATTTGATGGCCTTTTCTTTTATTATTTTCATATGATTAGCTCCAAAGCACCGTTTAATGCTAATGCTAATTCTGTCTTGATTGAATTTCTATTCTTTTTTTTTTTTTTTGCTTCTGTAGCATTCTACTACCTAGGATCTCTTCTGCCATCCTAAAGACTAATTCTTTATGTCCTTCACACTCTCCTTTTTTAACTCCCTAAATGTGAATTAGTTCTTTGAAGTTTGATTTCTCAGTAATTTACTTTTCACTCCCTGTATCCTCTTTGAGATCTCATTTATTTTCACAAACATGTGCCTGGAGTTCTTATTATGTGCCTGGAGAATTACATAGGTAAATAAGATACAATCTTTGCTTAGGAGGCACTTATAATCTAAAAGGGTACATAGGGCATTACTGAAATTCAGAGTACAAATGATGAGATTCAAGATGTGTGTGTGGTGAGGTCTTCAGGAAAGAATTAGTTCAGGCTGTCTCCAAATCAATCGTAGGCATTTATTCCAGTTGAAACACATACCAGCAGGCCCCTCCTTAAGGGAGTTCACACACCAGGCTGGAGAGGCTAGGGATTAAAGTGGCATACCTACTGCAGGTGGGTAGATGTAGTATTCAAGGACAGAAAAGTGAGATAATCAGGGATAGTTAGGCAAGTAGGAGGAATTGAAGTAGCTCAGAGTTTCCTGGATATCTAGGCAAATCATTATTCTACTGTTCAGCCCTTTTGCTCAGAAAGGAAGGTCCCCAGTTAGTTTTGGTATTTCATTTGAATCTCACTGTCTCCTAAAGTAGCTTTAAGTAGCACTTCATATAATGGGCTTCTAATTGGCCAGTAGAGAGGCTTCTGTTTTTCCTATCAATATATTAACAAATAAATAATGTAAATGTACGTTGAAGACAACTCTCATACAACACTGGCCTTATTCTATCTTTTGACATCCAATTGGATGCATGAAAATAATAACATATATTCAACTTTTCTGTATATCAAAAACAAATAAGAAACATTTATCTCAAACTAGATATCAATCTGGTTGCTGACTTTGACATTTCTGTTGATTTTCAATCTTTAAATCATCAACCACTCAATGTTGGAATATAAGTGACATCTTAAAATGGCCTTTGCTTTGTTCTTTATATGCAGTTGGCGACTGCATTTTGCCCATTCATCATTATGCTTCTAAAGTCTGTCTCTGTTTTCCTATGGATGCTAATCATCCAAATTGGCTTAACTTTATGTTTAAATTACTGCAATCTTTCTCTTTTTCTGGTCTCTATTCTTATGCTACAGCCTAGAGGCAAAATGGTGACAAAGAAAGATTATCTGAGTTCAGAAGAGCTCTGGATTCACCTTTGAACTCTACAGCTTGTAGCATTCTGAGCAGAAAATTTAATAGCTTTATGACTATGAGGAAATCAACTCATCTTGTCAAGCCTCAATTTTTCATATTAAAATTGGGATAATAACTCATGTGTCATCTACCCTCATGGAATTCTTAGAAAGGTTAAACTGATAACACATTTAGGGCACTTTATAAACTTGAAATCAATATAAAGTATAACTATCTGTTCTGTTCACTGTCTAATTTATTTCTAAATAACATAGCTAGCAACGCAAGTTAATAATTTAATAACAAATTAATAATAATAATAACTAGCATTTCTATAGCACTCTAAGGTTTGAAAAGCAGTTTACATATGTTTACTCATTTGATCCTCACAATATTCCTATGATTTAGCTATTATTAGTATCCGCAAATTTTACAGATGAGGAATTTGAAGCAGAGGTTAAGTGACATGCTCAGATTCACACAGATAATGTCTTCGGCTGGATCTGAACACAGAATTTCTTTATTCCTAATCCAGCAATCTATCCATTTGACAAACTAACTACCTCATTAAATGCTTATTGCTAAGTTAAATGCTAAGGAGAAAAAGTGAACACACATACACATAACAGCCCCTGCTCATAAGGATCTCACAATAAAGGGAGACATAGCATACCAACTATTTAATATATACATACAGTCTATATATACACACATAGATACAAATATATATATATATATATATATATATATATATATATACACAAATATGTGTGTACACATGTGCATACAAGTGCCATGTAAATGTTCACCTTCAGTTAGCCCATTGTGAATCCTTCTATATGTAGTTTAATATTTAACCTGATTTTGTTTATCTATAGAAGGCTTACACAACCTATGGCCCATTGGCCAATTTAGGTTATTGAATAAACCCCCATGAATCAGCTGCATTTCTATATATTACCAGCAAACCCCAACAGCAAGAGATAGAAAGAGAAATTTCATTTATCAAAGTTATTGTAGACATTATAAAATATTTAGGAGTCTACCTCTCAAAACACACCCAGGAATTATATGAACACAATTACAAAACACTTTTCACACAAATACAGTCAGATCTAAATAATTGGAAAAATTTTATTTTATTTATTGCTTATAGGTAGGCTGAGCTAATATAATAAAAATGACAATTCTACCTAAGCTAATTTACTTATTGAGTGCCATACCAATCAAACAACCAAAAATTATTTTATAGAGTTAGAAAAATAATAAGATTCATTTGGAAGAACAAAGGTCCAGAATGTCAAGGGACAAGGAAAGTAATGAAAAGAAATGCAGGGTAATGTAGCCTAGCAATTCCAGATCTCAAACTGTATTATAAAGCAGCAATAATCAAAACTGCTTGGTACTGGCTAAGAAATAGAGTGGTGGATCAGTGGAATAGGTTAAGTATGCAAAATAAATTAGTCAATGACTATAGTAATCTATTATTCGACAAACCCAAAGATCCCAGCTTCTGAGATGAGAACCCACTCTTTGGAAAAAAAAAAAAACTGCTGGAAAAACCAGAAAAGAGTATGGCAGATAGTAGGCATTGATCAAAATCTCACACCATATACCAAAATAAAGTCAAAATGGGTTCATGATTTAGATATGAAGGCTGTTAATGTAAGCAAACGGGGAGAGCAAGAAATAGTTTACCTATCAGATTTATGGAGAACAGAAGAATTCATGACCAAACAGGAGGTAGAGAACATTATGAAAAGCAAAATGGATAACTTTGATCACATTAAATTGAAAAGTTTTTGCACAAAGCCAATGCAACTAAGATTAGAAGGATGTAGAAAATTGGGAAAGAATTTTTACAACCAGTCTCTTTGATAAGGGCCTCATCTGTAAAATATATAGAGAATTATGTCAAATTTATCAGAATATAAATCATTCCCCAATTGATAAATGGTCAAAGGATATGAACAGGGAGTTCTCAGATGAAGAAATTAAAGCCATCTGTAGCCATATGAAAAAATGCTCTAAATCACTATCAATTAGAGAAATGCAACTCAAAACAACTCAGGTACCACATCACACCTATCAGATTGGCCAAGATGAGAAAACAAGAAAATGATAAATGTTAGAGAACATGTGGGAAAATTGGAACACTAATACATTGTTGGTGGAGTTGTGAAATGATCCAACCATTTTGGAGAGCAATTTGCAACTCTGCCCAAAGGGCTATAAACATGTGCATACCTTTAGACCCAGCAATAGCAACTGTAGGGCTATATCCCAAAGAAATCATACAAATGGAGAAAGGTCCCACATGTACAAAAATATTCCTAGCCTCTCCTTTTGTGGTGGCAAAGAATTGGAAATTGCAAGGATGCCCATCAATTGGGGAATGACTGAGCAAATTGTGGTGTATGAATGTAATGGAATACTATTGTGCTATAAGAAATGATGAACAAGCTGACTTTAGAAAATCCTGGAAAGACTTGTATGGTCTGATGCTGAGTGAAGTGAGCAGAATCAAGAGAACGTTGTACACAATAACAGCCACATTGTGTGATGAATAATATTGATAAACTTAGCCCTTCCCAGCAATACATGGACCTGAGACATCTCCAAAGGCCCCATGATGCTATCCACAGCCAAAGAGAGAACTATGGAGTTTGAATGCGGAGAGAAGCACACTATTTGCTATTTTTTTCTCTTCTGTTAAGTTTTGTTTCCTCTTTCTGGTGGTTCCTCCTATTAGTTCTAATTCGTACTTGCAACATCACTAATTTGAAAATATGTTTAATAGGAATGTATATATGTAGCCTATATCAGATTGTGTACCATCTTGGGGAGGGTGGTGGGGAGGAAGGGGGAGAAGAATTTTAAACTCAAAAGCATATGGAAGTGATTTTTGATAAATCAAAATAAATTAATAAAAATTTTTAAAAAATCATTCATATGATAGCTCTTGAATGCTAAAAAAAAAAAAGCAACATATCCGAAACTCAACTTATTATCATTCTTCCAAAACTTTTCTTTTCATCACTTCCCTATAGAAGGAAATTAGTTTGGAAGGTATTTGAAGACACCACTATAATTCTAATCGCTCAGGCTCATAACCTTGATGAGGTCCCTTATTCCTGATTCTCACCCCTTATATCCAATGTCTTTTCAAGGTCTTTAAATTTAACCTTTGTAACATACCTCCCATATACCTCCTCACCTCTGAAATTACTACAACCCAGGTGCAGGTCCTTATCACTTCACACTTCGACTACTTCAACAGCCTGACTGTTGGTCTCTCTGTCACAAATTACCACTGCTGTCCATTCTTTGTTCAGCTGTCAAAGTGATCTTACTAAAACTCTCACATTGGATATTGGATAAAATCAGGTGGCTTCCTGTCTCCTCTTGGAACAAGTATAAAATCCTTCGTTTGACATTCAGAAACCTTCACAACTAGCCAGTAACTCTGTGCCCCTCATACATGAATTATCTATCTTCTCATATTTTATATGTCCTGTTCTTCCTACAAACGCTAAGATCCAGTGATGCTGACCTCCTCGCCATTCCTTTAAAAAACATTCTATCTCTTAACTCCGAGTGCTTCAATTATTTTGCAAAAACTTTTTCTTAATTTAATATGATCAAAATCACCCATTTTACATTTCATAATTCTGTCTCTCATTTTTTCCATAAAATCTTCTGTTCTCCATAGATCTGACAAACATTCCTTGCTCTCCTATTTTGTTTATGATATCACACTTTATACTAAATTATGTGCCCATTTGGCCCTTAGTATAGAGTATCAGTTCTTGGTCTATACATAGTTTCTGCCATACTATTTGATAGTTTTCCCAGCAATTTTTGTCAAATAGTGATTTTTTAAAATTTTTTTTCTTTTTTTTTTAGTGAGGCAATCTGGGTTAAGTGACTTGCCCAAGGTCACCAGCTAGTACATGTCAAGTGTTTGGTCTGAGACCAGATTTGAATTCAGGTTCTTCTGACTTCAGGGCCAGTGCTCTATCCACTGCACCACCTAGCTGCCCCCAAATAGTGATTTCTTGTCCCGAAAACTTGGGTCTTTGGGTTTATCAAATGCTAGATTACTACGGTCATTTACTATTGAGTTTTGTGTAACTAATCTATCCCACTGATCCACTACTCTATTTCTTAGCCAGTACAAGATTGTTTTGATGATCCCTGCTTTATGTTACATTTTGAAATCTGGTAGAGTTATACCATATTTTTCACTTTTTTTTTCATTGTTCCCCTTGATATTAGTCACCTTTTGCTCTAGATGAATTTTGTTAATATTTTTTTTCTAGCTCTTTAAAATAGTTTTGGTAGTTTGATTGGTATGGCATTGAATAAGCAAATTCATTTAGGAAGAATTGTTATTTTTATGATATTGGATTGGCTTATCCATGAGCAATTGCTATTTTTCCAGTTGTTTAGATTGAGCTTTGTTAGTTGAGAAGTGTTTTGTAATTGTGTTCATATACTTCTTGGGTTCTTCTTGGCAGGTAGACTCCCAAGTATATTTTATTGTCTACATTTATTTTATTTTTTAATTTAAATATTTTCTTTTCCCCAATTACACATAGCAACAATTAACATTTATTTAAAAAAAAAGTTCTGTTGTCTTTCCCTGTCCCTTCCCTTCCCACTTCATTTCAATACTGATATATATATATATATATATATATATATAATATATATATATATTATATATATATATATATATATATATATATATATATTATATATATATTATGTATGTGTGTGTGTGTGTGTGTGTGTGTGTGTGTGCACGTGTGTGTTCATGCTTGTGTGTGGGGGGGTGGGGGGGTGGGTGTGTGCAGTCAGGCAAAACATGTTTCCATATTAGTCCCATTGTGAAAGAAAACACAGGAGATCAAAACAAAAAAGAAAAAAAATAAAGAAAAAAAGTTGACTGAAATCTGCATTCATACTACATCACTTCTTTTTCTGGAGTTGAATAGCATATTTTATCATACGTCCTTCAGAATGTTCTTGATCATTCTATTGTTGAGAATAGCTAAGTGACTTACAGTTGATCATAATACAATTTCCTAGTATTATTGTACACAATGGTTTCCTCATTCTCCTCATTTCACTTTGCATCAGTTCACATAAGTCTTTCCAGGTTTTTCTGAGAGCATCTTGCTCATTATTTCTTATAACACAATATTATTCCATCAAAATCACACACAACTTGTTCAGCCATGTCCCAATTGATGAACAGACCCTCAATTTCCAAATCTTCTCCACCAACAAAAGAGTTGCTATAAAATATTTTCATACCTATAGGGCCTTTTCCTTTTCCTTTCTTTTTAAAAAGTCTTTACCATCAGATTCACCAGTGATAGTGCCTGATCAAAGTATATGCATGGTTTTATAGCCCTTTCAGCATAGTTCAAAATTTCTCTACAGTGTAGTTGATACAGTATACTACTTGACAACATTTCTGATTTCTTGAAATATAGCTCTGGAAACCCAAAGTTTGATAAATAAAGCCCAATGGGACTCAACTGGAGCTTCCTGACTATGCCTTTAAACCTCACTCTGGCTCTCACTAATTGGCCAATAATAGGTCCCAGACCGAGCCTCACTTGCTCACTGTTTTGTTTATGTATTGATGGCTCAGAGTGAGTGTAAATAGCAATTGTTTCTATTCTGGCCAGAATTCTTGAGAGTGTTTCCTTTCCAGATTGATTCTTTTGAAAAAGCAAACTAGGCCATCTTTTGCCTCAATTTTTATCTAGCTTCTCATCTAACTTTTAATCACTGAATGGGTGTTATCTCAGACAAATTGAGAAGGTGGGAAGACCTTAGTTCAAAAAGGACAAAGTCTGCCACTGCTTGAGGCTGTCATCATCCTGACCTGTCTTGCCACTGGATTCCAATTGATTCTGGAGGAGAGAATGAGGCTGAAGACTTTACTCATCCTTGTCTCACTTAAATCCAATTCATTTGAAAGTCAAGGCAACACCCTCCTTATGTCATTGGCCCTATTTGAGAATGAAGGATGTGAGGCACCTAGGTGTCACAGTGGATAAAGCACCAATCCTGGAATCAGGAGAGACTGACTTCAAATCCAGCCTCAGACACTTGACACTTAACTTGCCGTGTGACTCTTGGCAAGTCACTTAACCCCATTGCCTACTGTGAGAGAGAGAGAGAGAGAGAGAGAGAGAGAGAGAGAGAGAGAGAGAGAGAGAGAGAGAATGAAGGATGAACAACCTTCACCAACAGTGCATTAGAGTCTCAATTTTTCCACATTTCCTTCAACACTGGCTTTTTCTGTCATATTAGCCAATCTAATAAGTGTGAGGTAGCACTTCAGAATTGTTTTTTAACTCCCATTTTTCTAGCCAGTAGTGATCTAGATCATTGCCTCAAGTAACTATAGAAACCTCCAATGATTTCATCTGAAAGCTGGTTGTTCAGATCCTGTTACCATTTATCAATTGAGGAGTGCTTATTTTTATAAATACTACTTAGTTGCTTCTCTCTTTCCTCTCGGCCTGGACGGCAGCAGTATGGGAAAGTGCTGTGGTCTTCATACTGCTAGAAAGTTCCAATGCCACAGGAGAAACCAAAAGTGGCATGACAAACAATATAAGAAAGCTAATTTGGGCACTGTCTTGAAGGTCAATCCATTTGGAGGAGCATCTCATGCAAAAGGGATTGTCTTGGAAAAAGTTGGCGTGGAAGCCAAGCAGCCCAATTCTGCCATCAGGAAGTGTGTGAGAGTCCAGCTCATTAAAAATGGCAAAAAAAATCACTGCCTTTGTTCCCAGTGATGGCTGCTTGAACTTTATTAAGGAAAATGATGAAGTTTTGGTACCTGGATTTGGTCAAAAAGGTCATGCTGTTAGTGATATTCCTGGAGTCCAATTCAAGATTGTAAAAGTTGCATATGTTTCTCTTCTGGCCTTGTACAAAGGCAAGAAGGAAAGACCAAGATCATAAAAACTGTATAATGTCTTTGTCATAGTAAAAAAAATTCATGTAAAAATAAATAAATATTACTTAGTTCTCTTTATTTTTGATAAATGAGTTCTTCATCAGAGAAACTTGCTTTAATTTTTTTGTTATGATTACATTGTATTTCTTTTCATCTTATCTCCCCTCCATTTACCTTACTCTCTTTCTTTTCACCCTATCTATTCTCAAAAATGTTTTGTTTCTGAATCTTATCTCCCTTAATCTACCTTCCTTTTTATCCACACACCTCCCTCTCACTTTCTCTTATCCTCTTCCACTCATACTTTCCTGTATGGTAAGAGATTTCCATACCCAACTGCATGCGTACCTTAGTATCTGTTTTATCCAATTTTGATGAGAGTAAGGTTAATACCCTCTCCATTGAGCTCCTCCATTTTCCCCTCCATTGTAAAAGTTATTTTGTGCCTCATTTGTGTCAGATAATTTATCCCATTCTACTTTTTCCTTTCTCCTGTCAGTGAATTCCTCTTTCTCATCAATTATTTTTTTAGATATTTATCTCATTATGTTAAATTCACATCTGTGTATTTTATGTATACTTTTTCTAACTGTCTTAATAATGAAAAATTTTAGGACTTACAAGTATCATTTTCCCATGTAGGAATGTAAACAATTTAACTTTATTGAATGACTTATGATTTATCTTTCCTGGTTCCTTTTATATACTTTTCTTGAATCTTGTACTTTCTTTAATTTTATTTTTAATTTATAGAATAAAGCAAGCATTTTCATTACATAGTATAATAAAAAACAATTGTACATGAAACCACAAATCTGCTATGCACAACTTTCTATTCCTTTCAAATATACAATAAAATTATCATGTCCATTTTTTTCTTCCCTCCAACCCCCACCGTAGAGATGTCTACCATCAGACACAAATAGGTATTTATATGTAAAATTATTCTATACACACTTCCATTTATCTCTTCTTTCTCAGGATGCAGATAGTATCTTTCTTCATACACCCTTTATATGTAATCGGGGTGTTTATAATAGACCAAAAAAACCTGGATTTGCTCAAGGTCATTCTTAAAAGAACATTACTGTTACTTTATGGAATGTTCCCTTGGTTCTGCTCATTCCACTCTTTGTTATTTCATCTAAGTCTTCCATGTGTTTCTAAAGTCACTGAGCTCATCATTTCTTATAGCACAGTAGCATTGTATCACAAACATATACTACAACCTTTTCAGTCATTCACCAATTGATACAGGCACCCCTGAAATTTCCAGTTCTTTGCCACCACAAAGAGAGCTGCTAAACATTTAGAACATATAGGTTCTTTATTTTAAATGTTTTCCCTACTCATCTTTGTAAATAGACCAAGTAGTGGTATTGCTTGGTCAAAGGGAATTGGTAGTTTAATAACAATTTGGGCATAACTCCCAAAGGAGCTTGGATTACAACCAAGGATCAATTACCCAGAGAAAATCAGCATGATCTTTCAGGGGTGGAGATGGATATTCAACAAATAGGGGACTTCCATACCATCCTGATAAAAAGACTAGAGCTCAACAGAAAATTTCATCTTCAAATATAAGACTCAAGAGAGACATAAAAAGGTAAATGGGACAGAAAGAAACATGTTATTAATGAGAGCAAACTATTTACATCCCTGCAAGGGAAGATGACACTTGTAACTCTTCAGAACTGTATTGTTATTACACCATGTTAAAGGGGTATACATAAAGGGGGTGAGTATAAATTGACTTTGATGTAATGATGGAAAAAATCTAATCAAGTGGGTTAAACAGATCTAGGTAAGTGAATTAATCTGATCTAACTAAGAAAACGTACTGAGAGAAAAGGAAAGGAAGAGGCACACAAGGGTAAATTACATTACAGGAAAAGGCACAAAAACCTATTACACCAGAGGGAAAGAAAGGAGGAAGATGAACGTTGTTTGAACCTTACTCTCACCAGATTTGGCTCAAGAAGGGAATAACATAATTGGTTAGGTACCGAAATCTAACATGTCCTATAGGCAGTAGGAGGGAAAAGCAGAAAGAAAAAGGAGGGGGGTAATAGAAGGGAGGTGGGACTGAGGGAGGTGGTGGTCAAAAGCAAAACATTAGTGAGGAGGGAAAAGGAGAAAGGAGAAAGAAAAGCATAAACGGGGTGGGAGGTTGGAGGAAGGATACAGAGAAAGGCACAGACAGTAATCATAATTGTGAATGTGATATATAAATGTAATTAAATACTATTGTTTTGTAAGAAATGATGAACAGGCAGCCTTCAGATAAACCTGGAAAGACTTGTATGGTTTGATGCTGAGTGAAATGAGCAGAACCAGGAGAATGTTGCACACAGTAACAACCATGCTGTGTGATGACTAACATTGACAGACTTAGCCCTTCTCAGCAATGCAAGGATCTAAGACATTTCCAAAGGTCTCATGATGGAAAATACTATCCACATCTAAAGAAAGAAATATGGAGTTTGAATGCAGATCAAAGCATACTTTTTGCTATTTTTTTCTTCTGTTGTGTTTTGTTTCCTCTTTCCTTAGAACCAATTGGTTCTAATTCTTCCTTACAACATCACTAATGTAAATATATGTTTAACAGGAATGTATATGTATAGCCTATATTGGATTGAGAGCCATCTTGTGGAGTGAGGGGGGAGGGGGAGAAAAATTTAAAACTCAAAAGCTTATGGAAATGATTGTTTTTTCAAAATGTTTTATTGAATTATCAACAATCACTTCCATAAGCTTTTGAGTTCACAAAAGATAAAACAATGACTCAGGGCAAACATAAAGCAGTAAAAATAGATAAAAGAAAGTGCAGAACAGGGGTCTTCCTGAGACAACTGGTCATCTGAAGAAACATGCCTGGGAGAAGTTTCACCCCTGTGAATATTAAACACCTCCTGGCTAGGGACCCCTTAAACAAAAGGTAGGAAGCCCTGGGGTTAGCTAGGTTGTGAGGCTACCTTGCCCCAGCTACAGGAACTTTTACCCATGGGACAGTGAAAGGAGTTGGGCATCTGAGCAAGGGAAGATAACAGACTTCTGCTCACAAGGAATGCCAGATCCAGCTGTGCTGTGGAGATGTAGTGGGGGCAAGACAGAACCAGCACACACCTGATGAGTTCAGGAGCAGTGAGTGGGGTGAGGATACTGCTGACTGTAGGCACCTACAGGAAGCTGGAGGTCTTGATTTTGGTTCGAGGTCAGAGAAGAGAACTGAAGGAGGATCTGAGTCCAGAGGCACCATCCCCGATACCCCAGGACTAGAGGTGATTACAAAAATTAAGCTATTAGAAATGCAAGGCAAAGGAGAAAGAATCCAACCATAGAAAGTTACTATGGGAATAGAGAAGGCCAGGGTTCGTCTTCAGAGGAGGATAGTGAAGTAAAGAAACCCTCTTCTGCCCCAAAGAGTAGTATCAAATGGTCACTATATATATGTGTGTGTGGATAGATAGATAGATAGATAGATATAGATATGAACTTAAAGACTTTAAATATCAAATGAGAAAGATTGAGGAAAATCTAAAAGAAAAATAAGAACAATCCAAGAAAACAAGAAGAAAATGAAAACAAAAATCAGCCAATTAGAAAAGGAGATCCAGAATCTCAAAGAAGAAAAAAATTTCTCGAAAATGAGAATTGGGCCCAAGGCGGCTGGTTTCAGACAGCTCAAGACTGAGGGGCACTTCACGTGATTTGCCTCCCACAGCCGCCAAGATAGCGCCTGGACTTTCCTACCAGACTCCATTCCCCCCCCCCCCCGCCCCGGCTTTCCTGCCTTGACCCGGTTCGCAGCCATGGCCTTGTGCAACCGCCTTGCTCTGCTCCCGGGTTTGGCGCTGCTTCTGACAGCTGCTTGACCGCCGCTGACGCCACCTTCGATGTGCTCGAGCTCATGGAGGACTACTTCGAGCCGCGCATGGCCGGTACTGGCAGTGCCGGCCTCATGCTGCTAGAGTTCTTCGCGCCCTGGTGTGGACATTGTAAGAGGGTTGCCCCAGAATTTGAAGCTGCAGCAACCAGGCTAAAAGGTATAGTTCCTTTGGCAAAGGTTGACTACTGCCAACTCAAATACTTGTAATAAATATAGAGTCAGTGGCTATCCCAGCCTGAAAATATTTAGAAACGGTGAAGAATCAGGTGCCTATGATGGCCCTGGGACAGCTGGTGGAATTGTGAGTCATCTGAAGAAGGAGGCAGGACCTGCCTCAGTTCCTCTCATGTATATAGAAGATTTTGGAAAGTTCATTAGTGACAAATCTGCTTCTATAGTCGGTTTCTTCAGAGACTTATTCAGTGAGTCTCACTCAGAGCTCCTAAAAGCAGCTACAAAAGAGGGAAAACTACCAATTTGCACACACCAATGTTGATGCCCAGGTGAGGAAGTATGATGCTGATGCAGAGGATATCACCTTGTTCTGCCTCCACATCTGGCTAACACATTTGAGGGAAATGGTGTACAGTACACAGAGAAAAAGATAACCAGCGGCAAAATTTAAAAAAAAATTATTCAGGAGAACATTTTTGGTATTTGCCCTCTCATGACAGAAGACAACAAAAACTTATTCCAGGGCAAGGATGTACTTGTGGCTTACTATGATGTGGACTATGAAATAAATACTAAAGGATCCAACTACTGGAGAAACAGAGTAATGATGGTGGCACAGAGATTCCTGGAATCTGGAAAGAAACTCAGCTTTACTGTTGCTAGTTTTAAATTTTTAGTCATGAACTTTCTGACTTCGGCTTGGAAAGAACCTTTCGAGAGGTCTCTGTTGTTGCCATCAAAACTGCAAAAGGAGACAAATATGTTATGCAAGAGGAATTCCCTGTGATGGGAAGGCCCTGGAGCGATTCATGTAGAATTACTTTGATGGCAACCTAAGGAGATACTTAAAGTCTGAACTTATCCCAGAGAATAATGATGGACCGGTGAAGGTAGTTGTATCTGAGAACCTTGATGAAATTGTGAATAAACATAAAGATGTTCTGATAGAATTTTATGCCCGTTGGTGTGGTCAAAAAATTGGAACCCAAGTACAATGAGTTGAGAGAAAAGCTCAGCAAAGATCCCAATGGTGTCATAGCAAAGATGGATGCTACAGCCAATGATGTGCCTTCCCCATATGAAGTCGGAGGCTTCCCTACCATCTACTTCTCTCCAGCCAACAGTGAGCAGAATCCAAGGAAATATGAAGGTGACCATGAAGTTTCTGACTTTATTAACTACCTACAAAGAGAAGATACAAATCTTCCTGTGATGCAAGAGGAAAAATCCAAAAAGAAGGCAGAGGAAGATCTCTAAAGTAGCAGTCAAAAACAGACAACTTTGTAAAAAGACTCTTTTACCAGTGATGGGGCAGTCAGTGCCTCAGGGATAAGTGGGCAGTGTGGATACCATTTGAATCCTGTTTAATTTTCTTTAAGCTGTTTCTTTAGATGCATTGTTAATGGAAACACCAAGACGAGCTGATTTGTTTGTGGTGTGGGGGGATAGGGGTGGGGAAGGATTATTTGTGTTGGAGGAATATTGAAGGGAGAGGGGAGTTGAGCTTCCAATTTTTTCTTTTTGTATATTTGGAACAGTGACAATAAATGAATCCCCTTTAAACTTAAAGAAAAGAAAAGAAAGAAAATCAGAATTGGGAAGATGCGCAACGGCTAAGGCAGTGAAGCACCTGCCAGGTCCGATAGAGTGTCTGAGCCCCGACACCGCTGCTCCCGACCCGTGGTAACCCTGTGTGACCTCAAGGCTGTGATAAAAAAATGCCGACATGTAGGAGGAGACGCAGCAGGACTCAGTAGAATGTGCCACCCAGGCCCTGGAGAAATATAACGTAAAGAAAGACATAGCAGCCCACATCAAGAAGGAGTTGGACAAGAAGTACAACCCCACCTGGCACTGCGTCGTGGGGAGGAACTTCGAAAGCCACGTGACGCATGAGAGAAAGGACTTCATCTACTTCTACCTGGGCCAGATCGCCATTCTCCTGTTCAAGTCTGATTGGAGCGTGGCCTGTGCCTCCTGCCCGGAAAGCCTTCCGGATCACAAGGACTGCAGCCTAAATTCCAAATATAAGAGACTGAATGATCTTCAATGTTGCCATGGGAACACCTCCAGCTTTAAGCCTTTATTGTGTTGTTGTACAGGACATCCTATGCACTAGTTTGTTGTGGTTATAAAACGATTAGCCAAAAAAAAAATCAGAATTGGGTAAGGGGAAGCTAATGAAGTTATAAGAGATCAGAAAATAATAAAACAGAATAAAAATAATGCAAAAATGGAAGAGATGACTTGTTCAGTTTCTTTTTTTCTAAAATGGGGTTATTTAAGTATTTTATTTCCTCTTCTGTTAATCTTGGCAATTTATATTTTTGTAAATATTCATCATTTCACCTAGATTACCAGATTTATTGGCATACACTTGAACAAAATAGCTCCTCATTATTGCTTTATTTTCCTCTTTATCGGTGGAGAATACAAGTTTTTCCTTTTTTATACTGGTAATATGATTTCCTTCTTTCCTTTTTAAATCAAATTAACAAAGGTTTATCTATTTTTTTATAAAACCACCTCTTAGTTTTATTCTTTTAGTTAATTATTTTCTTTAGTATTTTCTTATTATCATTTTCTTAATCTTTTTTGATTTTCAGAATTTTTAAAGTGGCATTTAATTATGGGAGACTTAATTTGTTATATTTCTAACTTTTTTTTTGTTGCATGCCCAATGCATTCATCTCTTTCTCTATTTTATTCATGTAAGCGTTTAGAGATATCAAATTTATCCTAAGAACTGCTTTGAATACATCCCATGAGTTTTGATGTCAGCTCATTATTGCCATCCTCTTTGATGAAGTTATTGTTTGTATGATTTGTTGTTTGACCCACTCATTCTTTAAGATTACATTATATAGTTTCCAATTAATTTTTAGTCTGTCTTTCCATGGCCTTTCATTGCATATAATTTTATTGCATCATGATCTGAAAAGGATGCATTTAATATTTCTGCCTTTCTGTATTGGATTGTGAGGTTTTTATGTCCTAGAAAATTGTCAAAGGTTATGAATATCAGTTTTCAGATGAAGAAATTAATGCTATCTGTAGTCATCTGAAAAAAATACTCTAAACTGCTATTGATTTGAGAAACTTTGAGGTACCACATCACACCTATCAGGTTGACTAATATGACAAAACAGGAAAATTATAAATATTGGAGAAGATGTGGGAAAATTGGCACATTAATGCATTGTTGGTAGAGTTGTGAACTGATCCAACCATTTTGGAGAGCAATTTGGAACTATGCCCAAAGGGATATAAATTGTGCATATACTTTGATCCAGCAGTATCACTTCTTGTGCTATATCCCAAAAAGATCATAACAATTGGAAAAATACCTACATGTACAAAAATATTTATAGCAGCCCTTTCTGTGGTGGCAAAGAATTGGAATTGAGGGGATGCCTATGAATTAGAGAATGGCTGAACAAGTTGTGGCATATGAATATATTGTGGTGCTATTGTGTTATAAGACAAGATAAGCAGGGGGATTTCAGGGAAGAAAAAAAAAACTTGGAAGGACTTAAATGAACTGATGCTGAATGAAATGATCAGAACCAGAACATTGTACATGGTAACAGCAACACTGTGGGATGACCAGATATGATAGACTTAGCTCTTCTCAGCAATACAGTGATCTAGGACAATTCCGAAAGAAGCATGATGAAAAATGCTATCCACATCCAGTGGAAGTCAGATGGAAGTATATTATTTTCACATTTTTGTTGTGTTTTTTTTCCTTTTTTTGTGATTTCTCCCTTTTGTTCTGATTCTTCTTTCACAACATGACTAATGGGGAATTTTTTTAAAATTTAATTGTACATGTGAAGTCTATATCAGATTGTATACTATCTTGGTGAAGGGAGAGAGCAGGGAAGAAGAAGAATAGATTTATGTGGAGGTATATTGAGTGATGAAAAGGTAAAAAGTATGCTTAAGTGAGAGAAAATCAGAGTTAAGGGCTGTGGAGGACAAAAAGCTATGGGTCATGGTGACATCAAAGGCAATCACCAAGTATCTCTGCCTCTTAAAAAATCACTGATTCTTCTGGATGACTCATTTTATTGACTTTCTTCTGCATTTCTGGATCTTACCAGCTTTTAATGACTTCTTCTGGCTAAACACCTTTAATTTGTTAATCATTTCTGTGAGTATTGGGATGGAACAAAGGGACAGATGATAGAAGTAAAGAAGGTTCAGAAGTTATGAAGCCTCTTTGTTTTCCCAAAGTATAAGAATAAGTTTGGGCTAGAGAAGATTGTGAATCAAGTGTTGTACTTCCTAAGAAAGGATATAATATAACCTGCAGTCATTATTTAGTTTCAGTAATACGAATGGATATAGTGAATCTTAAAGGAAGTGAGCCTTCTGAGTATTGGAGGGATAATTAGGGACTTAGAGGGGCAATGAGGGGCAAAGAGTAGTTCTAATTCATTCTCTTGTATCAGAATTTGGGGGGATGGGGGGTATTATAATGTAAAAATAGTAGTAGATACATCTTGTTCAGTTATGCCTGTTTCTTTGGAACATAGCATGATAATGCTGACCATTTGATTTTCTTGGCAAAGATACTGGAGTGCTTTGTCATTTCCTTTCTCCACTGAATTAAGAAAAACAGCTTAAGTGACTTACTCACTGTCACACAACTAGTGTCTGAGGCCTGAATTGAAATCAGGTCTTCCTGACTTTAGGCACAGTGTTCTATCCACTGAGCTATCTAGCTGCTTCCAATTGGAGATGGCTAGAAATGCATTATCATCTGATGAGAATCAGGTGATTAAAGACTGCGAAAAGATAAAAGATGTGTGAGTGAGAGGAAGAAGTCTAATCTGAAGGATAGTTTGGTAACTATATAAGGAGGGAGGGCAATGATAGTTGAATCCAACTTACAGACATGTAGTGATGCTTAAAAGTGAAGATCCCTGTCAAATGCATTGCAAAACGTAAAATGTTATATAAATGTTTCTTATCTATATAGTTATTGTCATCATTATCATTATTTTTACAATCAATGGGCAAGGTCTAATAGGACAGATTCTAGAGTATCAAGAATGGGCAGAAAGCATTAGGCAGTGTTAGCAGACTGTGATTCTGAATCAAAGTTCTAATGCGTGAAAGAGGAAATTTATCAAGGGGTACCTGATTTTGTCAGGCTCCCAAGTAGAACACAGCAAATCCACCTCATGCCTCAGCTGGGTAGGAACCAAGGTCTGTAGCAGTGTAAAATTTTCCAACAGCTTAGTTTAGGCAACTGCAGCTCTTTCTGAGAAGGGTAATGGAAACCTGATGTGAGATGACTGAGGTTTTATCACATATTGGGCCAGGATGGCAAAATACCTAGTTTATGGACCCTTCCTTATCTTGGAGGATTAAGATCTTGTTGATTCTTCTCATGTTTTCTTTAAGCAATAGAAGTTCTCCTCTCTAGCCACCCATACCCACTCCTCTAGGTTTGAGCTCTTATTGAAATTCTCACCCTGCTGGCTTCTAACTTCTAATTTCCAGGCTGTTCCAGGATTAAAATTCTCTCTCTCTCTCTCTCTCTCTCTCTCTCTCTCTCTCTCTCTCTCTCTCTCTCTCTCTCTCTCTCTCTCTCTCTCTCTCTTTCTTTCTTTCTCTCTCTCTCTCTCCCTCTCTCTCTTGAACTGAGTTACCTTGCTCCCAATGGGAAAACTCCTTCACTCTTTTTTCTTTGAATATATGTGTGTGTGTGTGTGTGTGTGTGTGTGTATACACACACACGTATATGTGCATATGTATATGTATATATATGTGTATGTGTATATACACACACACATATATACATATACACATATACACATATATATGTATATGTGTGTGTACATATATATATATACACACATATATACACACTATATATACATACATACATACATACATATATATATACATACATACATATATATATATATATATATATATATATATATATATTTATTTACTACCTGCTATGTGTTTTACTTGTAGAAACAATTTTTGATGAGAAATTAGTCAAGCCTTGGGTTCTCAATTTTCCCAATTGACTAACAGTGATCAGAACTTTACCTTGAATTTCAAATCACATTCCCTAGCTCAATAATATTTAAGCGAGCAGTTAGATAAAATTCTAACCTGTTACCCCATGTCTCTGAGAAGAGCAGAGTGGCATCTGGTCCAAACTTCCTGCTTTCTCTCCTGAGCAGGAATTAATGGCTCCCTTGGATAAGAGAGATGGAGATGAGGCTAGAGATGTTTATTCTGCCTCCCTTTGAGCCACACAATGACACCTCCATGATATAGATTGGGGACAGCCTTTGTTTTATATACACACACACACACACACACACACACACACACACACACACACACACACATTTGTATGTATAATAAGTATATGTATATACATATGTGTACACATATATACATACACATATACAGATCTTTCTAACTGGCAATCTTTCATAAAACAAAAAATTCTTCAATCAGTCCTCATTGGTTATAAAATAAAATATAAAACTTAGCCTGTTATTTGAGGTCCTGCACAATATAATTCCAGCCTATCTTTCTCTTCATGTACTCCCTACCCCTTCCTTAACCATGCCACCCTATATTTCTTTATACCTACTAACTTCCTTTTCTTCTTTCCTTTCCTCAGCTTTTAGCTCAGTTACTCATTGTAGTTCCAGTTCAAATGCTACAATGGTCTGTTTTCAAAATCCACAGCATAGAGGCAACATCTACTCAATATTGTTAATAGCCAAAAGATGAGTTAGCCATCAACATAACTGAATATTGTTTATCAGCTAATTTCAAAAAAATCACTCTCACTCAAGCACAGTCATTAAAAAAATCACAAAACCCACAGTAATTCAACATGAAAAATATGAACTTAATATTGCCTTATGTGTACATATCCTAGGCCACATTTTATACTTTGCATCTTCTAAAAGACCCACTGGAATAGTAGGTACTCAATAAAAATTTTTTTATTCATTGATTGATGCTGCAAGATGACTTCTCCAACAACAGGCCTTCTTTTACAACAAATTATTACAAAAGATTTTGAGTAAAAAGAATATTCACTACAAACATGGACATATAGTATTTTAATCTTTGACAAGATGATCCTGTGGCCCTTCCAAATGAATTGTATCTTCTTTAGGGAAGCTTATTTATCAAAAGATATTGCAGCTGCACCTGAGCACATTGTTCTCTGTGTGTGTGTGAGTCTTAAACCAAACGTTGAAATTCAAATCCCCAGTTGTCTTCCAATCCTTTAATAATGACCCTATTTTCCCTGCTGAGTCAAAAGAAGTTGATTTTGGTTTCTGAGATCACCTAGATCCAGATGTAATTTGCTTCAATAAATTTCCCCAACATTCATAAGAAAAAAAAAGCATCAAGGCTACTGAAATCTGCAGAATCCTAGTAGAGATGACAAGAGTTAGAAATGTTGGATTCCTTTTCATTTTCGGTTTTAATATTCATTCAGCTTATTAAGTAGAGAATGGATTAGGATGATCCCCTTAGTAATTATCCATCCTATCAGGCATAAAAGGTAAATGGACGAGTGAATCTGTATTACCATAAAATACAGGTCTGAAATAATTAACATGCAGGATTAAGCTGTTACTGAATGACAACCATAATGCTGTGCATGCCAAAAACAGATGGAACTAGCTCTTTGTTGGCTGTAAACTGGCAACCAAGAAGCAAATATATTTAGCTTGTATTCACACGTTGGAGGAAAATACATGTGTTCAAAATGTTTGGAAAGGAATTTAGACCATATACATGAGAACTAGAAACCACTATTTTCTCAACCATGAAAAAAAGAGAAGTAATCCTAAGAATTTGCCAGTCTTCCTTGGACCTCCACAACTATGTCTACACTATGGATTGTTAAAATTGATTTTCTAAAACCTGGAATGTCTTTAGTTATCTGAAATGATATTATCACAATCTAATAACCTGCAATTAACTAAAATTAATATAAATAGACATTAATGTAGAAAATAAATATGATAGCTCTTTTAGAATATAAGGAATTCAATGGCTCAAAAACAGGTGGGAAAAGACACACACACACTCATATAAAGCTGCTGAAAATAAATGATTCACAAGTTTACGTAATAATCATATTTTTCACTATGTCAAGTGACTAAGTTAGTTGTAGCTACTGATGAGCATATGGACTACCCAAATTCATTGAAAGGTATGCATTTATAATTTTTTTCACTTTTACAACTGTAATAATGGCACCTTGTTTTAGCTCTTTCCTTATTTTCCTTTTCCCTATTTTCTTCCTCACTTCCTCCTTTTCTTCCTCAAAGTTGTCTTTATACTACCATTATTTGTATTAATTTCTTATCTCCACTGTTAATATTTTATCACTTTCAAGGACTATGGCTAATTTATCTCTGTACAGCTCATAGAATCAACATAATCTGAAAGTGGTATAAATTAAGGATAAAATACTGGATTTGTAGCAAGAAGGCATGAGTTCGAATTCTACTTCAGCCACTTATTATTGTGGTAAGTGATATGGTAATTGTCTCAATTCTTCATCTGTCAAATGAAACCCTATTCTGTTAATATGGCCTACCTTTACAAATTTGTGAGTCTCACATGTTATAAAGTGTATAAAACATTTGGCAAACCATGAAATGCTATGTAAATGTCAGCTAGTGTTAAATAAGTGCCAGTTAAGTTTGTGGACAGAAGCATTTATTATTACTAAACTTTAAAATCATTATAAATGTGAATATTTTAATGAGGAGTATATAAATGTGAATATCTGAATAATTACAAGCCTAAGTAGGCCCTTTGTTTCAAGAAACAATATGAATATTTGGACTTATTAATTAAAAAAAATTAGCCTTAAATGAAGGCAGAGTATTGTGTAAGGAACTGGGTCAAGATACAAATGAGATAAAACATAATCCTTGACCTCATAGAATTTATAATCCAATAAAAGAAGTAAGGGAAAAAAGACATCTACAGGGGCGGAGCCAAGATGGCAGAGTAAAATCAGTGACTTGCTTGAGCTCTCTACCAAACCCCTCCAAATAGTTGTAAAAAATGGCTCTAAACACATGCTAAAGCAGCAGAACCTGCAAAAAGACAGAACAAAACAAATTCCCAGCCCAAGACAATGTGGATGCTTGATCAGAAAGGTATATTGTGCCAGGCAGTGAGAGAAGTGTAGTTTGGCATGGGCCCAAGGGCTGCAGCGAACCTGGAGCAGGTGTCAGAGGATTGAAACACAGCCAGCTATGGTGGTTTCCTGACTTCTCAACTCATGAACGCCAAGGAAAACTTAAATGGTCGATAGGAAAAGTCTGTGTCTTCATTGAGAGAGAAGCATCATGGGGTCCCAGCCTCAGTGCCAGAGTGTGGCCTGAGGGTGGCAAGTGCCTCCAGACCTTCTGCCCACAGACTGAGGGGGAATCAAGTGGCTGATCAGAAGGCGATTGCAGGGATCTCTTTGCTGGTGCAGGATTCTCTTGCTTTGCCCATGTTTGGATCAGAGTCATAGTTCTGAGTGGTGGCCTTGGATCAAGAGGGAGCACTGGCATGGTAGAACTTGTAGTGGCAGTGGATAGAGAATCCTCCTCACAGTTCCAAGACAGAAAAGAGTGCTTGTGATAATTCATAGACCCAAGTACAGGCCAGGATAGTAGTAAACACCTTGCCCTTGATCATAGCACCTTAGAAGAACTGAAAATTTTACAGGTCCCTAGAAGTATCTCTGAAAACAGCTGCACAAAACCTCCAAAGCTTGGGACAGTACATTCTCCACACTGGAAACAGACCCCTACCATAACAAACAGTTCATAACTCAGGTAATTGGCTGGGAACATGAGCAAGCAGCTCAAAAAGAGTCAGACTATATTATCTTACTTTGGTGACAAAGAAGATCAAATATACAAACAGAAGAAGGCAACAAAGCCAAAGCTCCTACATCCAAAGCCTCCAAGAAAAATATGAATTGGTCTCAGGCCATGGAAAAGCTCAAAAAGGATTTTAAGAAGCAAGTAAGAAAAGTAGAGGAAAAACTGAGAGTGATGCTAAAGGAAACCTAAAAAAATACTGAAGAAAATAACACCTTAAAAATTAGCCTAACCCAAATGGCAAAGAAGTCCAAAAAGCCAATGAGGAGAAGAATACCCTAAAAAGCAAAATTGGCCAAATGGAAAAGGAAGTCCAAAAGCTTACTGAAGAAAATACTTCCTTAAAAATTAGAATAGATAATTGGAAGCTAGTGACTTTATGAGAAATAAAGACATTGTAAAACGATTCCAAAAGAATGAAAAATTAGAAAACAATGTGAAATATCTCATTGGAAAAACAACTGACCCAGAAAATATGTCCAGGAGAGATCATTTAAAAATTATTGGACTATCTGAAAGCCATTACCAAAAAAAAATCATCTTTCAAGAAATTATCAAGGAAAACTGCCCTGATATTTTAGAACCAGAGGGCAAAATAGAAATTGAAAGAATCCACCATTTCCTCCTGAAAGAGATTCCCAAAGGAAAACTCCTAGAAATATTATAGCCAAATTCCAGAGTTCCCAGGTCAAGGAGAAAATATTTCAAGCAGCCAGAAAAAAATAATTCAAGTATGGTGGAAACACAATCAGGATAACACAAGATTTCACAGCTTCTACATGGAAGGACCGCAGGGCATGGAATATAATATTCCGGAGGGCGAAGGAGATAGAATTACAGCCAAGAATCACCTACCCAGCAAAACTGAGTATGATCCTTCAGGGGAAAAAAATGGTCATTCAGTGAAATAGAGTACTTTCAAGCATTCTTGATGGACATACCAGAGCTGAATAGAAAATTTGACTTTCAAGTGGAACATGAAGAGGTAAACAGGAAAGAGAAATCATAAGAGACTTATTAAGGTTGAACTGTTTACAGTCCTGCATGGAAAGATGATATTTGGAACCATGAGACATTTGTCAGTGTTAGGGTAGTTGGAGAAAAAAAATTACATGTATGGAGAGAGAGAGAGAGAGAGAGAGAGAGAGAGAGAGAGAGAGAGAGAGAGAGAGAGAGAGAGAGAGAGAGAGAGAGAGAGAGAGGATACAGGGTGAGTTGATGATGAAGGGGTGATATCTGAAGAATAAACTT
Organism: Phascolarctos cinereus; assembly: GCF_003287225.1. Classification (NCBI taxonomy): domain Eukaryota; kingdom Metazoa; phylum Chordata; class Mammalia; order Diprotodontia; family Phascolarctidae; genus Phascolarctos; species Phascolarctos cinereus. The sequence continues at coordinate 76,510,191 of NW_027556098.1, forward strand.
AAGTGGTGAGAGAGGATTGTATTGGGAGAAGGAGATAGGGAGAAGTAGAATGGGGTAAATTATCTCATAAAAAACAGAAAAGAAAAGGCTGTTATAGTGGAGGGGAAACAGTGGAAGGTGAGAGAGAATGAGTGAATCTTATTCTCATCAGGTTTGGCTTAAGGAGGGAATAACATGCATAGTATATTATTGGGTATGGAAATCTATCTTACTGTACAGGAAAATAGGAGGGGAAGGGGACAAGAGAGCAGGGTGATGATAGAGGGGAGGGCAGATTGGGAAAGAGGGTAATCAGAAGCAAATACTTCTGAGGAGGGACAGGGTCAAAAGAAAGAATAGAATAAATGGGAGGGCAGGATGGGAGTAAGGGAAATAGAATTAGTTTTTCACAGCATGTATACTAAGGAAGTGTTTTGTATAACTGCACATGTACAACCTATATTGAGTTGCTTGCCTTTTCAATGAGGGTGGGTGGGGAGGGAGGAAGGGAGAAAATTTGGAACCAGTAGTTTTAAAAACACATGTTTAAAAAAAATGTTTTCACATGCAACTGGGAAATAAGAAATATAGGAAATGGGATACAGAAATCTACCCTGCCCTACAGGAAAAAAGAAGGGGAAGGGGACAAGAGAGGGGGGGAGATGAAGAGAGGGCAGACTAGGGGAAGGGGGATTCAGAATGCATGCCATCTTTGGATTGGGGGAAGGGTGAGATGGGGTGAGAATTTGTTACTCAAAATCTTGTGGAAGTAAATGTTAAAAGCTAAAACTAAATAAATTTTTAAAAAGAGGTGTAAGAAATATAGTAAATGTTAAAAGCTAAAACTAAATAAATTTTTAAAAAGAGGTGTAAGAAATATATTAATAAGTATGTAATACATAAAAATAATAAGCACATTAGAAAATTAAAAAAATGAAATGCTACATGAGGACAAATAGGAAGGATCATTACAGAAAAGAAAATGGAAGTTTACATGTTGAGAAAGAAAAGGATGGCTGGGAATTTAAAAGGTAGAAAGAAGATCATGTTTTATGTCAAAACAAGGGAAAAGCATAGGAATTGGAAAGTACAATGGATGCTTTAGGATAGAGAAAACTATCCAATCAGATATAAGTAGAAAGCAATAAAAAATACAGTGTGTATAGTTTGAAAAGGTGGGGTGGTGCTAGATTTTGGAGATGTTTTATTGTAGACAAAAAGTAAGAAGTTTAGTAAGTAGGCTATGTGACTTCATACTTTTTTTTTTAGCAGAGTCATGCATCTAGATATATGTATGAGAGAGATTAGTTGGCATGATCTGACAGATGGATTAGAAGGTAAAGTGTAAAGAGAAAACTTTCATGATTTAGGCTATTGAAAAATAGTCCAAGTGAATGTTAGTGAGGGCCAATAAAATGGTATTGATTTTAGAAAAAGGAACGAGAATATAGTCTGAAAACTGCAGATGAGTGAGGTTAATTTATATTCCTGAAGATATAGGGTAGCTTATTAAATACACAATTAGCATATAACTAAGAAATGAAGTACCAATAATAAATAAGCAATATGATTTCATCAATCAATCAATATGCATTTAATTCGTGCCTAAGGATCAATCTAGACCAACCTCATACCCTTTTCTGGCTAAGTTATGACTAGACAGAAGGATCTAGAAAAGTGTTATAGATAAAATTTGAGTATATTTTTGCAAAGAATTTGACAAATTCTCATGCTGTTTTTGAGGAAACAGAAAGGTATGAACTAAATGCTATTACACTTACTTGTGTTGAAAATGGCTGAATTATCAGATAGAAAGAGGAGACTGAGTAGTTCTATATCAACTAGGAAGGACTCCTGTATAAATTGTGTCACGTATCTGTGCTCTTCACACCCTTGTTTGCCAATTTTATTAGTGACTTGATAAATTCATGTATATCATGCTTGTTAAATTAGATGATGACATAAAGATGGGAGAATGCTTATATATTGTTGGACAGAGTCAAGAACCACAAGTTATTAAATAATCTGAAATATTGGGTTAAATTTGATAGAATGAAATTTGATGGGGATAAATTGAAAGCCTTCAACTGAATTTAAAATGCAATTTGTAGGTAGAAGATACAAGATATGACTAGACAACAGTTTGAAAAATATTGGTACACTTTAGTGGAGAGAAAGTTCAATAAAAGTCAAGTTTGACACAGAGGTAAAAACGTTAATTCTATCTTATAGAGCATTAGAAAAGCACAGTGACTAAAACTTTAATTTTATGTTCATTCAAAACATTCTATGTTATGAAGTACTTTGAAAAAATGAGGGACAATTCAGAGGAGAATAATTTGGAATGGACTGTGAAGAATCTAGAAACAATACTCTAAGATAACTGGTTTAAGGAACTGGATGGTTTAATCTGGAGATGAGAGAGAGGCTTAAGATGGAAAATAATAGGTTATTGAAACATCTTGAAGGTAGTTAAGTGGAAGAGACTTGTTCTACTTTATACAAAAGGACCTAAATGGAAGAATGATAGAAAATTACAGAGACACAGACTAAGTGACTTCCTAAAAATAGACCTCTGAAAAAGTGGAATGTGGTATTTCCTCACTTAAGGTCTTCAAGCAAAGTCAAGAAAAAACTTGTATTGAATATGTTCTAGATGTGACTCTTATTTATGTATTGTCTGTACTAAATAGTTTTACAACTTCTGCAACTCTGAGACTCTAGGATTTCATGAGATATGGCAAGGCAATTTGGTGCATATGTGAGGTAAAGGAGGGGGAAAAGACCAATGTAACAACAAGATTTAAAATATGATATATTTGGCAATTGATGGAGCTGCTGAAACTGTCAAGTCAGGTAATAATGGTTTAGATGAAAGGATAGGTAGCTCAGTTCAGATACGTTGAGTTTTAGGTGCCAATGAAGTGTCCAAGTGGGGATGGCCTTTAGTCAGTTAGAGACTTATGTCAGGAGCATGGTCTTGGTTCAAGATATAGATTAACAAAGGAATCAAAGACTGTACTAGAGTACAGTTAGCTGAGTGAAATGTCTCAGAGTAGCCATTCTTTATATTAACAATCCAACAAACATCTTAAAAAATCTGAGATAGAACAATTATCCACAACATCAAATAGAAATTCCAGTTAGCTTTTCTAGAACTGCATATGAATATAGTCTTTGTTCATCTCACAAAGATGTAACACATGAAGTAGAATGCAGTGCAAATATCAAGTAGATGGGCATGAACTGAGTCTTCAGCTTTCTAGTCAGCAGTGGAGAACAGATTTGACCTCTAATAGGTTATTGCTAATGGACCCATAGCTGAGTGTGTGTGTGTGGATGCCTCAGTGCATTCAAAGAATACTGAAGCAAGCACTAATGTCCAGCTCAGTGGTCAGTCAGAATGACCTGGGATGCCTTTCAGAAGATAGGAGAAGGGAATAATCTCTGCTAGCTATTGGAAATTGTCAGGGACACAGCAAGGGCTGCAGTCAACTCTAGTATGAAAATTCTGTGAGGAGAAGGAGACAGATATAAATCAGTCAGCCTTTTCTTATTGCCACCATTAACATGGCATTGAAGTAATGAAATATGAAAGAGGAGTAAGTCTAATTTTAGCCATCTGGTGAAGTATTTCAGCATAATAACATCTTTTCTACAGAAGAGATATGACTAAATGGGGCATACTCTCCTCAACCAAGAACGCAGAAAAGGCTAGCCAGATACTGGCTCTGATACAATTTTCCAATCCAAGAACTAGGGTAGCAATAAGAGTAAACAGAAGAAAATTCCTAACACTATGAAGAAGTATTGTGCACTAATGGAAAACCAAGAAATAAACCCAGAAGACTAGGGTACACAATAATATTTCTTTATTTTTGTAATAGTACTACAGAGAAAACAATGGCTTCCTCAAATGAATAGCAAACTAAAGAAAAGAATTAAGTGATGACTTTAAAATAGAAGCAAAAACTATCAAGGAATAAAAACAAATGAGAAAACAAATAATTTATAACAAAAGATGGTATAGCATACTTGTGGTGAAACCATAAATAAAATGAAACAAAAACAGAACTCAATAATTCTATGAAATAATAAGATTTTTCTTTTACAATTAAGTTAAAAAATGAAAAATTCGAGGAACTACAATGCATATCTGATAAACAGTGACTTGGAGAAGAAGGTAAGGTGAATTATTTCAAAAAGGTTGAAACTGTATTAAATCCATAACCAGATAAAAAGTCTGGATGTCATATTTCAAGAAAGTTTGCATCAAAAATTCTTAAATGTGTTAGAATTAAAAGGTGAAGTAAAAACAGAATTTTATTTTGATGCTGAAAGAAGTCAAATATTGAAATCTGCTAGTTATATTATGACCAAAATCCTGAGCACCTATAAGCAGGGAGAAAGAAAGAGATCATTATGGAAAGAAGAAATAGATGTCAAAAGTGAAGACTCTAGGGAATAAATGAGGAAAAGTGAGGAACTCACTATTTCTTATAATTGTAGTGTGCCAAAAGAAGATGATAAATACATGAAAAAGAGGGAGGGGTCAGCAGATGTCTTATGGACTATATTTTTAATCTGAAATTGAAAAAAGAGAATTAAAAACATATACAGAAGTCATCAAAACTGAGTGGAGAGCTAGAGAAGAAATAGTCGTAAATAAAATAAACTGCAGCTCTGGAATATGGATCATGAAGTGGAGATAAGAAGGAAATAAAAGAAATGTCATGAAAAATTGATAGGATTTGAATAGGTGAAGAGAGGAAGGGTAGAAAAGGAGGATCAGATCAGTTCATTTGTAGATCACTGGAGTTGGTTATATTCTTTCTCTTTTGCTACTTTCTTATTCTTTATAGAGAGGTATTAGGATATGGAGAGGAAGAAGAATGAGAATTAGTTGGAGAGAAGAACAAAATTAATAACCATAAGAATGAATTTAAAAGGGATGAACTCACAAATAAATAAAAAGAAAATAGTACAGTGGAATAGAAAATGAGACCCAACCCTATTTTGTTTACATCAAATGCACTTATTAGATTGGTTAGATGGAAATGGAGTAAAACTTTTAATTGACAAGATCCAGGTTTGTGTGTGTGTGTGTGTGTGTGTGTGTGTGTGTGTGTGTGTGTTTTGTTTTTCTGGTTTTTTTTTTTAGATAAACAGTCAAATATTTTGGACACAGAGTTTCACAACAAGGTATGAGCACTGACCAGGGAGGCAAAAGCACACCTTACTTGGCCATATCCAATAAATTTAAAAATAAATATATAGATAGCTAAAGTTGTAGGAGGAAATAAAAGTGCCTTGGTTTAGAAGGCTCAAAAGACAAGAGGACTGGGCTAAAAATAGACATTTGAGAAACACTCTTTTTAGTAAGACCTTGTCATTGATATTGTCTTTTAAAATCCATAAAGCACTTTGCATATTATCTAATTTCATCCCTAGAGCCACCATGTGAGGATAGGTGCTATTATTTTCTCTGTTTTACAGATGAAGAAATTGAGGCTAAGAGATGGCAAGTGACTCAGAAAAAGGTCAGAGGCAGAGCAAAGATGGCAGAGAAAATGAAGGGACTTTCCTGAGCTCTCCAATATACCCCTTCAAACAACTTTAAATAATGTCTCAAATATAAATTGTGAAGCAACAGAATCCATGAAAGGACAAGATGAAACAATTTTCTAGCCTGAGACAACTTAGAAGGTCAGGAAGAAAGATTGTCACATTGTAGTGAGAGTGGAGCACACTAAATCACAGAACTAGGTCAGGCCACATGTGAGCCTCCTTCCAGGGTCCTAATCTTCAGCAGCTATAATGGCAGTTTATACAGCTCTCAACTCAGATTGTAAGGGAATTGGACAACTGGTCAGAAGGAGACTGCAAGGGTCCCTTTGGTGTTACTAGGGGAAAGTCTGTCACAGTGTCCATACTCAAATCTCAGTCATATTCCCAAAGTTAGAAGGAGCACTAGCACACCAGAGTTTATGACCGTAGTGGAGCGGGGACTTAGGTTATAGTTCCAGGGCTAAAAAGAGTGCTTTTAGTCTCTCATATACCAGAACACAGGCAGGAAGAGTATTAAACATGCATGTCTTTAAATTATACCACCTAGGAAGAGCCAAAAACTTACAGGTCCTCAGAATTATCTCTGAAAACAGCTGCACAAAGCAAGCAAACACACACACACACACACACACACACACACACACACACACAAAACTGAAGATTAGGACCCTGGAAGGAGAGCTTCACTTTAACATAGGGTCGAGAAAGAAACAAACTGTAAAAATGAGCAAATAATAACAAAGATCCTGACCATAGAAAGTTACTCTGCTGACAGCGCGGATCAAAACAAAACCCAGAAGAAAACAATCCCAAAGTTCTGCTTTGAAATACTCAAAGAAAAATATGAATTGGTCTCAGTCCAAAAACAAATTTCTGGAAGAGCAGAAAAAGGATTTTTAAAATCAAATAAGAGAGGAAGAGGAAAAACAGGGAAGAGATATGAGATTGATGTAAGAAAATTATGAAAAAGCTAATAACTCAGTAAAGGGGGCACAAAAAAAAAAAAAAGAAAAAATATGACTTGGTAAAACAGAATAGGCCAAATGGTAAAGAAGCACAAAATCTGGTGAAACAAAGAATGCCTTAAAAAGCAGAATCAGCCAAATGGAAAAGGAGGACAAAAAATTGTTGAAGAAAACAATTTCTTAAAAATTAAACTTAGGGAGGAAGGCAAGATGGTAGAGAGAAGACAGGGACTCACCTGAGGTCTCCCCCAAACCCATCGAAAGACGTGTAAATAATGTCATGAAATCCTGGAGAAGCAGAACCCACAAAAGGACGAATTGAAACAATTTTCTAGCCCAAGACAATTTAAAAGTTTGGGAGGAAATGGCTGTCCCATCAGGATGAAATTGGATCACAGTCCAGCACAGGCCAAGCCAGAGTAGACCAGATCTTGGTAAATGAGGATGAGGCCTTGGAAACGAAGGAATCAGAAGCTTCAGCAGCTACTTCCAGAGCTCTGAGCACAGAAACAGAAAGGGGGTCAAAAACTGGTTAGAAGGAGATTACAGGGGTCTCTTTGTTGGCACTGAAGCATGACCCAGTTGCTTTACCCATACTCAGATCTCAGTTACAGCTCTGGGTGACAGTCCCAGGGTGAGGAGGAACATTAGTACATCATAGCTTGCAGCTTCAGTGGAGCAAGGACTTTCATTACAGTTCCAGGGCAAAAAAGAGTGCTTGTGGTCACTCACAGAACACAGCACAAGCCAGAAAAATAGTAAGCATACCTCTCCTTAGGTCATACCATCTTGGAAAAATAGAAAACTTATAGTTCCCTAGAAATAGCTCTGAAAACAGCTGCACAAAACCCTTGAAGCTTGGGACAATGTGCCCTCAGCCCTGTAAGGAAAGTACCACTCTAGCATAGAGTTAAAAAGTCAAGAAATAGGCTGGGAAAATGAGGAAACAACAGAAAAAATTCTGACCACACAAAGTTACTACAGTGACAAGGAAAATGAAAACACACAGTCAGAAGAAGATAGCAAAGTAAAAATTCCTACATACAAAGTAACTTAGAAAAATGTGAATTGTTCTCAGGTCATGGAATAGCTCAAAAAAGGATTTTTAAAATCAAGTAAGAGCTGTAGAGGGAAAATTGGGAAAAGAAATGAGAGTGATGGAAGAAAATCATGAAAAATGAGTCAATGGTTTGGTTAAAGAGGCATTAAAAGTACTGAAGAAAAGAACACCTTAAAAAAACAGAATGGGCCAAATTGAAAAAGAGGTGCAAAAACTCATTAAAATAGAATTGGTCAAATGGAAGAGAAGGTACTCACTGAAGAAAATAATTCTTTAAAAATTGAAATTGTGCAAATGGAATCTAATGACTCTGAGAAATAAACAATAAAACAAAATCAAAATAATGAAAGCATAGAAGACAATATGAAATATCTTATTAGAAAAAAAAATTGACCTGGAAAAGAGATCCAGTAATGATAATATATACATTAATGGACTTCCTGAAAGTTATTGTCAAAAAAGGATCCCAGATATCACCTTTCAAGAAATTATCAAGGAAAACTGCCTTTATATTCTAGATAAAGAGGGTAAAATAGAAATTGAAAGAATCCACTGGTCACCTCTTGAAAGAGATCCCCAATGGAAAATTCCTAAGAATATTATAGACAAATTCTGAGCTCCCAGGTCAAGGAGAAAATATTGCAAGTAGCAAGAAAGAAATAATTGAAATATCGTGGAGCAACAGTCAGAATAACATACAATTAAGCAGTTTCTACATTAAATGATCAGAGGCCTTAGGATATGATATTCCAGGGGGCAAGGGAGCTAGGATTATAACCAAGAATCACCTACCCAGCTAAACTGAATATAATCCTTCAGGAAGGGAAATGGGCATTCACTGAAATAGAGGACTTTCAAGCATTCCTGATGAAAAGACCAGATCTGAAGAGAAAATTTGACTTTCAAAAAGAAGACTCATGAGAAGCATAAGAATTTGAATGGGAAAAGGAAATTGAAAGAACTTCATAAGTTAAATTATTTACATTCCTCCACGAGAAGATGATACTTGCAACTCATAAGAGCTTTCTCATTATTCAGAGAGTTAGAAGGAGTCTATACAGACGGAGGCCACAGGTGCAAGTTGAATAAAATGAGATGATATGTACAATAATATAATTAAGGAGTGAGAGAGAGGTATGAACTGGGAGAAAAGGAAAGATCGAATGGGGTAAATTATCTCACATAAAAGAGCAAAGAAAGAGTTATTAAAATGGAAGAAGAGATGGGGGAGATGGGAGGAAACACTTGAACCTTACAATCTTTGGAATTTATTCAAAGATGAAATAACATACACATTCCTTTGAGTTTAGATTTTTTTTTTTTACCCTACAGGAAATTAGGAGGGAAATGGGAAAAGAGAAGGATGAGGTGATCATAGAAGAGAGGGTATATTGGGGGAGGCAATAGAAGAAAATCACTTTTGAAACTCAACAGGATGAAAGGAGAGAGAGAAAATGGAATAAATGGGGAAAATAGGATGGAGAGAAATACAGGTAGCAAATATAACTTTAAAAAGGTTGAAATACATTTCTCTGATAAAGCCCTTACCTCTCAGATATAAAGAGATGTGAGTCAAATTTACAAAAATGAGGGACATTTCGCAATTGACAAATGATGAAAACAATACAGTTTTCAGACGAAGCAATCAAAGCTATCTACAGCTATATTAAAAAAATGCTATAAATCACAATTGATTGGAGAAATGCAAATTAAAACAACAATGAGGTACCACATCACACCTATTAAATTAACAAACAAGATGGCAGAGGAGAATGATAAATGCTGGAGGGGATATGGGAAAATTTAGACACTAATACACTGTTGGTGGAGTTTTGAACTGATTCAACAATTATGTACAACAGTTGGGAACTATGCCCAAATATGTATAGCAGTTCTTTTCTGGTGGCAAACAATTAGCAATTTAGGGGATGCCCATCAATTAGGGAGTGACTGAACAAATTGTGGTGTATGACTGTGATGGTATACTATTTTGATAAAAGAAATGATAAACTAGATGCTCTCAGAAAAAACCTGGAGAGACTTACATGAACTGATGGAAAGTGAAATGAGTAGAACCAGGAGAACATTGTACACAGTACGAGCAATATTGTAAGATGGTCAGCTGTGAATGGCTTATTTTTCTAAGCAATGCAATGCTCCAAGACAACTCTGAAGATGTATTATGTAAAATGCTATCCTTCCCCAGAGAAAGAACTGATGGAATTGGAATACAGATCAAAGCATAGATTTTACTTTATTTTTCTTGGGTTTTATTTTGAGATGGAGAGGAAGGAAGACAACTTAGCATTCAATTTTGAAAATGAATGTTGAGGGGTTGGAGTCAAGATGGTGGAGTAAAAGTAGTGACATGCTTTCCCACAAATCACTCCAAATACCTGTAAAAATGGCTCTAAACAAATTCTAGAGAAGAAGAATCCACAAAAAGACAGAGTGAATCAAATTTCCAGCCCAAGACAACTTGGATGGTTGATTGGAAAGGTCTATTGCACTGGGCTGCGAGAGGAGCACAGTTCACTGCGGGCCATGCTGGGCCTTAGCAAACCTGGAGCAGGCCCCAGAGGATTGAATCAAAGGAAGCTGTGGTGGTTTCCAGACTTCCTAACTCACAAAAACTAAAGACAACTTAGAAGGTCAGTAGGAAAGGTGTGTACGATCACAGTGATAGAGAAGCTTAGTCAAGCCCCAGTCCTGGCACAACCCTAGAGTGGCAGCTGTTTCCAGAGTTCTTGGCCCACAAATGGGGGAAGGGGCAGTCAAGTGGCTGATCAGAGGGGGATTGCAGGGATCTCTTTGCTGGTGCTAAGGCAGGATTGTCTTACTTTGTCCCTGCTTGTATCTGGGTTGTATGTCTGGGTGGCGGTCCTGGGGTGAGGAGGAGCACTGTCGTGGTAGAGCTTGTAGTGGCAGTAGAGAGAGAACCCTTCTCATAATTCCAAGACAGAAAAGAGTGCTTGTGATAATTCATAGACCCGAGCACAGGCCAGGATAGGAGTAAAGACCTCACCCTTGATCATAGCAACTTAGAAGAACTGAAAATTTTACAGGTCCTTGGAAATATCTCCGAAAACAGCTGCACAAAACCCCAAAGCTTGAGACAGTACATACTCCACACTAGAAGCAGAGCCCTACCTTAACAAAGAGATTGAAACTCAAATAATTGGATAGGATCATGAGCAAACACCATAAAAACACTCAGACCATAGAATCTTACTTTGGTAACAAAGGAGATCAAAACATATAACCAGAAGAAAATAACAAAGTCAAAGCTCCTACATCCAAAGCCTCCAAGAAAAATATGAATCAGTCCCAGGCCATGGAAGAGCTTAAAGAAGATTTTGAGGGCAAATAATTGAAGTAGAGGAAAAACTGGGAAGGTAAATGAGAGTGATGCAAGAAAATCATGAAAAACAAGTCAAGAGCTTGCTAAAGGAGATCACAAAATATTAAGGAAAATAACACCTTAAAAATAGACTAACCCAAATGGCAAAAGGGTTCCGAAAAGCCAATGAGAAGAATGCCCTAAAAAGCAAAATTGGCCAAATGGAAAAGGAAGTCCAAATGCTCACTGAAGAAAATACTTCCTTAAAAGTTAGAATGGGGAAAATAGAAGCTAGTGACTTTATGAGAAATCAAGACATTGCAAAACAAAAGCAAAAGAATGAGTAAATAGAAGACAATGTGAAATATCTCATTGGGAAAACACCTAACCTGAAATATAAATTCAGGGGAGATAATTTAAAAATTATTGGACTACCCGAAAGCCATGGTCAAAAAAAAAAGATCATTTTTCAAGAAATTATCAAAGTCAACTGCTCTGATATGCTAGAACTAGAGGACAAAATAGAAATGGAAAGAATCCACTATCACCTCCTGAAAGAGATCCCCAAAGGAAAACTCCTAGCAATATTATAACCAAATTCCAGAGTTCCCAGGTCAAAGAGAAAATATGGCAAGCAGCTAGAAAGAAACAATTAAAGTATTGTGGAAATATTCAAGATAACACAATTAAGGTAACACAAGATTTAGCAGCTTCAATATTAAGGGGCTGGAGGGCTTGGAATACATTATTCTGGAGGGCAAAGGAGCTGGGATTACAACTAGCAATCATGTACCCAGCAAAAGTGAGTACAATCCTTCAGGGTAAAAATGGGCATTCAGTGAAATAAAGGACTTTCCAGCATTCTTGATGAAAAGACCAGAGTTGAATAGAAAATTTGACTTTTAAATACAAGACTCTAGAGAGGCATGAAAAGATAGAAAGGGACCTTATGCAATTGGGAAAATCTTTAAGAGAATGGCAAATACCTATCTGTTTTGTCTGTAGTATTCCTGCTTTGTTCTAACCTATCGCCAACAGGACTGTTCTGCAGCCAAAGTAGATATCTGCTCCAAGCTTTCAAAGTCTTCAGGGAGCCACAAGCCAAGCACAGCTGAACCTGTGCGTGGTAGACTTTTCTGCTGAGTGTGGCTGGCCAGTGATGTTGGTGCCAACCTTTCTGAGGCAGGAGTCCCCCTCCCTCTGACCCTACCCTTCCCTTCCCTAGCTCTCCTCAGGAATTCCACTCACATGTTTTGCAGTCAGCAACCCTCTTCCTTCCCCACCTCTTACCCTCTTGGGCTCATGTTTCCCTCCCCCATAGCTTTCTCTAGCTCATTTTTCCCACCCCCTAAGACCTTCTTGGGATCCCCCCCCCCGCTGCCCATTTGGCTCAAGCAGCCAGTGGATTACCTGATTGTTGCCATTCAGGGAACAGGGCATGGAAGAGGAGGAACATGGGGACCAGGATTGATGTCCAGGAAACCTCTGTGTCTGTCTGGAAGGATCTAAGTCCCTATCATCAAAATCTCTGGTTTTTGGGTATTTTTATTCATAAGCGCTGAAATCTTTCTTCTCTGTATTCATGTAAGGGAGCAGTAACCCTCCATTCTGTTTCTCCATTCCTCTCTTTGAGTATGGAATTGTGTGTGTGATTACATCATTATGTAGGAAAAAACCTCATATTTTATTTATATATACTTTCTTCATATATATAGTATGACTACTATCTCTCCTTTAAAACTTAGCTTCATACTTATGTAAATATATATAGATATAACATATTACAATTCATATATAGACAAAAAATATATTCCTGTTAACAAACAATGAAGTTCTTTCTTTTCAAATAAATTAATGTTGAAAATTGTTTTCACTTGTGATCGGGGAAAATAAAATGTTAAATTAAATATAAGCTAACAACAAGAGAAACGAATAATAATTGGTCAAGTGGAAGCTGATAACTGTATCAGATGTTGGGAACCAATAAAACAAAATAAAACATAGGAGAAAATGTGAAATATCTCATTGGAAAAACAACTGCCTTGCAAAATAGATAGAGGAGAAATAATTTTAAAATTATTGGACTACCTGAAAAGCATTATCAAAAAAAAAGCCTAGACAACATTTTTTCTTTTAAATTTTATTTATTTTATTTTTAATTTATGAAATAAGACAAGCATTTCTATCACACAGTAGAATACAAAAAGAAACTATCAAGGAAAATTGCCCTGATATTTCAGAACTACAGGGTAAAATAGAAATTGACAGATTCCACTGATCACCTCCTGAAAATGATCTCAAAAAAAAAAAAAAAAAAACAACTCCTAGAGATATAGCCAAATTTCAGAGAAACCAGGTCAAGGAAAATATAGTGCAAGCCATCAGACAAGAATAATTCAAATATCATGAAGCCACCTTTAGAGATTTAGCAGATTCTACATTAAAGGACCAGAGTGCTTGTGTTATGATATTCTGGAGGACAAAAGAGATAGGCTTACAACCAAGAATCAACAACAAGCAAAACTGAGTATAATCCTTCAGGAGCAAAACCAGATACTCAGTGAAATAGAGGACTTTTGAGAATTCCTATTAAAGACACCAGAGCTGAATAAAGAATTTTGCTTTTAAATAGAAGACATAAGTGAAGCATAAAAAGGTAAACAGGAAAGACAAAACATAGAGGATTCAGTAAGTTTAAACTGTACACATTTCTACATGGGAAAATGATGTCATTCTGAAGACTTTTTTCATTATTGGGGTAGTAGAAGGTGTGTGTGTGTGTGTGTGTGTGTACACACACACACATATATATATATACATATATTTGTATATATATATATATATATATATATATACACACATATATATGTATGTATGTGTGTGGATAGGTAGATAGATACATTGATAGATAGATACATTGATAGATACATAGATACATAGATAGATGGATAGATAGATAGATAGATAGATAGATAGATAGATAGATAGATAGATAGATAGATATAGATATAGATATGGAGAGACAGAGTGAGTGAATGTAGATGTGATTTTAATATGATGGGATGATGATCTAAAAATGTAAAATAAAGAAGTAAGAAAGAGAAATACACTGAGAGAACAGGGAAAGGGGAGGTAGAATGGGGTAAATTACCTCACATAAAAGTCATGAAGGCAATTTTACTTTACAGGGGAAGATGAGGAAGCTAGGTAGGGAGCATGTGAAATTTACTGTCATTGGAATTGGCTCAAAGACAGAATACTACATACACTCAGTTGGGTATAGAAATCTATTTTGTTTCACAAGAAAGTAGGAGGAAAGGGGGATAAAAAAGAAAGGAAGGCTGATAAAGGGAAAGTGGAATAAGGGGAGGTGGTAGTCAGAAGCAAAATACTTTTGAGGATAGACAAGGTGAAAGGAGAGAGTAGAATAAATGTGGAAAGAATAGAATGGAGAGAAATACATAGTAATCATAACCGTGAAAAAATTCACATCAAATTTGTCTGATAAAGCCCTCATTTCTCAAATATGTAGAGAATTGAATTAAATTTACAGAAATAAGAGGCATCTCTTAATTGATATATCATCAAATGATATGAACAGGCACTTTTCAGATGAATTAATCAGAGTTAAGTATACTTATATAAAAAAATTCTCTAAATCTCTAAATCTTTGATTAGAGAAATGCAAATTAAAACAATTCTGGGTTACCACCCCACACCCATCAGATTAGCTAATGTGATAGAAAAAGAAAAATGATAAATGTTAAACGGGATTTAGAAAACTGAGGTGCTAATGCACTGTTGGTAAAGTTGTATACTGATTCAGCCATTCTGTAGAATAATTTGGAACTGTGCCCAAAGGGCTATAAATCTACATATTCTTTCATCCAACCGTATTTATTAGTTATGTCTGTATGCCAAAAAGATAAAAAAGAAAAAAATTGTATATATACACAAATATTTATAGCAGCTTTTTTAGTGGTGGCAAAGAATTGGGAATTATGGGGATGACCATCAACTGAGGAATAACTGAACAAGTCATGGTATGTGATTGTGAAGGAATACTATTGTGCTGTAAGAAATGAATAAAAGGTATGCTCTCAGTAAAATCTGGGAAGACTTACATGAAGTGATGCAAAGTGAAGTGAGTAGAACCAAGAGAACATTGTACACAACAAAAATAAGACCATATGATGATCAATTGTGAATGACTTAGCTATTGTCAGGAATATAATGATCCTTGCTAATTCTAAAACACATGATGAAAAATGCTTTCCATCTCCAGAGAAAAAACTGGTGAATCTGAGTGCAGATTGAAACAAACTCTTTTTTTACTTTATTTTTCATGTATTTTTGTCTTCTCTTTTCTTTTACAATATAACAAGGAAATGTGTTTTGCATGACTGCACATGTACAATCTATATCAAATTGTTTGCCTTCTCAATGGAGGGGAAGGGCTATTGCAGGAGGGAAAAACACAGTCTGAAACTCAAATTTTAAAATGATGAAAATGATGAAATTATTTTTGCATGTAATTGGGGAAATTTAAATCATTAGATTTAGAAATTATTCAAGTAACTTGCTCAGTGTCACAAAGCTCATAAATGTTTAGGTCAGGATTTGAAGTTAGATCTTCCCACAAGTCCAGCACTCTAGCCATTGCAACTACATTGTTCCATGGATAGAGCACTGGGCCATTAGTCAGGAAGACTTAAAATCAAATCAATCTTTGGACACTTACTAGCTGTTTGACTTTGGGCAAATCAATTAACCTCTGTTTTTCTTAATCCACTGGAGAAGGAAATTATGAAGAACTCTAGTATCTTTGTCAAGAACACCACATTAATAGCATTGATATGCTGTTATACAAGGTAATAGTCAGATACAACTGAATGATTGAAAAACAAGGCAAATGTTTGGAAGAAAATCTAGAAATAACAAAGAAGAAAGAAGTGTGTTATCCTTTGTTTTGTAAATGGCTTATTACCTAAAGTTAGACTTTATCTTACTTTACTTTAATTTGGGGTACATTTGATTGAAAATTAATTGATTTGGATTTTTTTTGTTAGTCTTGCTGGGATATGTCACACATGCACATACATGTGTGCCCATGCACCCCTCAGCCTTAAGAATAACTCAGCATTATGTTATATTAAGTGAAACTGTATTGTAAAAATGTGTTGGTGCATAAATTTAAAAAAAATTACATGTAGTGGAATCATTAAATAAATAATAAATTTGGAAAAAAATATTGACAAAGATATGATTATAAAGAGAGGACATTTGTACAGAGACATTCTATTGCAGATTTAATTTCCTTGAGCATTCACAGAGGTCAGCTAGGTTGCTCAGTGGATAGAGTTCCCCACCTAAAGAAAGGAATACATGATTTGAAATCTGGCCTCAGACAGGGGCTAGCTCTGTAACCTTGAACAAGTAATTTAATCCTATTTGCCTCAGTTTCCTCATCTATAAAATGAACTGGAGAAGAAAATCAGAAATCCCTCCAGTGTCTTTACCAAGAAAACTCAAAATGGGGTCAAGAAGATGTGGACACAACTGAAATAACTAAAACAAAAGAAAACTAAACAAAACATTGAAATATTGGGGGTTTTTTTGTCAATAAAAATACAGAGTCATCATAATGTTTGAAGGCAAGAACATTTTAAAAATATATCACTCTTCACAGCAGCTTTCAAAAGCATTCACAGATAGTTCTAAAATATGTAATGCTATTCAGATAAATATATCCACTCAGCTGTGTCACTGCTCAAATGAACTTTAACATAGCTAACACACAGCTTGGCAACAAATTGTTGGCACTATTTAAAGCAATTATTCTAGATGCTTCACACCTTTGCACACTTTATAAACACTTTAATGAGAGCCTTTGCATTGTACAATCAGCTTTTTAGTCTATGCATACACAAAACCTTGACTGAATAAAGATGGGTATGACAAACGTTATTAATATTAAAATCAAGAATCAGGGCGGAGGCAAGATGGCGGAGTGAAAGCAGTGACTTGCTTGGACTCTCCCCCAAACCCCTCCAAATACTCATAAAAAATGGCTCTAAACAAATTCTGAAGCAGCAGAACCCACAAAAAGACAGAGTGAAACAAATTTCCAGCCCAAGACAACACGGACGATTGATCAGAAAGGTGTATCACGCCGGGAAGGCAACACAGCACAGCCTAGGTGCACAGGCCGCAGCAAACCTGGAGCAGGCCTCAGAGGACTGAATCTCAGGCAGCTGTGGAGGTTTCCAGACTCCTCAATCCATGAATGCTAAAGCCAACTTAGAAGGTCAGTGGGAAAAGCCTGTTTCTGTAGGTGCTGAGAAAGGAAGGTAGGGTTTCAGCTTCATCCTCCAAGAGCGAGACTGGGGCAGGGGGCGGGGGTAAGCTGCTTCCTGAGCTTCCAGCCCACAGACCGAGGGGGAATCCAGTGGCTGATCAGAGAAGGATTGCAGGGATTTGCCAGTGCTGAGGCAGGAATCTCTTGCTTTGCCCATGTTTGGATCTGGGCGGCTGTGCTGGGGTGAGGAGGAGCGCTGGCATGGTGGAGCTTGTAGTGGCTGTGGAGAGGAATCCCTCCTCACAGTTACGGGACAGAAAGGAATACTTGTGGTCACAGGCCAGGAAAGGAGTAAACACCTTGCCCCTTTTATACCATCTTGGAAGAACTGAAAATTTACAGGTCCCTACAAGTATCTCTGAAAACAGCTACACAAATCCCTGAAGCTTGGGACAGTACACTCTCCACTTTGGAAACAGACTCTTACCTTAACAAAGAACTTAAAACTAAAGTAATTGGCTGGGATCATAAGCAAGCAGAGCAAAAAGAGTCAGACTATATTATCTTACTTTGGTGAAAAAGAAGATCAAAATATACAACCAGAAGAAGACAACAAAGTCAAAGCTCCTATATCCAAAGCCTCCAAGAAAAATATGAGTCAGTCCCAGGCCTTGGAAGAGCTCAAAAGGGATTTTGAGAAGCAAGTAAGGGAAGTAGAGGAAAACTGGGAAGAGAAATGAGAGTGATGCAAGAAAATCATGAAAAACAAGTCAACAGCTTGCTAAAGGAGACCCCAAAAAATACTGAAGAAAATAACACCTTAAAAAACAGCCTAACCCAAATGGCAAAAGAGGTCCAAAAAGCCAATGAGGAGAAAAATGCCCTAAAAAGAAAAATTGGCCAAATGGAAAAGGAAGTCCAAAAGATTACTGAAGAAAATACTTCCTTAAAAATTAGAATAGAGCAATTGGAAGCTAGTGACTTTATGAGAAATCAAGACACTGTAAAACAAATCCAAAAGAATGAAAAATTAGAAAACAATGTGAAATATCTCATTGGAAAAACAACTGACCTGGAAAATAGATCCAGGAGAGAGAATTTAAAAATTATTGGACTATCTGAAAGCCATGATCAAAAAAAGAGCCTAGACATCATCTTTCAAGAAATTATCAAGGAAAACTGCCCTGATATAGTAGAACCAGAGGGCAAAATAGAAATTGAAAGAATCCACATCTCCTCCTGAAAGAGATCCCCAAAGGAAAACTCCTAGGAATATTATAGCCAAATTCCAGAGTTCCCAGGTCAAGGAGAAAATATTACAAGCTGCCAGAAGGAAACAATTCAAGTACTGTGGAAACACAATCAGGATAACACAAGATTTAGCAGCTTCTACATTAAAGGACCACAGGGCATGGAATATAATATTCCAGGGGGCAAAGGAGATAGGATTACAACCAAGAATCACCTACCCAGCAAAACTGAGTATAATCCTTCAGGGGAAAAAATGGTCATTCAGTGAAATAGAGGACTTTCAAGCATTCCTGATGAAAAGACCAGAGCTAAACAGAAAATTTGACTTTCAAATACAGGACTCCAGTGGAACATGAAGAGGTAAACAGGAAAGAGAAATCATAAGAGACTTATTAAGATTGAACTGTTTACATTCCTGCATGGAAAGATGATATTTGTAACTCATGAGACCTTTGTCAGTATTAGGGTAGTTGAAGGAAAAAAATTGTATGTATGTATATCTAGATAGATAGATAGATAGATAGATGGCACAGGGTGAGTTGAAGATTAAGGGGTCATATCTGGAGAATAAAATTGAGGGATGAGAGAGGAGGATAGTCAGAGAAGAAAGGGAGAGGTAGAATGGGGTAAATTATCTCACAAAAAAAGCAGAAAAGTCTCTCACAGTGGAGGGGAAACAAAGGAAGGTGAGGGAATGAGGGAATCTTATTCTCATAGGATTTGGCTTATGGAGGGAATAACATACACATTCAATTGGGTATGGAAATCTGTCTTACCCTACAGGAAAATAGGGGGAGAAGGGGACAAGAGAGCGGGGGGGTGATAGAGAGGAGGGCAGATTGGAAAAGAGGGCAATCAGAAGTAAATACTTCTGAGGAGGGACAGGGTCAAAAGAAAGAATAGAATAGATGGGAGGGTAGGATAGGATTAAGGGAAATAGAGTTAGTTTTTCACAACATGTCTACTAAGGAAGTGTTTTACATAACTGCACATGTACAACCTATATTGAATTGCTTGCCTTTTCAATGAGGGTGGGTGGGGAGGTAGGAAGGGAGAAAATTTGGAACTCAAAGTTTTAAAACCACATGTTTAAAAAAAATGTTTTCACATGCAACTGGGAAATAAGAAATACAGGAAATGGGGGTAAAAAATTTAAAAAAAATAGAAATAGAGAGGCAGGAACAGAGGGAAGAGTAGAATTGACAAAATGCAGAATTAAGGAGGAAGAAGGGCAGGGTTTTTAATAAGAATCTAAGGCTTGGAAGAGATTGTGGAGGTCAGCTAGTGCCAATTCCTTCACAGTGTAAGAATCTCTTCTAGAGTATTATTGATATTTGATCACACAGGCACTGCTTGAACACTTTCAGGAATGGGGA
Organism: Phascolarctos cinereus; assembly: GCF_003287225.1. NCBI lineage: Eukaryota > Metazoa > Chordata > Mammalia > Diprotodontia > Phascolarctidae > Phascolarctos > Phascolarctos cinereus. The sequence goes on from NW_027556098.1 coordinate 76,530,028, forward strand.
GCTTAAAAGTAGTTCATACCAACTATTAAAAATATTTTTTTTTCTTCTATTAAACCAACATCTACTTCTTTGTAAAAAAAAAATCAAGAATCAGTCACTTAAATGAAAAAAGATGTAAAGAACTAAAGTTTGGCCTTTTTCCTTCTAAACATAACCATTTTAACCCCAGGATGCATTTCACTGCCAAATAAGACGTGATGAAGCTCTGAACTACGGTAGTAATCAGGTGTACAATGAAAGGAAAATGTTAGAAAGATCTTCTAGAGCAAAAATTCTTAAGCTGGGGCCCATGAAATATATACATATGTGTGTGCATGTATGTGTGTGTGTGTGCATATGTGTATAGGTAAATGTGCTTATATGCATATATATGTACATGCATGTACATGTATATATGTATGTGTGTGTGTGTGTGTGTGTGTGTGTGTGCAAGAATTCTTAAGCTGGGGCCCATGAAATATAGATGTATGTGTGTGTATGTGTGTATGTATATGTATATGCATGTGTGTATATGTATATACGGGTATATATGCTTATATGCATATGTATATGTATATATGTATATCTTAAGCTGGATCCCATGAAATATATATGTATGTGTGTACATATGTATATACATATATATGTATATGTATTTGTGTAAGTATATATATTTAAAAACATACGTATACATATGCAATATCTATGTTTGATAACAGTATTTCAGTATGACACTTTTCTTTCTAATCTTTCACGTTTCAAAACACTCTTCTCAGAAGAGGTAAATAGATTTCATCAAACTAATAAAGGTGATATACACACATATATGCACACACATATATATAGTGTATACATATACTATATATGTGTGTGTGTGTGTATGCATGGGGGTGTGTGTGTACATGTGTGTACTTGATTAATACTCATTCTACATTTGGACAAGGATAATCATATTCTAGTTGAGACCATTAATAATTATATTTCAGGATAACTTAAGTAATAAAAAACTTCATTTTATAGGCCTGGTAGATATCTAATTGAACTAATATGAGAACATATGTGTCTGGAAATCCTGGCTTCCAACAAGAAATTATAGGTTTATGTGCAATTGTGTGTGTTTTTAAATGGATTTAGTTAAATACATTAATTGAATTGATTTATTAACTGGATTAACTGGGTGATTGGAAACATTGTGCTTTCCTCAAAAGAATTAAGGCTGATTTGAGGAGAGAGGTAATAACTTCTATTTTATAGTTAATGCATGTGATACTTCTTTATTACTTGCAATAAGAACTGTCCTATAGCTGATTGGTGATGTGTGACTTAGGAGAGAGACTAGATCTAGACATGTAGATTTAAGAGTTATCTCTATGAAAGTGATAAATACACTCTTGGAAAATGATGAAGCCCCCAAAAAAGAGCATGAAGGAGGGGAGAAGCAGAACTGGGGATGAATTTTTTTTGGGATATTCTAGAATTAGGGAGAATGAGAAGGGTGGGAGACTAGCAGAAGGAGATTGAGAAGGTGCAAATCAAAGAAATAGGTGAAGAAAAAAGAAAAAAGAAGCCTGAGTAAAAACAAGAGAGGAAAGAATATCAAGAAAGAGAAGGTGCTCAACAGTGTCAATTATTGAAGAGAACAGTGAGAAAGATGAAGATAGGGGAAAGGCCATCAGATGAGCTTAATGTCCTTTATAACTTCAATTTCTTTAATCTCTGATTCTATTTTAATTGCAATATTTTTGAAACCAAGTATGATTAAAACATGATAGTAGAAAAGAAATAAAAAAGATAAAATGGAAATAGGATCGAAATGTATTATTCATATATTGAGAAGACATGCTGGCATGAAGAAATCCAGTGAACTGGATGAAAATCAAAGGAAAGAAAACCCAAAAGTGTTATTTTTGTGATTGAATGATTGGTCTGGTCTAGTTAGACAATTCTTACATTGAATTTGGAGTTAGAAGCTACTATAGGCATCATCTAATGCAATCCCATTATTTTACATATGCAAAAACTGAGTTATAGAGAGATAAGTCATTTGCCCAAGGTCATATAGATACTAAGTGACAGAGGTAGAATTTAAAGCCAGGTCCTCTGCCTCCGTCTTAGCACTGTTTTCACTTCCAGCACATTAGTTCATCAGTTATGTTTCTTAGAGAGTCATTGCATACAGAACATGAACTGGGTCCAAATTAGAATAAGTAGATAATATTTGACCAAATTGTATTTGTAAAGTTTTATAGAGCTTTCCATTAATTCACATAGTTTGCTCTCACAAATATCCATCTTTTTAACTCTAATAATACGATGGCAACTTGTTAGTGTAGTGCTAATAACAAATAAAAACTAGGAAAAGGCCTCCTAATAATTCTTAAATATTGAAAGAAACAGAAGAAGGCTTCCAGGCCAGTGTATGGATTTTCTATGTATAATTCACAGAATGGTAGATCAATAAGGGATTTTCCAAGTAACTAAGCTAAGAGAAAGTTTCAGACAAGATCCACATAAGTTAAGAAGGAATGAAAAAAAAAAAGAATGAGTGATCTTCAGTCTGTATTAGTGGAAGAAATATCTACCATCATAATATCTTCTTCACAGAAAAACAAGCCGAAGAAATGAAACCTTCCCATGAGTGAATATAGTTTTTACTTAATAATAATTAATTTATAGAAGGCTTTAAGGTTTAATGAGAAATTTACTTTGAATATCCCTGTAAGGCAACACAAAATTAAATTTTCTCATTTTACATATGAGCAAAGTGAGGCTTAGAGATTTTTTAATGACTTTTTTTTTTGTAATTCTAATCACATATCTACTCACATAGCCATCACTTTACTTTAGCTTTTCTACAACTCTCACTTGGATTTTACATTGTTTCATCACTGTCATTCAGAATACAACTGCCAAAGTGATTTTCCTAAAGAGCATATCTGACCTTGTTATTGTCCTATTCAATAAACTTCAATGGCTCCATACTAATTCAAGGATCATACGTTATTTCATTTTTCTCTCTTCCTTTAAAAAAGTTTCTGTTTTGTATTTTATAATACATATAATCATTAACATAATAATTCATAAATAAATAGAAATTATTTTCTGGAGTACTTTTTTTTAGTCAAAGAATGTTGTCAAAAAGTTTGAAGAACAGTGACTAAGAAGTTTATTCAGTTCCCTTCTAACATTGTGTGTTTCTGGGGCCTTTCTCAATACTAGTTTAAAATTTTTAGCACCATCTAATTTCCTATGCTATAATTGCACTTGTTAATATTTATGTTTTGCTTCTTTTAATTTAATTTTAAAAATAGTCAAGATATTGGCATTAGTTGAAGAAAAAGCAACTATTTAAATACTGGGAATCCATACTACCTTTATGTAGACTAGTTTATTCTACTCATACTATTCCTGTTTTCTCTGTTATGGTTATAGGCTATTTTGGATTGTTATGACTGTTTTTGTAACTTCCAGCACTGAAATCATTGTAATGTGAGTTATGAGCTGAGCCTAACTAAGCATTCAGTTTTGGTATTTGCTTACAGAACAAATCAGTTCCCCTGCCCCATGCCAACCCCCACACCAGCAAATAAAGGTAAAGTCAAACTGATTCAATTTCCTTAAAATGTTTATTTCATATTGCATTTCATCTGTGTCTGCAGCTGCCAACTCTGAACCAGATCCCAGCATGTAATTAATAAAGAGCTACATAAGAACTATATTTAAAATGGGTAAATCTAGAGGGATACAAAATTCTTTAGCCTGTGCTTCATACACAGTTGCAAATATAGAGTCAAAAGATCATTAGTTACTTCTAAAATGCAGTAAAAATATTTTTCCTTAGTGGCCTGTGAAAATTTTGCCCAGAAAAGACTGCATTAGAGTTACTGAAAACCAACTTAACCTATGAGAAAAATATGTCTCCATATATCTTTTTCCCTCTATCTTCATGAGGTAATGAATATAAAAATAGTGTCCAATAATTATTACGTAAAGATAAAAAAGTCCTGCTTTATTCTTCTGATTCACTGCAAGACAATAAATTCTCAAAAATTATATCAGCATGACTTTTTATTATAATTATATTTATTTAAATATTATCTCAAAGTATAACTGAAAATGGAATAATTGTTTATTATTAAAATAATGAAGCATAATTTTTAAAATGTTGTAAACAAGTTTGTAAAAAGCTATGAGTTGATACCCAATCAGAAACCAAAGCAAATACACACACACACACACACACACACACACACACACACACACACCCCTCTCACAAATCTAGCTTAGGTTTTTGGTTTTGATTTCATCAGCATAGAGAACTCCCTATGTGGAAATGCTATCCACCAACTAATGCAAGTCACTACCTCCTCTGAAGTCTTAGCAAGTTGCCTGGGCACACTTATAGGCCAAGCTTGCTCAGGTAGCATGTGTCAAAAGCATGACTTGAACCCTATTTTATTCAAATGCCATCCCTGTAACCACTATATCATGGTGACTCTCTTATTTTCTATTCTTTTAGATTTAGGAAAATTCTAAATTAACTTTAGAAAATGATTAATTTGGAGCATTTGTGACAAATAATTCTACTAAAATAGCTTAATCAATTGGTAGATATATATTTGCATATGAGCATGAAACCTATGGTATGCTTATAAAAATTTCTATTAATTAGCAATGCTTGCCGAATATATGATTCATTTAAGGAAACTAATCTTTTAGAAAATTGGTATTATGATAATATTTTACATATAGTCACACATATGTATATGTCTATATGTCTATAATTTAAGTTTGCAGAATGCTTTAGGTCTTTAGTAATTAAGAAAGATAAATGGATTCATTTTGACCAATGATTTAATCTCAATTTTCTTTATAATTTCCAATGGTTACACTTTTGTGTTCCAAATGAATCATTTCATTGAATCAGGAAACTAATAATTTTGGGTTTTAATTTTGACAGTAAAAATCTATACAAGTATTTTGAGAATAAGAACCTTATGACTGAAATCATCTCACTGTCTCTGAAAAGTGGGGGGATTAATCTATATGGTTGGATGAGACATTAAATAAAAGATTGATGGTTTCTGAATATCAAATTATCCTTAAGTAGGATATGATAAAGTCCCTTACTGACATCTGTATTATTGTCAGTGTTATGGGAGAAACCTATAAAGATCTATTCTCTTAGAAAATGGCTTTGCATAGGCCACTATGCATCTTTTAATTTTAAGTGGCTTTCTACTTTTTGTATAGACTCACAATCACACATTTAATCATGGATAAAAATTTTAAGACAAGTTTATCTTGGCAATCATAAGATATAGATAGATAGATAAATAGACAGATATACACACATATACATATATACATATATACGTACGTGCATACATATACATATATGCTATACATATTTATGTAGGGAAAGAGGATTTTTATTTATGTTGGTCTTACACATAAGGATAGAGTCATAACTTCATTGAAGTTTGAGGGAGAGCTTACCCCCATCTGGTAACTCTAAAGCTTCAAGTGAAAGCCTCTACACCAACACCCAACTCACTTCTCAAGTAATTTTGTTTGTGCCCCCTAGCTACCTTTGTTGCCTCATTAGTGCAATATCTCCTCCCTAGAATATTGAAGAGGTTAACTTCACTTTGGCACAAGAACAGTATTATATAAAAGTCAAATGTACTGTCAAGATGGTACCAAATTTAGAAGAAGAAAATAGGGAGAAAACATTTCTTAGGTTATTTTGGTTTATTCTAAGTAATACAGAATTATAGGATAATAAAGGTGAAAATATGTTTTCTCACACATAATCTAGTCTGTTTTTTAAACACATTTACATGAGAAGTAGCCTAATTCTTTTCAAATTTTCACACCTGCTTCATTTCCAAGGAACAAATTTTTGAAGCCAAGAGAAAAAGAATACAAGAAAATAACAAATAAAACTATTTGGAAAAGAGTCACTCAGGTCATATACACACAAGGTAAATGGTTCTAATGTCTATAATTATACCAAAAGTGTTTTTCCTTTCTGTAGTACTGAGCTATGTAGATATAAAATAGTATGGAAAATAAAACCAGGTAGAAATTTTGTGATTTAGAGATAGACACTTGCACAGTATTTTGTGTAAAGAGAAAAGAAACCAGTAGGAATAATAGTTTTAGTGAAAATGTGCTGTTGTCAGAAAACAAACAAACAAACAAAAAGCTGAATGTCATCAATAGTTATATATTCTAAAATATATTTGTTGCTTTCTTTTCCAGACCCATGATTTCACATTTCTAGGGAATTTCGTATGTGGAACTCCCAGGTGTCAATGTTGGAGAGAATAAGGGTCTACTGCCTCCCTTAAGGAGCTCTCCCCCAAACTCCTCCAAATACTTTTAAAAATGACTCTAAACGAATTCTAGAGTAGCACAACCCACAAAAAAGGCTGAGTGAAATAAATTTCCAGCCCAAGACAACTTGGAAGGTCAGCAGGAAATCTATGTTGCACAAGGGTAAGAAGAGTGTAGTCCAGCACAGGCCATGCAAGAACCAGGAGTAGGACTCTGGGCAACTGCATCAATGGCAGTAGTAGAGATTTCCAGACATCTCAGCCCACAGAAGTCAAAGACATCTTAGAAAGTCAGCAGGAAAGGCAGCTCACACCAGCATAGCCCAGTCCCCAGGAAACTAGTAGCAGACATTGAGAGTGGTCTGTCAGCAGTAGCAGTGCCAGTAGCTTCTTTCAAAGATCTCAGCTCACAGAGGGGAAGAAGGTCGAACAACTGGTCAGAAGAAGATTACAAGGGTCTTTTTGCTAACACTGAGGCAGGACTCTGTCACTCTGCCCATATTTGTTTCCAGGTTACAGCCCTGGGTGGCAATCCCAGAGTGAGAAGGAACACTAGCATAGCAGAGCTTGTAGCAGCAGTAAAAGGGTAACTCTCCTCACAGTTCCAGAGCAGAAAAGAATACTTGTGGTCACTTACAGACCAGAGAACAGGCCAGGAAAGGAGTAGACACCTCTTCTTAGGTCATACCACCTTGGAAGAACTGAAACCTTACAAGTCCCTAGAAGTATCTCTGAAAACAGTTACAGAAAATACCTGAAACTTAGGACAGTTCACCCTCAACACTTGAAGCAAAGCCCTATTTTAACAAAGGATTAAAAGTCAACTAAGCTGGGAAAATGTGTAAAAAATGGGAAAAATTCTAATTATAAAAAATTACTTTGGTGACAAGAAAGATCAAAACACATTCACAAGAATATGAGAATGTCAAAGCTCCTACATCCAAAGCCGTCAAGAAAAATATGAATTGGTCTCAGGCAATGGAAGAGCTCAAAAAGGATTTTGAAAATCAAATAAGAGAGGTAGAAGAAAAATTGGGAAGAGAAATGAGAGTGATACAAGAAAAACATGATATTTGTAAGTCATAAGACCTTTCTCATTATTCGCATGGTTAGAAGAAGTATATATACACAGAGGGAACAGATGTGAGTTGAATATGAGGGCATTATATCTAAAAATAAATTTAAGGGATGTTAGAGGAATGTATTGGGAGAAAGGGAAAGGGAGAGGTATAATGGGGTAAATTATTCTCATATGAAAGAGGCAAGAAAAAATTTTGACAACCCAAGGCCCCAGCACATAAAACAAGTAACCAGGCTCCTATACCCCAGCACAAGAAGCTGGGAGAATGCCCCTGTACCCCAGTAGGAGAATTCAACTTTAAAGCCAGAAAAATAGCAAAAAATAAATAAACAAATACATGAGCAAAAATCAATGAAGTAAAACAATAGTCATAAAGGAGTATCTTGTTGACAAGGAAGATCAAAATAAAAATTGAAAAAGGATAACATCGTCAATATACCCACATCCAAAACCTCGAAAAGGAATATGAACTGATCTTAAGATTAAAAAACCAATCAACCAACCAACCAACCAACCAACAAACAAACAAAGAAAAAAACACTGTCTTGGAAGAACTCAAGAAGAATTGTTAAAGTCAAAAAATGAACAATTCCTTTAAAAATGCAATTGATAAAAATGGAAAAAGTGCACTGAAGAAAATAACTCTTTAAAAAGTAGAATTGGCCAAATGGAAGAGGAAGTACAAAAGTTAACTGAAGAAAACAATTTGTTAAAAATTAGAATTGGGCAAATGGAAGCTAATGACTCTACAAGGAATCAAGAATCAGTCAAACAAAGGCAAAAGAATGAAAAAAAAATACAAGAAAGCATAAAATATCTGACAATATAACAATAATGAATGAATAAAGAATAAAAAAATAAAGAATGAATAAGGAATGACAATAATGAGACAATATACCAAAACTTATGAGATGCAGTGAAAGCAATTTTTAGGGAAAGTTTTATATCTGTAAATGCTTGCATTAATAAAATAAAGAGGAGATCAATGAATTGAGCATACAACTAAAAAAAAACTAGAAAAAGAACAAGTTAAGAATCCCCAATTAAACATCAAATTAGAAATACTGAAAATCAAAGGAGAGATTAATAAAATTAAGAAAACTGTCACACTAATAAATAAAACTAAGAGCTGGTTTTATGAAAAAAAAATAACAGATAAACCTTTGGTTAATTTGATGAGAAAAAAAGAAAGAAGAAAAGCAAATTGCCAGTATCAAAAATGAAAAGGGTGAATTCACCACCAAAGAAGAGGAAATTAAACCAATAATTAGAAACAATTTTGCCCAACTGTATGCCAATAAATTGGACAATTTTAATGAAATGGTTGAATATTTACAGAAATATAAATTGCCCATATTAACAGAAGAGCAAATAAAATAGCTGAAAACACCATCTCAGAAAAAAAAATGTTGAAGAAGCCATTGATGAGCTCCCTAGGAGAAATATTTCCAGGGCCAGATGGATTTATAAGTGAATTCTATCAAACATTCAAAGAACAATTAATTCCAATACTATATAGTCTATTTGGGAAAATAGGTGAAGAAGGAGTCCTACTAAATTCTTTTTTATGACACAAATATGGTACTGATACTTGAACCAGGAAGAGCCAAATCAGAGAAAGAAAATTATAGACCAATTTCCCTCATGAATATAGATACAAAAATTTTAAATAAAAAAATTAGCAAAAAGATTACAACAACTTACCAAGAGAATAATACACTGTGACCAGGTAGGATTTATACCAGAAATGTGAGGCTGGTTCAATATTATGAAAAGTATCAGCATAATTGACCATATCAACAGCAAAACTAACAGAAATTATTTGAGTATCTCAATAGATGCAGAAAAAATAATTGACCAGATACAGAACTAGTCCCTATTAAGAATACTAGAGAGCATAGGAATAAATGGAGTCTTCCACAAAATAAGTAGAATCTACCTAAAATGATCAGCAAGCATTATATGTAATGGGGTTAAGCTAGAAGCATTTCCAATAAGATTTTGATGAAACAAGGGTATCCATTATCACAACTGTTATTCAAAATTGTACTTGAAATGTTAGCTTTAGCAATAAGAGAAAAAAAAAGTTGAAGAATTAGAATAGGCAAAGAAGAAACAAAGTTATCACTCTCTGCTATGAAATGATGAAATACTTAGATAATCCTAGAGAATCAAGTAAAAAAAAAACTACTTGAAATAATAAACACCTTAGCAAAGATGCAGGATAGAAAAGAAACCCACATAAATCATCAGCATTTCTGCGTACAATTAACAAAGCCCAATAGCAAGAGATAGAAAGAGAAATTCTACTTAAAGTTACTGTAGACATTATTAAATACTTGGGAGTCTAGCTGCCAAAACAAACCCAGGAACTATGTGAATACAATTACAAAACACTATTCACACAAATAAGGTCAGATATAATTAATTGGAGAAAACATCAATTGCTCATGGGTAGACCTAGCTAATATAATAAAAATGAGGATTCTACCTACATTAAATTACTTATTCATTGCCATACCCATCAAACTACCAAATTTATTTTATAGAGCTAGAAAAAACAATTAAAAAAATTCTTCTCAAAGACCATAAGGTCCAGAATATCAAGAGAATTAATGGAAAGAAATGCAAGCGAAGATAGCCTAAATGTACCAGATCTTAAATTGTATTATAAAACAGCAGTCATCAAAACTACATCTTACTGACTAAGAAATACAGTGGTGGATCAGTGGAATAGATTAGGTATGCCAGACACAATAGTTAATGACTATAGCAATCTACCATTTGATGATCCCAAAGATCCCAGCTTCTTGGATAAGAACTCAAAATTTAACAAAAACTGCTAAGAAAACTGAAAACATGACAGAAACTAGGCATTGACTAACATCTTACACCCTATTTCAAGATAAAGTCAAAATGGGTACATGATTTAGTTATAAAGGCTGATACTATAAGGATACCAGGAGAGCAAGGAAGAGTTTACCTGTCAGATCTATGGAGAAGGGAAGAATTTATGACCAAACAAGTGATATAGAACATTATGACTTGCAAAATGGATGATTTTTATTGAATAATTTTTGCACAGATAAAGCCAATGTAACCAACATTAGGCAGAATCAAAAAGGTGGGAAACAATTTTTACAGCCAATTTTTACAGTCCCTGATAAAGGCCTCATTTTTAAAATATTTAGAGAACTGAGTCAAATTTATAAAAATACAAATCATTTATCAATTGATAAATGGTCAAAGGATGTGAACACTCAGTTTTCAGAGGAACATATTAAAGCTCTCAATAGTAATATGGAAAAATGTTCCAAATCACTATTGATTAGAGAAATGCAAATCAAAACAACTCTGAAGTAGCACATCACATCTACCAGATAGTCTAACATGACAAAATGGGAAAATGATAAATGTTGGAAAAGATGTGGGAAAATTGGAACACTAATGCATTGTTGTTAGAGTTGTGAACTGACCCAACCAGTCTGGAGAGCAATTTGGAATTATGCCCAAAGGTAATGCCACCTCTAAGTCTGTATCCCAAAGAGATCATAAAAATGGGAAAAAGGACCCACATGCAAAAAATATTTATAGCAGTTGTTTTTTTGATTGCAAAGAATTAATAATTAGTGGGATATCCATCAATTGGGGAATGGTTGAACTAGTTTTGTTATATGAATGTAATGGAATACTATGATGCCGTAAGAAATGAATAGCTAAAGGGCTTGAGATTTATATGAACTGATGCAGAGTGAAATGAGCAGAAACAGGAGAACACTGTATATAGGAACAGCCACATTGTGCAATGACTGACTTATTTCTTCTCATCAATGCAAGGATCTAAAACAACTCCAAAAGACTCACAGTGGAAAATGCTATCCTTCAGAGAAGGAACTTGGGAGTTTGAATACAGATGGAAGTATACTATTTGCTCTCCTTTTCTTTTGTTGTTTTGTTTTTTCTTTTTTCTTGTGGTTACTGTCATTAGTTGCAATTCTTCTTTAAATTATGACTAATGTCAAAATATGTTTAATAAGAATATATAAGTAAAGCTTGTATCAAATTGCAAGCCATTTTGGGTAGGGGGGAATACAGGAAGTTGGAGAAAATGTAAAACTGAAAATCTTATAGAAGTCAATGTTATAAACTAAAAATAAATTAATTATAAAAAATAAAGAAATCTATCTTACCTACAGGAAAGTTGGAGTGGATGAACATAAGGGAAAGGGGGCTGGTAGAAGGAAGGTCAGATTGAGGAAGGGGGTAGTCAGAAGGAAAACACTTTTGAGGAGGAACAGGGCGAAAAGAGAGAGAGAATAGAATAAGCAGGGAGAGGGGAAATAGAATTGAGGGAAATAAAGTTAGCAATAGTAACTGTGAAAAATATTTTGAAGAAAGTTTCTCCGATTAAGGCCTGATTTCTCAAACATACAGAGAACTGAGTGAAAAAAAAAAGTCATTCCCCAATTGATAAATGATCAAAAGATAGCAATAGGTTTCAGATGAAGTAATCAAATATATCTATAGCCATGTGGAAAAAAAAATGCCTTAACTTACTATTGATTGGAGAAATACAAATTAAAACCATTATGAGGTATTACATTACACCTATTAGATTGGCTAACAGGACAGAAAAGGAAAATGACAAATGTTAGAGGAGATATTTCACTATTAGTGAAATTGTGAACTGACTCAAACATTCTATAGAGCAATTTGGAACTATTTCCAAAAGGCTACAAAGCCATGCATGCCCTTTGATCTAGCAATACCACTCCTAGGTCTGTATCTCAAAAGAGATAAAAAACAAAAGAGAGGAGGACCTATATCTATAAAAATATTTATAGCAGTTCTTTTTGCTGGCAAAGAGTTTGAATTTGAGGGGATTTCCATCAACTGAGGAATGGCTGAAGAAATTGTGGTTTTGATTATGATGGCATACTATTGTGCTATGAGACTTGATGAGCAGAATGTTCTCAGAAAAAAAAATCTGGAAAGATTCACATGAGCTGATGCAAAGTGAAATGTACTGTGTACAAAGTAACAGCAATATTGTAAGGTGATGAGCTGTGAATGACTTAGCCATTCTCCACAGTACAACCATCTAAGACAGCTCTGAAGGACTTATGATGAAAAATGCTATTGATCACCAGAGAATTACCTGGTGGTGTCTAAATACAAATTGAAGCAAACTTTTTTATTTTACTTTATTTATTTTTCTTCATTTTTTTCTACGCTTACTTTCACAATGTGACTGTTAATGGATATGTTTTGCTGACTACATATGCATAATGTCTATTGAATTGCTTGCCTTCTCAATGAAGTGGGGTGGGGAGAAAAGGAGGGAGAGAATTTGGAACTTAAAGGTTTAAAAATGAGTGTTAAAGTTGTTTTTACATGTAAGCGGGGAAAATAAATATAAATGAAAGCTAAAAACATAGAGACCAAAAAAAAATTCTTTTGAGAATTGCAATGTTGATTCATACAGCTAATATGTTTCAGAGCAAAGATTTTGAACTTAGGCCTTTTTACCAAAGCTAGCACTTTATTATCTATATCGTATTGTCTTTGTAGTTTTCTTGAGGCTAGCTTTATGCCTCAAACTAGTTGTATAATATCACTTACAACAATATCACTTATAATCACTTCTCCACATCAAATAAGTCAGTTAGTTTCTTCCTTTGTGCAAAGTATGGATGCAATATAAAAGGATTCATTTGTTGTTTTTTTTTAATGAATTAAGTTTCATTTAAGTATATCGGAATAAACAAGTAAACAAATAAAAAAGGAGCCAGTATGAAATAGTAGATAGAAATATATTTTACTTGTAGTCAGGAAAATTTAAGTTCAAATCTTAACTGTGTCAAAATTTAAGTGACAATGGATAAGTCATTTAATCTTAGGTAACTCTATGAGGCTCACTTCACATTCACAAATGTTAGTTCCTTGATTGAAGGAACTTCCATAGTGGAAATTCTTTCAAACTCCCTGAAATCACAAATCTTTCTGAAATTCAGTAAATAATTCAAAATGTTTCATATGCTAAGGTCAGATTCAGTTTGAATAGAAGTAATTGAGACACCCTATTGTGTATGCATGTGTACAGCATGACTATAATAATATATCTACCTGTGGTATTTTGGGATTTGGATACCTTTCTCCTTATAATAACTCAGGCTGATAGTGCTAGCATTACATATCATCACTCATGATATCTCTCAGGAAACAAGGTTGCAGTTTCCTATGGTAATATGTTGGAACCATGTAACAGTTGTTGTTTCAGGAAAACAAGATTTGTATGTGTGTGTATATACATATATGTATGTATATTATACATATATACACATATTTTATATATACATATATACATATCTCCACATCAGTTATTTAAAAAATATATTTAGTATTTTATTTTTCCCAAGTTACATATAAAAACAATTTTAAACATTCATTTTTAAAATGTTGCATTCTAAATTGTCTCCCTCCCTCCTTATGGCCCCTCATTGAGAAGGTGAACAATTTGATAGAGGTCATATATTTGTACTAATGCAAAACATTTCCATATCAATAATGTTGTGAAAGAAAACATAGAGTAAAGCAAACAAACAAAAACAGACCTCAAGAAAAATAAAGAAAGCAAAAAAAATGCTTCAATGTGCATTCAGATACATCAGTTTTTTTCTCTGTGAATGTATAGCATTTTTTATTATCATAAGTCATTCAGAGTTGTTTTGGATCATTGTATTGTTGAGAATTGCTTTCATTCACAGCTGATCACCTCTCAATATTGCTGTCACTTTGTGCATAGTATATTTCACTTTGCATCAGCTCATGGAAATACTTCCAGATTTTTTTGAGGGCATCCTGTTCATCATTTCTTATAGCATGGTAGTATACCATCATAATCAAAACCACAATCTGTTCAGTCATTCCCTAATTGATAGGCACCCTCTCAATTTCAAATTCTTTGCCATCAGAAAAGAGCTGCTATAAATATTTCTGTACTTCTATGTCCTTTTCCTTTTTGATCTTTTAGGATATGAATCTAGTAGTGGTATAGTGGTATTTTTTACAAAAAAGTTTTTTTTTTTATGGTTTTAAGTTTTAGTAGTTTTATAGTCCTTTGGGCATAGTTTCAGATTGCTCTACAGAACGATTAAATCAGTTCACAACTTCCCCAACAGTAAATTAATGACTTATTTTTTTTTCCTGAATTCCCTCCAACATTTGTAATTGTCCTTTTCTGTACTCCTAGCCAATCTAATAGGTATGAGGTAGTACTTCAAATTTATTTTCCTTTGAATTTTTCCAATCAATAGTGAAACAGAGTATTTTTAATATGGCTATAGATAGATTTGATTACTTCATCTGAAAACTGTTCATATCTTTTGATCATTTATAAATTAGGACTTTTTTTTAAATAAATTTGACTCCATTCTTAAATGGCTGAGAAATGAGGCCTTTATTAGAGAAACTTCTTTCAAAATATTTTTTCACAGTTATTATTGCCAACTTTTATTTCCCTCCATCCTATTCCACATTCCCCCATGTATTGTATTTTCTCTCTCCTTTCACTCTGTTCCTCTTCAAAAGCGTTTTGCCTCTGACTACCCCTCCCCCAATCTGACCTTCCTTCTATCACCTCTCCCTTCTCTTATCCCCTTCCCCTCCTACTTTCCCGAATGGTGAGATAGATTTCTATACCCAATTGAGTGTGTATGTTATTCCCTCTTTGAGCCAATTTTGATGAGAGTAAGGTTCACTTACTCCCTCTCTCTTCCTCCTTGTTTCACTACCTTGTAAAAGCATTGTCTTGCCTCTTTTATATGAGACAATTTACCCCCATTCTATCTCTCCCTTTCCTTTTGTTCTAGTACATTTCTCCCTCATCTTTTAATTTTATTTTTTAGATATCATCCTTTCATATTCAACTCACACCTGTGTCCTCTCTCTACATATACTCCTTCTGACTGCCCTAATAATGAGAAAGTTCTTATGAGGTACAAGTTATCATGTCCCATGTAGGAATGTATAAAGTTTAATCTTGTTAAGTCACTCATAATTTCCCTTTCCTGTTTACCTTTTTATGCTTGTCTTGTCCTGTATTTGAAAGTCGAATATTCTATTCACCTCTGATCTTTTCATCAAGAATGCTTGAAAGTCCTCTATTTCATTGAATACCCATTTCCCCCTGAAGGATTATACTCAGTTTTGATGGGTAGGTGACTCTTGGTTTTAATCTTAGCTACTTTGCCCTCCTGAATGTTATATTGCAAGTCTTCTGGTCTATTAATGCAGAAACTGGTAAATCTTATTATCCTGATTATGTTTCCACAATACTTTAATTGTTTCTTTCTGGCTGCTGTCAATATTTTCTCCTTCACCTGGGAACTCTGGAATTAGGCTATAATATTCCTAGGAGTTTTCCTTTGGGGATTGCTTTCAGGAGGTAATTGATGGATTCTTTCAATTTCTGTTTACTCTCTGGTTCTAGTATATCAGGGTAGTTTTCCTTGCTAATTTCTTTCTTTTTTTTTTTTTGGTGAGGCAATTAGGGTTAAGTGACTTGGCCAGGGTCACACAACTAGTAACTTTTAAGTCTCTGAGGCTGATTTTGAACCCAGGTCTTCCGGACTCCAAGGCTGAAGCTCTATCTACTGTACCACATAGCCGCCCCTGCTAATTTCTTGAAAGTTGATGTCTAAGCTCTTTTTTTTTTTATCATGGCTTTTAGGTTTTAAATTCTCTCTCCTGGATCTATTTTTAGGTCAGTTGTTTTTCAATGAGATATTTCATATTGTCTTCAATTTTCTCATTCTTTTGGTTTTGTTTTACAACATCTTCATTTCTTATAAAGTCACTAGTTTCCGTTTTCTCCGTTCTAATTTTTAAGGAATTATTTTCTTCAGTGAGCTTTTGTACCCCCTTTTCCTTTTGTCCAATTCTACTTTTTCTAAGAGTTTGTTTTTTTTTCAGAATATTTTTGTGCCTCTTTTTCCATTTGGCAAATTTAGCTTTTTAAGGCATTCTTCTCCTTCTTGGCTTTTTGTACATCTTTTACCATTTGGGTTACTTTGCTTTTCAATGTGCTATTTTCTTCAGTTGTGTGTGTGTGTGTGTGTGTGTGTGTGTGTGTGTGTGTGTGTCCTTTACCAAGCTGTTAACTTCTTTTTCATGATTTTCTTCCATCTTTCTTATTTCTCTTCCCACTTTTTCTTCTACCTCTCTTACTTGATTTCCAAAATCCTTTTTGAGCTCTTCCATGGTCTGTAACCAATTCATATTTTTCTTGGAGGCTTTGGATGTAGTAGCTTTGCTTTGTTATTTTCTTCTGACTGTGTGTTTTGATCTTCCTTGCCACCATGGTAAATTTGTCTGGTCAGAATAAATTTTTATGCTTTTTTTAAAAATTTTTCAGCTGGTCTAGTGAAGAAATTACTTTTTAAGCCAAGAAAGCAATTTGCAACTTTCCAGGAAACTGAGCTTGGTTTTCGTTGCTTTACAAAATACAACTTGTTTGGTAGTTTTGAATTCCAATGACATGTGGGAGCCACAGTGGACAAAATTAATTAAAGGGACTGACTAATAAAAGTGAAAGGATATTTTAATCTGGTTTCTAATACTAATTTGATAACCATGAATAAACAAAGAGCAGGCACATTGTATATGATCAGCCTTGTGAAGTGACTAAACAGAATAAACAAGATGAATCTTAAACATTTGGAGGGAAACACACATACAATGTCAATATTTCTTTTTCTACTGAATTCACTTAATTCATTAGGAACACTACAAACTTAACAATTATAATAAAAAATTATGCCAATTTAAAAACAGGAATGGACAATCATGAATTGCATCCTTACCCAAAATCAAGAATATATCTCTTTCTGTCTCTGTCTCTGTCTCTCTCTCACTCTCTCTCACATACACACACACAAACTCACATATAAGCACAAGACATATAAAAATAATAACACCCTATCAGATTCCCTAACTTAATTTTCCTTTAAAAAGAGGAGAGTAAACAGAAAAAAAATGACCTTTAAAATCTCTATAATTCAATTATGTATTTCCCATGATGCCAACAACTTTCATTTTAAAGTTTATGCTTACTTGCATGTGCCCAGACATCCCATTTTCTATCTTCTGCCCTTTCATCTCTGCTTGTTCACTTGGTTAAGAGGCTTTAGAGCTGACTGCAAATGGGAATTCCAAACAATCGTCGCAAGCTGGCCTTTACTTTTCTAACATGTTTCCTCTAATATTGTTAAAACGTATTTTATCTAGTGACTCATTAATATCAATTCCTCTGAGAAGTTAAGTGGCCAGTTTTGTCCCATTTACTAGCAAAGGGAAAGGGAAAGGGGAAATGTCCATTAATTAAGTCACAGAGGCAAACTACTGTTTCATTTTCCTTCCATAATGGAGATGAATATACACTAAAATACATATGTAATATAGTGTGTGTGTGTTTTTCGCTTTTGGAAGGCTGTAAGTAACATTTTATTTTAGGTTCACTGAAAAAACATGTCATGTCACCTGATATATTATACACTTTACATATGATTATATATCATAGAATATATTAAATTTTAAATTTAAATGGTTCATTTTAATTGAAGGGTTCCAGAGATGCTTCTCTCTCTCTCTCTCCTCTCTCTCTCTCTCTTCTCTCTCTCTCTCTCTCTCTCTCTCTCTCTCTTTCTCTCTTTATGTCTCCATCCAGACATTCAGATATAGATAGATAGATCCATATATCATATATGTATGTATATGTATGTACAAACTCACATACATACATATCCTCCCATTCAGGTTGAGGAATTTGTGGCCAGTGTCCTTGCTTAGAAAGGCAGAGCTGCTAAATGTCTCAGGCTGAATTTGAACCTAGGTCTATCTGGCACAAACTGTACCATGGATTACATTGTGCTGTGCATTCTCTCTATTTGTACTGTCTTAGTTTTAAAGCTTAGAAAGATGCTAGGGCCAATCAAGTACAATCTTCTCATTTTACAATTAAGAAAACTGAGATGAGGGGCAGAGCCAAGATGGCAGAAGGAAAGCAGTGACTTGTTTGAGCTCTCCCCCAAACCCTTCCAAATACCTGTAAAATGGCTCTAAACAAATTCTAGTGCCACAGAACCCACAAAAAGACAGAGTAAAACACATTTCCAGCCCAAGACAACTTGGATGGTTGATTGGAAAGGTCTACTGCGCTGAGATGAGAGAGGAGCACAGTTCAGTGTGGGCCATGCTAGGCCTCAGTAAATCTGGAGCAGATCCCAGGGGATTGAATCAAGGAGAGCTGTGGTGGTTTCCAGATTTCTCAACCCACAAATGCCAAAGACAATTTAGAAGGTCAGTAGGAAAGGTCTGTCTTACCACAGTGACAGAGGAACTCACTATGAACCCAGTCCTGACATAGCCCCTGGGTGGCAGCTGCTTCCTGAGCTCTCAGCCCACAAAAAGAGGGGGGATCTAGTGGTTGATCAAAGGGGGATTGCAGGGATCTCTTTGCTTGTGCTGAGGTAGAAATCTCTTGCTTTGCCTGTACTTGGACTTGGGTCACAGTCCTGGGTGGTGGTCCTGGGGTGAGGAGGAGCACAGGCCAGGAAAGGAGTAAACACCTCACCCTTGACCGTACCACCTTCGAAGAACTGAACATTTACAGGTTCCTAAAAGCATCTCTGAAAACAGCTGCATAAAACCCACATAGCTTGGGACAGTATATTCTCCACAGTGGAAGCAGACCTCTACCTTAACAAAGAGTTTAAAACTCAAATAATTGGCTGGGATCATGAGCAAACAATGGAAAAAAACATCAGACCATATAATCTTTCTTTGCTGACAAAGAAGATCAAAACATACAACTAGAAGAAGCCAACAAAGTCAAAGCACCTACACCCAAAGCCTCCAAGAAAAATATGAATCAGTCCCAGGTCGTGGAAGAGCTCAAAATGGATTTTGAAAAGTGAGTAAGAGAAAGAGAGTGAAAACTGAAAAGAAGAATGAGAGTGATGCAAAAAGATCATGAAAAACAAGTCATCAGCTTGATAAAGGATGTCCCAAAAATACTGAAGAAAATAACACCTTAAAAAACAGCCTAACCCAAATGGCAAAAGAGGTCCAAAAAGCCAAGGAGAATAATGCCTTAAAAACAATCACAGATGAAGGATTTGAGGCTATATTTCAACCCCCATGTTCCTGACTTGTGGTCCAAATCATTATTGATTATTCTTTTCTGATTCTATTTTACTGATATTTGTTTACATTTCAGAATAGCTCATGATGATACCTGGTATAAGTGCATAGAGTTTGGAGATAGGATGTCATGTAGGAACAGCAAAGAGGCTAGTGACACTGAATTATTGAGCATGTGGCGGGGAAGTAAGGTATAAATTCTCTTTTGCCTTTAGCTATATATCTCCTAATGCAGCCCCAGATCACATTAGCTTTTCTGGCTACAACATCTCTCTGTGGATGTGTTATGAGCTTGCTGCCCACTAAAACCAGATCTTCTGTCCATAGAGTGTGCCAAACCTTTACGTTGTCTTTCTTCTCGCAGGACTACAAAATTTCATGTGCCTTTCCCTGTGTCCAATAGGCTACATTTCTTTGTTGCCTATTCTTATTTGTTTTGTTTTGAAACTGTCCTGTGATTTCAGGGGTGTGGAGAATACACTGAAAACCCCATCTACCAATGCAGATTGGCAACTAATGTTAGAGGGAACTAGGTGTAATGCAGGACATTATTTTACCATTTTAGGGCCCTTAAGTCATGAAAAACAGAAATTATTGCTTAATCTTGCCCCAGACCTCTCTAAGGCTAAATCTAAACAATGGTGAAATGTACTTTTGCATAGCTCAGCACAGCATGTACCTCCAATGCAAATGGATAAGAAACCTTGAAGTATAACTGCTTTAGATACTTATAGTTTATACCAGAGACCAGGCCACCTGGTCTGGTTTGTGTGATCTCTGACCTGTAACATTCCTGCTTGCTCTGGCTTCTGTAACACTGCTTACACAACTCTGAAGTGAATTATCTTGTACCTCTGGCAAAAAAAAAAAAAAGTTATAAACCCTAGCTCTACCCCTGATTGGGGCTGCTCGATCTGGGTGTGTACCCCTTGCAGCTGCGTGCTAATAAATCCACATTTCAAATTATGTCTGGGTCTCGCTCACTGATTTCTCGGTACAATATTTGTAGGGC
This sequence comes from Phascolarctos cinereus, assembly GCF_003287225.1. Classification (NCBI taxonomy): domain Eukaryota; kingdom Metazoa; phylum Chordata; class Mammalia; order Diprotodontia; family Phascolarctidae; genus Phascolarctos; species Phascolarctos cinereus. The sequence continues at coordinate 76,550,642 of NW_027556098.1, forward strand.
AGCGGATAGAGTGGTAGACCTGGAGTCAAGAAGATATAATTTCAAATCCAGTCTCAGGTATTTTCCAGCCATAGCCAAACCAATTAAGCTCAGTCTACCCCTGTATTCTACTGTAAAGTAGGGATAACAATTCTACCTCCTGTTGCGGGGTGAGAGGTTGAGAGGTTGTGACCCCTCAAAGACAGGAATACAGGATAAGACATCTAGAATGAATTCACACACTCAAGCATTCTTTAATTCAAGGTGGCAAAGATTTATTGTTATGCTTTTCAGTGGGCAAGGATTCTTAAAGGATCCTGCGAGAGACTGAGAATGCAGGTAGGGTGTATATGGAAAAGAGCATGGGAAAGAAATGCCAGGGACACTGATGCGGTAATCCAAAGGTGCAGGTGTCTTTGGGGGCTGTGGATGGGAAAATACAGGGAGTATACCGGACAGGGAGGGAGATGACAGAGGTATGACTCTTTGGAGTCTGGCAGGAGGAAGAGTCCTTGGGCTAGCCAAGGACAAAACTTAGGCTGGGCAAGGCACCCCTCTCCCACTGTCTTGATGAGAGAATGCTCTGCAACAAGGGAAAGCTTTCTCACAAGACAGGAACTTACCAAGGAATTGGGAGGCTTCCAGAGACATGATCTGAGGGCTGGGGCCTGAGCAGCACAGCTCTGTCTAGCTGTACCAAGGAGAGAGATAAGGGCTGTGCTCAGCCCCATGCATGAATAACTGCTAGGCACAGTTTCCTTGGGCTGGGGAGAAACTGTCAGGGATAGTGTTTGTGAGGCTAGTGAGAAATTGGGGTACAAGTACAAGCACAAGCACCCAAGCACCCCATCACCTCCCTCCCAGGGTTGTGGTGAAGATGAAATGATATAATATAGTATGTGTTCAATAAATACTTATTTCCTTCCTTCCTTTATTCCTTCCTTAATCGTGTCTTAGGGAGTTATCTGGGGAACAGGTAAGTTAAGCCACTTGTTGAGGATCATACAGTTTGTCTGTCAAAGACAGGACTTGAACCTCAACATACCTTAAGGCCATGAAGTAACTGGAAGGTTTTGTTTAGTTTTTCAATCCCAGTTAAAGTATAACATATTATTAAGTTTACCTTCAAAATACCATAAATGGTTATGCTTTTTACTCTGAATAGCTTAGTAAAGGATATGAAGTGAACTGGGGGCAAACAAAGGCACACCTGGACTAGTCAGAAAGAATAGAGTATCAGCAGTTAGTGCTGATGTCAACGCAAGAAAACTGCTGATGAGCTCCAGAGCTGTCCCAAATAATCTTTTCTTTTTGCATGCCCTGTCATCTTTCTTCTCTTTTTCCCCTACAAAGAAGAGGTACATGTCCTCAATTTACTTTGTGGTGCAACGAAAAGAGGAAGGGATTTGAAGCAATGGGACCAAAGTTCAAATCCTGGCTTTAACACTTGCTTCCTGAGTGAACTTAAGCAACTCACAACCACTCTTGTCCTCAGTTTCTTCTTACGGTGGATGGAGGATTTCGATGGGATGACCTTTTTTAGGCCCCTTCCACCTTCAAATTGAAGTTCTTATGTTCAATGGCAATGGTTCAGTTCCTCATAGGGAAAAATATTAAAGGACAACTTATTCAAAATGCTGAAATTTAGTGAAGTTTAGAGGGAAGCAAAAAGTCCTAAATAATGATCTTACAGATTCCATTATCCCATGGGGGGGGGGGGGGTTTAGACATATCATATTAAAAAAATATATAGTAAGAAATAAGGATTGGAATTAAGCTTTAAAATTGGTTGTTCTGGTTCAGCATCTTTTTGTGATGTGACTTAAAGTATTTTGAAAATTAAATCTTTCCATTTTATGATCAATTTAAAATTATATTATCTAATTTTTTATATTTTAAAATAACATCATCAATTTTGTTTTACACTTGTCTTCTTAAAAATCATATCATTAACATTCATAGATTCATGAATGGAAAGCTGTAGTTCAGCCATTTAATCATATACAATTCTCCATCACTTCATTCGGGGTTTTCTTAATAAAGACACTGGAGTTCTTTGCCATTTCCTTCTCCATCTCATTTTACTGATGAGGAAACTGAGGCAAACAGGGTTAAGTGACTTGCCTGGGGGTCACACAGCTACTAAATTGTCTAAGACTGAATTTGACCTCAGGTCTTCCTGACTCCAAGCACAGCACTCTATCCACTGTACTACATTATTGTACCAAATGAAGCATATATCTCAGAACTAGAGCATGAAAACAAAAAAAACGGAATCTAATTTTCCTGCTTTTAATTCTATGTGTTTTTTTGATTGTCCATTGATTGGAAAGTTTCTTTCAACATATGAAGTGATGTGATTACATAAACTGAACTAATATCCTTATAAGGACAAGCATGTATGAAAATGTATTTTTGAATAATTTTACTATAAATTATTTCAAATAATTTTCTAGACTAGATATTCAAATCCCTGACACTTGGTCTGAATTACTTTCACCCATGATGAAAAGACCAGCAGACCAGAGTGAATGCATCTTGGATAGAAGTGCCCAGGAGCAAACTTATTCTTGCTCCTCTAGGTATAAATTCTCCCAGATGCTTGTCTCAAAGTAAAAATGGACATGAGGAATGCATACTGTCAAGTTGCCAAGGTAGTTGTCATGGCTTTTTGTATGAAATGATTAAACTGGGAGGTGAAGTTGAATGTAATTTGATGAGACATTTTAAATAGCAGAAATCCTTGGAAAGCATCATTATCCGTTATATCTTTAATTGACAAATACAAATTTAAGTTATCCTAAGAAATAGATTAAGATGAATATCAAAGTTGCATCATGAGTCTTTTTCTCAAATGATGTCTGTTGCCTGAACGAGTTTCTTATTACATTTTTCAAGATTTTCTTTAAAGGTCAGGATTAACTATGCTGCCCATTGATTCATGAATGTCTGCTGAGAACCATCCACTCCAAGTCCCCATTGTAGTAAATAGATACAGTTTCTAGACTGGTAATTATTTAGATTCTTAGGCAAGCTGCCAAGCTCCTCAAGCTTTGCTCTGTGCATAGTTTTTCAGTGTCTATTGTTTTAAAAGCATCCCGAGTTTAATTAACTTTGATTGAGCAAAGACAATTTCAAGAAACATTTAATCTCTAGCGATTGAAAGACTTTGTGTGAGAGATATCTTTTGAAGGTTAGTGGCTTGCTCCTGCTGGTTTAGTAACAACAACAAAAAAATAAAGTCTGCCCTGGGACAGATGATGTGAGTTAATTGTGGTTAATTGAGTACATGATTAGTCTTATTAAACCAATCTGGGGATTATCAGACAGAAAAGAGATTTATTCTGAGCTGTCCAGAAAAAAAAAAATTGTATAAATAGTGGAGAGAGCTGTACTCAGAGTCACGAAGAATTTATAAGATATCAAAAAATTTGAGTCAATAACACTGAAGTTATCAACAGAATAAACATAATAAAATCTAGCTAGAAACAACAGTGCGTATTGCGCCAAAATAATACTTATGTTAACCCTGGCCATTCAAAACTATAATACAGACTAAGAATTGAATTGCAAGTTATCATTATGCTCTGTAAATAGAATCATGGAATCTTAGAACTCAAAAGGATTTTTGAGGTCAAATCTCCTACACCAAAAGTAAATCTTGCCTATAGCATTCCTGTTTGGTTATTGATACAGGAAGTTTTAATTGTTAAGTATATATTCAAGGGCCCATAGCTTAATTTAACTGATTTCTTTAAATGAAATCAATACATATTTATTCAGCACCCAATATGTATAAAACACCATGTCAAGTAAAGAAGATATAAAAAGATAAATAAAACAATTATTTCTTACCTAAGGGAACTAGTAATCTAACACAGAGAGAAATTAAAAATGTATATACATAATATTTATGCATACTCACATAATTATTATACAAAGTAAAATATGCCAATTGCTTAGAAGTAGAAAAAATGTAGGACTATGAAAATTGAGACAGAAAAAACAAAATAGCTTTTATCCTGGGAAAGTGTTGGAGGCATACTGCAAAGAAGATTCCAGTAAAGAGATGGCACTTGAGACAAAGTTAAAAGACAGAACTTAATTCACCACAAGGAATGGGGAGGGGGAGACCAACATTTCAAGGAAGTAGGGGTAATGTATCACAAGTCAATTCTGTCTCAGGTCAACTCTTTCTCCACCTTTCCTCATTTTATTGATGGGGAAACTGAGGGTCAAGGAGGAAAAGTGACTTGCCCCAGGTCTTAGAGGTAATTAAGTGGGGAAAAGAGCACAGGGAGTTTAAGGACAAGTGTTATATAATTGGCCTGGATTGTGATGTGTGTAATTCACATTCATATGAAACTTTAAGACTTAAATGAAAGGGAATAATAGGAGATAAGACTACAATATTTAGGGCCAGAATGTGGAGGACCTTCAATGACAAGACAAGAAATACTGGTTTAATTTGAAAGACAATAGAGGTCCTTTGAAGCCTTTTAAACAGGAGTGAAGATTGCTTTCTCATTATTTTGTGGATCACCCCACATTTATGAGGAGGGAATTAGAGAATTGGAAATTATTGCAATAGCCCAAGAGGTAGGGAATTTCGACCTGCATTATAGTGGTGATATTTCTAAATAGAAAGGAAAGTATACATTTGAATGATATTAGAGCATTATTGTTTGTCCTTCATTCTTGAAGAGGACCAATGACATCAGGAAGGTGATGTTTTAACTTGCAAGTGAAGGGTGTGCAAAGTCATCAGCCTCACTCTCTCCTCCGTAGCCATCTGGACCAAGTGGCAAGATATAGATCAGGACTACTGGAGATGGCTAGGGATGCAGGGGAGGACATTGACCTTTGTAACTTAAGGTCTTTCCCAGGTCTCAGTTTGTCTGAGATAAAACCCATTCAGTGATTCATTAGAGCATTACATGGTGAAATCTAGCAGAACCTGAGGTATTTGTGAATCAGGACCAAGAAAATTCATCTCTTCTGTTTGATAATGAAGAGGCATTACTTTTTTTCAATCAAGAAGACATTTATTGTGTACCTATTAGATGTGCAGTACTGTATTTGGAAATTTGAGTTATAGAAGAAAGCTAAGACATGGATCATTCCTACAAACAGCTAATCATTTAGATGGAAAGAAAAATAGAATTTATAAAAACATGTGGAGGTCTGCAAAATACTTTACAAATATTATCTCATTTTATCCTCACAATAACACTGAGAGAAAGTTGATATTATTATTCTATTTTCAGAAGAGGAAACTGAAGCAGAGGGGTTAAGTGACTTGTTTAGGGTTAAACAGCTAGTAAGTATCTGAGACTGCTCTTGGACTCAGGCACTCCTGATTCCACCTAGGAGTTCAAAAGAGAAATGCACATGTATTTTGGAGGAAATGATTCTACAAGAAAAATCAGCAACTTTAGTGAAAATAGGATGGATTTTTATAGGGTAAAGATGCAACTACGTAACAGAAATTATGAACATTAAAAATACAGGATGGGTTTGTTAAGGAATTAGGTAGCAGGGAAGGGGTCCCAGTCTCAGTGGAACTACACCTGCAGTTTTCCACAATGAATACAGAAAAACCCACTGGGGGGGTATGTATATATGATAATGATATTATAATGAGCCTCTCTATGTCATAGATTCACCAAAAGGCCAGCTTTTGCTATTACTGTGCAGATGCCTACTTAGGGAAAGTCCTTTCTATTGTTTTGGGGTCCACATTCTGTTTGGACATTTTGGCAGTGCTATTTTCTGATTGGCTGAATATTGTAGTCCTGTGTGAGACTAGATAGATGTGGTTGTGGTTGAGTGCATGGGAACACCTATTGCTTCTGTGGGAAATATGAGAATTGGTCTGGAGGGCAGTGGCTAGCTAGTGGCAGTGGCTGGGATCCCATCACATGGACACACTTGCTGTTTCTATGAGAAATATGAGTTCATGGACACATCTGTTGCTCTAGTGAACAGTGAGGCATACATGAGGAAGTTAGGATATTGAGTTGGGAGTGGGGAGGAGGCAGTGGCTAGGTAGGGGCAGTGGACTTGCTGTTCAGTGTGGCCTATAAGGAAGTTAGAATACTGGGGCTGAGGGCAGCTTTATTCAGATACCATCAGTATGATCTAAGGAGAGGTGTATTCACTATTCTCCTGGCTTGTATTCTGGTCTATGAGTGACCACAAGCACTCTTTTCTGGCCTGGAACTCCACTGTGGCTACATGCTATCTTGTCCTAGTGCTCTTCCTTTCAGTGGGACTGCTATTCAGGACTGTGATCCTTAGCTATAGGCAAAGTAACGGAGTCCTGCCTCAATGCCAGCAAAGAGACCCTTGTAATCTCCTACTGACTGGTTGTTCAACTCTCTTACCCTCAGTGGACTGAGGGCTCTGGAAGCAGCTGCTGGTTGTCCTGATTCAGTCACTCCTAAGGTCTGCTCCTGGTTTGCTGGAGCTGGCCCTCTACTGGTGTGACCTATATTGCACTGTGCTCCACTCTCACCTAGGTGTGACAGACCTTTCCTGTCAACGTTCTAGGTTGTTTTTGGAGTCTCTGGGGTGAAAGGTATGGAAACCACCACTGATACCACTGATTCAGTTGCCTCAGACCTGCCCAGGTTTGCTGATCACCACATTGTCTAGTGAGGCCTGCCCTGGACTTTGTTCTTCACTCACCTTAGTTCAACAAACCTCTCCTGCCTACTGTCTCAGTTGTCTTTGGCTGGAAAATTATTTCACCCTTTCTTTTTATGGGTTCCACAAGAGGCACAGGGAAATGGTTAGGACATGACCAATTGTGAACATTTTATGTGTTTTCTGGGTCAATGTATGTGTTTCTTCAGTTTCTTTGTGTTTTATGCTTTCTCTGTAGGATGTATGCTATAGCCAGCTTGTATTTGTTACCTTATATACTAGTATTGAAGCCAAGAACACTGTTGCCTGTATTTGTGGAAACTTCAATGTAAGTATGCTTGCTCTTAGAGCAAAATCTTGGTAAAAGACAACAAACCAAAATAAAACTATACATGTCTGGAAACAACTAATATAAGAAATGGTTTATGTGAGCCCAAAGTTTGAGTAATCCTGGATCATGTCACACAAACACACACACTCTCACACACACACATTCTCACTCACTCACACACATATAATATTCATATTTCTGTGTAGATGGTATAACATAAGTTTCATGGGGGCAAGAATTGTTTGATTTTTTTTCTGTCTCTACTATGTGACACATAAAAGGAACTTAATAAATTGTTATTTTCTGAAAGAATTTAATGAACAAATTAAAGAGTAAAGAATAACTTAGAAAGAAGAATTGCAATCATTATAGTCCTATGGATTCTATACTCCACCACCACCACCTTCTTCAATTGGAACAAATGAAATAGTGAATACAACTTTAGAGTTGCACATTATTTACTTACATATTATATTATTTGGTCATTACTACCACCCTAAGAATTTTGGGAATTATTTATAATAGTATCCTATTTTGCCAACAATGGTAATGATTTGACTGAAGGCAAAGCAGATAGTAAAGGTCAGTCCCAAACCTAAAATTTTGGTCTTCTAAATCCAAGTCCAGTGCTTTTAACAGCATACCACACTGCCCCCCTGTTGGGTAAAAAATAAAAATCTAACACTATATATATATATCAAACTATTTTGTTCTTCAAGCCTCTTACAGGTGTGGGGAATTTCCTAGTGTGTAAACTCTCTCCTTGATGTTTATCAGGAAAGTTTGAAAGTCCCCTATTTCATTGAATGTCCATCTCCTCCTCCGAAAGATTATGCTCATTTTCACTGGGTAGTTGATCCGTGGTTGTAATCCAAGCTCTTTTGCCTTACAGAATACTTTATTCCACTCCCTATGATCTTTTAATGTAGAAGCTGCAATGTCATGTGTAATCCTAACTGTGGTTCCATGATATTTAAATTGTTTATTTCAGGCTGCTTACAATGTTTTCTCTTTTACCTGGCAATTTTGGAGTTTGGCTGCTATATTCCTTGGTGTTTTCAATTTGAGATCCCTTTCAGAAGGTGACTGATGGATTTTTTTCTATGGTTATTTTACCCTCTGGTTCTAGGACCTCAGCAGTTTTCCTTGATGATTTCCTGAAAGATGGTGTGAAGTCTGTTTTTTTTTAATTTTTTTTTAATGATGATTTTCAGGTAGACCAATCATTTTCAGATTGTCTCTCCTGGATCTGTTTTGCAGATTAGTTGTTTTACCAGTGAGGTATTTTATGCTTCCAACTATTTTTTCATTCCTTTGTTTCTGTTTGACTTATTTTTGCTCTCTCATAGAGAGTTTCCACTTGCACAATTCTAATTTTGAACAAATTGTTTTCTTCTCTTAGATTTTGTACCTTCTTTTCTATTTGGCCCATTTTTTTTTAAGGAATTCTTCTCCTCAGTGAGTTTGTGTGTCTCTTTTTCTGTTTGGCCAATTCTGCTTTTTAAGGAGTTATTTTCTTCAGTTAAATTTTGTTCTTCCTTTTCCAAGCTATTGACTCTCTCTCATACCTCTCATTTTTTTCCTGATTTTTCTTCTACCTGTCTTATTTGACTTTTAAAGTCCTTCTTGAATGCTTCCAAGAAGGCTTTTTGGGCTTCAGACCAATTCATCTTCCCTTTTGAGGTTCCAAATGTGGGTTTGTTGACAATGTTTTCCTCTTCAGAATTTCTGCCTTGATCTTCACTGTTCCATTCCATTGATATTTAATGACAAATTGTTAGTTCTGGTGTTAAACAGTTTAGGTTATTTGTTTGGGTTTCTGAGAGGTAATGTGACTAATGGAAAGCCTGGCATAAACAATTGATTGCTTCAATTGTAGTCTGGAATACTTGGGATTGAATCTTGTCTTGCACAGTTCCTAAATATATATGTGATTCTGGGTAAGTCACTTAACTTCACTAGGTCTCAGTTTCCTCAACAACTACAACAACAAAAATACTCGGTGAGTTGTAAGATCTTTTTCACATCTAACTATTTACTTCTAAGGATGTATTTACATCTAAATCAATGATCTTATGCTGGCACAGCTAAGGTATGTCAGACACAAAAGATATTAAAGTAAGGTGTTCCTAATACAGGGGCTGTTACTCCACCTAGTCTGTTCTTTTGTGTCTCAACAGTTTTTTTTTTATTTTTAAATAAAATATTCTTTATTCATTATAGTGTATGTAAAAAGTAAAAGTTTTCAAAAATTTGCCTATGTATGAAAAAAATTTGAAGTAAACAAACTTGTCAATCCCATTTTCCTTGTTTGATCAAACAATTTAGTTAATTTTCACAGAAATTAAATTAATTGCAGACTAATAAATGAATGAGAATAAGTATGATGAAATGACTAAAGAGCTGGCTTTAGAACCAGGAAAAACTGAGTTCAAATTCTATCTCTGATAGATAACTTCTCTGCAACCTTGGTCAAAGAATTCCCTATAACATGAAACCACAAGCCTAAAAACCACACCAAAAAAAAAAAATGAACAAAAAATCCTTGCTAAATAAGTTTATCTAAAGACTCATAATCTCTTCTCTTCTCTTCTCTTCTCTTCTCTTCTCTTCTCTTCTCTTCTCTTCTCTCTCCTTTTCTCTTCTCTCCTCTCCTCTCCTCTCCTCCTCTCCTCTCTCCTCTCCTCTCCTCTCTCTCCTCTCCTCTCCTCTCCTCCTCTCCTCTCCTCTCCTCTCCTCTCCTCTCCTCTCCTCTCTCCCTCTCCTCTCCTCTCCTCTCCTCTCCTCTCCTCTCCTCTCCTCTCCTCTCCTCTCCTCTCCTCTCCTCTCCTCTCCTCTC